>NW_027176439.1:5553169-5908169 GCF_023349555.1 Cebidichthys violaceus
TGTGAGCTAATAAGGAACGGCATGTTGACAGAGCAAAAACTATTTCTGAAGGAGTGATGTGGTTAAAGTACACACAGTGTGTGTCAAGCTCTCCACACACACACACACACACACACACACACACACACACACACACACACACACACAGGGTGGAGATTACACTAGTTAAAGCACTGTGCACAAATACATACCTGAAGCTGTCAAGACCACATTTGCAGCACTCGACTGGCCGTCCCCTCTAGTTACAGACACAAACACACACCTACCAGATTGCATTGACTTGTCGAGACATAAAGACTCAGAGAGTCTCAGTCACTGTCTTTGCCCAACTCCTCATCTACGTCTATCTCCTGCTCACCTTTCCATCACCCTGTGTCCGCTGCCAGAACCAGTTGCTGCTGCTTTGTTATCTCCCTCATACCGAAGGATGAAGAGAACGTGCCTTTAGTTTTGTGGATCTCAGAATAGATGCTGTTGTTGTAAGCGATGCGACTTGAATTAGCTGCGTAATGCGTACACTCTTAACATTAGTCGAGTTATCGCAAAATAAGTGCAATTCCTCGTAGCTATCTTGTGACGCATCTCAATCTGTCACGTTGATTCTGAACAGATGAAGTTTGTAAAACAATACTCGGCTTTCACTTGGTACCTCCAAATATAGAGATGTGGGGGGGAGGGGGAAGGAAGAACGCATAGAGGACATCGAAATAGGACAGAAGACAATAAACAGAGAGTAATAGCGTCAGATTAAGACTGTAAAAACAGTAATGATGGGTTTCTTCTGCTCTTAAGCAGCACTGTTATTTAGGGTTTGTTTCTCAGCAGACTCAAACACACTTTTATCCCTTTAAGAGCCCATGTTGCTTTCCATATTTGGGGGGGAAAAAAGGGTGTGTCTTCTTTATGATGATCCTACTCCATTCAAGGGCACTCTGAGTGCAGCTGAGGAGAAAGACGCACTGAAAACACACACTCATCCGCATTCCCTCAACACATTGCATCGAGAACAGCGTTCGATTTGATGGCCGCATCCCGACGTTGGGGTTCAATTCTCAGCCATGGCACACACACACACACACACACACACACACACACACACACAACACACACACACACACTCATATCTTGTTTGTCTGAGCCGCTCAAAGTGACACCAGCTGTGCTTTTTTTTTTTTTAGGGGGGGGGGGTTACAACCAGCAATAAAAAGTCTCAGCCTTCAAGAACTGGAGAGCTTCGATCCAGACTAGCACAAAACTTCCTAGAGGAAATCATTTAGTCAAAAAAAAAAAATCAAAAACAAAGTCTAGTTCACCCTCCTTCTAGGAGAGAACAAAAGGAGGAGAGGAAGAGGTGAGGTGGAGGAAGGGTGGGAAAGGAAAGTGTGTGTATATGTGACTGAAGGAGGGGGGGTTGTGTAATACTGAACATGTTTAAAGAGGAATGGACCCCTGCCGTGTGTTAGCAGTACACACATGGAGACCTATATCTACATCTGTGAGGGGTGAGGACGGGCGGCAGACACACGGTGGACATCAACAGAGCTCCAGTCTTCACAGCCAATATCTACAATGGTGCTGAAGCACGGAGTAGTTGACTTGCTGACTCAGTTCCGGTAGAATTTTGTGATGCAATGCGTCTGGTTTTACTGTAACATTAGAGTGAATCACTCTTATGCTGTAATTCAAAAGTCAAGCATGAATTAAAGCCACTTTAAAACACGTGTCAAATGATTATCACATCCTTCCCAGTTCCACTGCTGGTTTCTCACTTACAGCTCATTGCTTTTGTCTTAGTCTTCATTTTCTGTTACGCGTCACCACCTGTTAACGACATTAACTGCTTTCTATTTTCAACATTTACTGTGTGTCTGGACCTCTGAATGAGGCGCTCACCTGCCAGCTTGACCGCTATAACCACGCCCACCCACTGTGCCGTCACCAGAGCTCCTGCAGGTTCTTTCCCCAGCCAGAGCGGCGGCTTTACGTTTACGTTTCTAGAGCGCTGGAACAATCCTGTGAGATGAACTCTCTGTGTGTGCGGAAGGGTACGTTTGACCAGCCGCCTGATGATAATAAGATCACAAAGCAGAAAAGAGGCTTCACGTATTATCATTGAACTTTACAGACCAACTTACTACCAAAGCGACTATAAGTGTCAACTGATATAATGGGTTAGGGCTAAATGTAGGAGATGGGGTTGAAATTGAACACATGCATCAAATAGACATTACTGAACACAGACTTGTTGGTAGTCCATTTTAGACACGGACTGTCCAAATAAAGCATTCCTCAAATAACTTCTGTTTGCTTTTCCATTATTAAACACGCCTCTCGATCCACTTCTGCATTCATTCCCATCATCTCTGTGAATCATTTCTTCACAGAGATGATTAAAGTTTGGTGTAATCAAATTCAAATCCAGCTATATTTCAATACCAATCCATCACAAAGAGCCTCAACGATTTACCGATCCACACCGACACTAACTACTTCTTCTCTTGAATATCTTTGGACTGAACCGTTTATGGTTAGCTCACTTTTGCTGCGGGAAGATGGGAGTAAAAAAAAAAAAAAAAAAAAGGATAGAAAGGTTTGAGTAATGGTTGATATGCAGAAGAGAGAAAGGAGCAGTGCAATGAGAAGAAATGCAGAGATGGGGAGGAGTGTGGCACACTGAGTCTTGGTGACAGGCCGGGCCAGCTCTGAGGATGGAATGTTCCAGAGAAATATGTTGCCTATTCATGGAGGACAGGAAATAAAGCTCATCTCGCTCTCTCTCCACCTCTCCTCCCCTCCCTCTCACTCCTCACTCCCTCACCCTGAATTCAGCTGTCTGTCTTCTTTTTTTTTTTTTTACCTCACTCTCTGCGTCTGTGTTTCTTCCTCTCGCCTCTTCTCTGGGCCTTTTACTTCTGTCCATCAATTCCTTTTTTTTTTTTTTTTTTTGTCTCTTCTCTTTTTCATGCTTGGGGAACTCGCACAGCATGGGGGGGGTGTTGCACCACTCAGACTGGTAGCGGCTGAATGAGGTCCACCCTGCCATCTGGGCATTGAAATGAAAAAGAAAATGCCTTTCTTTGCTATGTAGCTCACCAATACCTCACAACGGGGCACGTTTCCACTGTCGAACCGGCCCGACACGACCGACGACGTGTTACTACGGTGGAGAGAAGATGAGCGGTTAGAGACCACTCACTAGGTGCGATCATTTCACAACAGCAGAATGAGTGAAGGAAACGAAGCGCCGGCCTACTTTACAATGACCTTAAGCACAAGTGTTTACCGAAACTAAAACATGCAATGTTTATAGAGCCACACGTACACAGAGAGCGGCTCATCCATGTTGGTCTGGGGTGGGGGGGGGGGTTACAGGGTGAAGGACGGAGAGAGGTCTGGCTAGGGTTAATCCTGAGATCAGTCCCAACACAAACACACACGGCCAAGCAGCAGTTATTAATGAGAAGCTTTGGTAGCACAAGAGTCGCTGCTCTGAGTTTGAGCCCTCTGTGGGGGGGGGACAAAATCGGCAACTAGGACCTAACACAAGCACCTGAATGAAACCTGAATGAACCTAAATAAGTAGAGCACCGGTCAAAATCACGCGTGTGTTTCTCTTTGTATGAAAGCCACCGTATCATATTACAAGGACGCACCTTTAATGTTGGCACGCTTCTCTGCGCTAAAGTATGACACTGACTCTATGATTAGCAAACGTCCAATCCAAGCAGCACACACACACACACACACACACACACACACACACACACAATGATGCTGGATGACCACACTGGGAGAATAATCGGTGTGAGACAGCAGGTCAGCGGAGACAGTGAAACAGTGCATCGGTCACTATTCGACATCGTGTGAAGGGTCGTTTCTTCAGCCCATCTGCTCCTCCACCGTGTCACGACACTGACGGTGTTCTCCGCTTGTTACATTAGGCCACAAACAAAAAAGGACTCACATCAGCGCAGTTTGGACGAAAAAAAACGCTCCGGCTCAGCTGTTTCCTGACACACACACACACACACACACACACACACACACACACACACACACATACACACACACACACACACACACACTTAAGTGTATCACAGTATCACAGTTACCAAACAGGGAACAATTTGTTTCATTCTGCTTAAAAGTCAATGTTACGTGACAATGATGCATGCAAAGGCCCGGGCCTGTCACACATACTCAGCTTCCACAAGATGGAGTGAATAAAAAGCAGCACAATAGATGAGAGGGGCTTCGATGCTCGGCGAGGGAAATGAGAGTAATGACGGACGTACCGGAGAGTATCGGACAGGTGGACAAGACAAGGACGAGAGGGAGCGGGGGCGGCGAGGGAACCGGTCTTAGCTCGATAAGCTCCGTGTTGACCTATATGATGCACAGAAATACATCTGCCTTCCAACATCTACTAATTGACTGATGATTCTGGGGTTTGTATGGAAACCATTTCAACAGACAAATGGCTCACAGGTCACTTTGGTCACTGTGACACCGCCTCCAACTAAGGCTGCAGGAAATCATTGATTAATCTGTCAATTATTTGAAGAAGGACAAAACGTTCCCAGAGCCCTATGGTGACATTTTCAAAATGGTTTGTTTTGCCAACTAGTCCTGAATCCAAATATATTCAGTTTAAGATGATATCAAATAGTTCTTAAAAACGCTAATCCTCTCTTTTTTTCCCTTCGGGGGGGCTGCATAACATTTTCATTATGGGTTAATCTGGCAATCATTTTATTGAATAGTCAATTAACTGTGTAATTTAAAAAGAACGCAGTGAAAAACGCCCGTCATAATTTCACAAATCCTGAGGTTATGTCATCAAACTGTTTGTTATCCCCACTTTTCAAAATATATATAACAGCAAATCAAAAGCTGGAACTAGGGACTAATAATAACAATAATGACGATGATAGATTGTCTAAATGGTTGCATCATTTTTGCATAATAAATGCTCGTCCTGCTGGCGAAGTTGAAGACAAAACTCTCACACGCCCTCACTGTACAGAAGTGGATTTCACAGCGCGTCGTCTCTCAGGGTGTAATGTCAAACCATGTTGACTTATTCAGCAGGTGGTACCGTCACCTCTCTCTCTCTCTCTCCTCTCTCTCTCTCTCCCTCTCTCTCTCTCTCTCTCTCTCTCCTCTCTCTCTCTCTCTCTCTCTCTCTCTCTCTCTCTCTCTCTCTCTCTGGACTTCTATTGTCAGCTGTGTTTAAATAAAGTGGAGCAGGCTGCTCCTGTACATGGAGCCACCAAAAACACCCAGAACAAAGATGGAGCTCTTCACACAACACAAAACTCCAGATTGTCTCCCAAATGCTGGATTTCCTACCGTTAATGAAAGTAGAGTAAAGTAGAGTAGAGTAGTTGATTTATAGATTTTCAAATTATGCGTTTGTGGCTCACGCTTTTCTTTGTCATTCATTGTTTTCACTTCCACCTCCAGCGTGTAATAAGCAGTTCTACCCATCAATCGGACGCTACATTAAAGTGCGATCCTGGCTGAAGTGTGCCGTTTGAGACACTTAGACTGGATTCAGAAATAATGACACCGATTATGTTTCAGCTTTCATTCCAGCATTGCATCGTTGTGTTGGGTCTAATTGTCAATAGACTTTTTGCAACAGCACATTTGGTTCTCATTAAAAAAAAAAGGTGTAAATACAAGCAAACACACACACACACACACACACACACACACACACACACACACACACACACACACACACACCACACACACACACACACACACACGTACACACTGTTGCCCTCTGACCTGTCCTCTTGTTCACTGTGTCTTTCATCTCATCCTGCCTCTGCTCTGTCCCGGGGCAAAGCGAGGTATCTCATACAAACAGCATCACTCCACAAACACCGGGACCGGGACCACTGAGGGGGTCCTGAGGTTATGGACGGAATGTAAACCACCTCGTAGTGCCTTTGATCTGTGTGATGGATGTCACAATCCTAAAACAAATGCGTACAATTGTTTGCCGCTGGGCGACAAACAATGGATTGAGCCCATAAAGGGGCATGTGAATAAGAGGATCCATATTTTGAAGCAACACTGGTATATGGACAGGATTTCTATTGATACATAGAAGGGAAAACTGCATTAGTAGAAGCACCTAAAGCAAAATGGGTTTTTTACTTCATTCTAGGACAGGAGAGGCATTGGTCTGTGTGAGTCTGGTTCTTTGAGAGGAGTAAAGGTTATGAATTAAAAAAAAAAAAAAAAAAACAACATGTACTGATTTGCAGTTTGTTATTTTACCTTAAAACTAACACTTAATGGCTAAATAGCTCTTTATTTAAGAGAGACAATTTAGCTCTCATAAGGATGCAAGTACATTACGTACGTGCACGCACGCACGCACGCACGCACGCACGCACGCACGCACGCACACACGCACACACACACACACACACACACACACGAGGGATCAATACAGCCCAGAGCAGTGTTGAGTACTGGATCTAACCCACATAATCATCTGTAATCTCTGACATCAAATCCTGCAGAGACATGTTTGAGGGCTGACAACAAGCCTTCATCAGCTCAAAGCGTTTAATAGCCACCCCGACTTTCCACACACGCAGAGCACCGACGCTAATGAAGAGAAGTGCGACCGTCAACCATGAGCACTCAGTCAGAGAGCCACAGGAGGTATGGAAGGTACACTCCATTCAAACAATGGTTCGGAATCCTTAACGTCCCTGGTTATCTGATTAACTAAATAAAACAGTTGACTAGTTGAACTACAGGCAAGGTAAGAAGAGCCAAATACAGGCTGCGACATGGTTATTCTGGGCCTAATCTATTTTCATTAACTAGGTACTCATGGCTCCATACACCACCATGAGAAAACACACGGCTGCTCATGACCGCACTCTTGCTTAGCTCAATGTACCTGGCCGGACAGTTAGCGTAGAAGTAAGCATCATATTTGCTGAGGGTGATTATAGTAGTAGCTTCATATTTTGAAGTAAGCACACAGACCGGTCAGGGCTGGGGATTAGTGGTGTTGTTTGCCTTCCATGCTAGAAAATGAATTTTTGATCACTCCCTCCCTTCTTTTGATGTGAGAGGATTTTCTAGGTTTCTTTGTCTAACCCAAATAGACTGAATTCATTTTTTTGGTTTTCCCAGTGTGTTTTGGCATTTGGAAACTTAAGCCACAAAGTGATCCTTCATGGGACAAGCCCAGACCCAGGCCAGCTAAACATAATGCACCTCGCCTTCATGGTTGATTACAGCAAAGATCTGCGTGACGTCACACTCAGCTGAGGACAAAGCCCACTGGTTTCTCCCAGACAGAGAGGTGGGGGCGGCTGTCAGAGCAACGCAAGGACAAGCGAGAGAGAGAGAGATGAGAGAGAGAGAGAGAGAGAGAGAGAGAAGAGAGAGAGAGAAATGTGGAGTTATTGCCAGATGGATTTGCTGCAGCAATGTGTGTGTGTGTGTGTGTGTGTGTGACAAAATCTTCTATTTACATACATGTGAGACAGCTAATGGATTCCATATGCACGTGTGCTGTGTGGAGAGTGTGACGGCATACACTTGTGCCTAATGTGTATGTCAATGCCATCCAGCCCTGCTTGTCGCCATAATGGGAGGCAGTGCACTGCAGCTCAGCATAATCACACTGTAATAACTGAACTCTGCTCTAACTCTTTATATATTTCATATACACTGTAACCAGGCTTTAGTGCCAACATCAATGCTGCCTTCACTGCATGATGCAATGCAACTCCCAAGTGCAATCTAAGGGAACTACGCCCACTGCACTCAGTGCTGTCCCCTCTCCTGTAACAGTGATCATCATCCCTTCATCCACTGAGTTACAGACATAATCTCACAGTATATATATATATATATATATTCAAATATACATATACATATATGGTAGTGCTGCTTGATCCCTCCCTCTTGCACAGCCCATATGCACAATGCCAGGGGGGCATGAGTGTGCACTAATAAAAAAATCTAATATTTACACATGCATTTTTGATTACACACAAACCTATGGTGTCATAAATACATAGGTCTCTATCACTTTGTCTCTAACCACCGCAGACTGCATGTGCGCGCGCACACACGCACACGCGCACGCACACACACACACACACCACACACACACACACACACACACACACACACACACACACACACACACCAAGAAAGGCTGAGGAAGGCAGACAAAGCAGGGAACGCCCCCTGCAAGCTACTGTCAGGTCATCAGCTGGATTAGGCTGGATTCCTATCATTCTTTGCTCTGATTAATGAAGACAATGACGACTGTGACAACCTGCACGTCCAGAGTTAACTCACTGCTAACATGTAACTGCAAGCTTCAAGGAATCAGAAAACAACCAACACTATCCCCCCCCCCCCCCCCCCACCCCAATTTCCATCCATCATTAAAGTGCACACAATGCAGAAGATGAAGAGATAAGCTAGCAAGCCACATTTCATGATGTTGAAGAAGCTTACTCACCCGACAATGAAAGTGGACTCCGGAGGAAGAACGCAGCCTGGCAGCTTGAACTGACGCGTCCTTGTCGTTTGGGAGTTTGGCCTTTTTGTTATCTCTCGTGCTGACTGCTGCGTTGTCGCATGCCAGGTAGCTAAGGTAGCGAAAATCGACTTCGATGCTAAAAGCCGTTAGCAACCTTAGCTGGGTGTCTTGGAGCGTTACAATAACCGTACGGATTCAGTCTCACCCTCCCACTCTTCCTTGCCACATAGCTCGCTAGTTGGCTGACCACGTCCCTTCCTCTCTGTCTTTTTTCTGTGTGCTCGCAGCTGTTTTCGTTGTTTCAACCTTTGCCTGAAATGTCTCCTGTCCCCTTTAAAACGACAACGTTTCCGGGGTGTTGCTGGTTAATATATAGGAGGCGGGGCTTCACGGCCAGCTGAGCGCCTGTCATTTAAGCGATTGGCCGCTTCTTTTCCTTCTCAACCAATCAGCGTTCACGGATTTAGCCTTCTCGCAAACATGCAGATTTATTCAAAAATCCTGCTTCGTGATTGGATTATGAAATAATTCAAGAAACGCCCAGTACACGTGCTTTTTTCTATCCTCCCTTCTTTAGTGCAAAGGGTGACTGTTGTTCCGGAGCTCCGACTGTCAAAAGCTCCTAATATTTTACAGAAAACCACACCAAACCACGATCTGACATCAAAGCAAATACTTCATACAGTCATAAAGCACTGACGTCAGCATCTGGTGATCACGGTTTATTGTAACGGTTAAGGTCGCAGTCAAACGTACAGGACGGTAACCCCATGTTCTTTTCAGTTCGCAGGGGAATCAGCCGTGTTGTCACATAGCTAAGAATAGATCGGCTACACGTTGAATTCCCACGTTGCCTTGCAGCTGCACTGAGCTCCACGCCCATCCACGCAGAGCACACTGGGGCCTGATTATACCTTACCACGGAGAGGAGGAGGTCTTTACTGACGAGAGAAAGGCCGATTGTGAGCTCAGGAGTGGAACATTTACTACATGCGCTGCTCTTTAGCCATCTCTCTTTTGTGCGGATGTTCCTCTGTTGCGATCCAAAACGCTGTGCACACATTAACAGTTATTGCAAAAGGAGCTCTGTGTATTTGTTTTTATTATTCTGCATTATAAAAGTAATTCATATTCGTGGATCAGCATGCATGCAGACCAAAAGTTAGATTTTAAGGCTTAATATGGCCACTGCCAAATGTAACATGGGTGAAAATATGAGGTGGAAATTCAAATTAGTTTGAGACAAGTCAAGTCAGACGAATATTTCACCCAACAAGAAACGGCCTGAGGAGTGTCAGCGTGCCCACACACACACCACTGAAACTCACTTCTTCATTTCTATAATGAAGGATTGGGAAACAGGTGGAGCTCTGTAGCTTAGATCTGCACCAACGATGCTGATTCTATCGACATAAGAGATGCTTTATTAACACCGTCTCATCACATCTTGTCTCAAAGTGGCAAACGTCTGAATACTGTAACATGATCTGAAAGAGGAAATGAAAGCACTTCACTTCATTTGGGTGTACAAGTTCTCTGCAACCCCCCCCCCCCCACTAAAACACTATACAATAACTGCTGCTCCAATGATGTGTACTGCAATTTAGGATTGTTTGCAGAGTAGCATTGATAGGGCAGAATTTGGGGCAGAGAACAAACCAAAAACACTTATTCAATGATGCCATCTTTCTTTGCCCCATACAGACGAACATCCTTAACATGGATATTAAGGGTTTTTACCAAGTTGTGATCTAAATGTTGGCCTCAACAGTCTGCCTTCATGTAAAGTCTTATCACACAGAAGGGGCCTTTGTTAGTCCAGTGGCTGGCGCCCCCTGCTGTTCGCTTGGCAGAACAGTCATGCTATCCTCTCAAAAAGCTGTAGCAAAACTAGTGACTCACTGCTCATAATAAACAAATACTGAATAATAAAAATGTCTTCCTGTCTCTTTTGTATATTTGATTGGAGCCACTGATTTACAGCTGATTAGGTCAGTGACCAACTGAGAGGCAGCGCCAATTTGGTTTAAATCTTTGCGTGTGGAGTGAGTGTACACATTCAAACCGATACGTTATTTTGAGTATAGTGTCGCAAAGTTGGACCATGCAGCTTTTATACACAATGCAATCAAGAAACACATCCAAAGGGCACTGCCTGATACACTAAGTTAATATCTATACTGCACACTTTCCCAGTTATGTTATTACATACAATACGCCATATGCAAACACTACTGTTTGGTTAGGAGCTACAGTAGGGTGTCTAGTGAGCCTGGGCATTTCTACAGAGAGCTGCTCCTCAGAAGCACAGTGTAAAATCTCACTCACATGGTGTAAACTACACACATCCCTTCATCCGGTCCTCACGCAACATGATTCAGTTTTTAAGTGCTGTCAGAATTTGTCAGCTGTTCAGTGGTTTTTGCTTTCTTTGACCCCGCTGTGCCGTGATCCTTCCTCTTTCTCTTCCGTCTGTTCGTCTGTCCTTCCTCTTGTCTGAACTGGTGCCTGTTGAAAAGAAGTCACATTCGATTGCAAAGACCGATGAAGTGGATCTACGCAGCTGGAAGTGAACCATTATGAGCCTTTTTTTTTTAATGTTTAGTCAGGGACATCAGATGAAAATGAGCCTTTACAGATCATAAAGCGTTCAACAGTCTTGATCAGCTGGAAATGAACCATCAGCCAATAAACAGTCTTTATGCAGTGTTCCTACAGTCTCACTTCTATACTATCTAGATCTAGATGTGAAGCGGCTTGCAGCTGTATGAACAAATAATGTGGTTTTGTGTACATATATCCAAATATTTCCAGTTATAAATTAAGTAAAATGTCACTTTTGGCATTTTGAATTAACTATCATACTCCATGTTGCTGCAACATATTGCTAAGCTCACTGATGATCACCTACCAAAGTGTCTGGTAGTTACTCGACAAATAGATTTTACATTCTAAGAATAACAGGTTTACCCGCTCATGTCATCTGTCCACAAACACAGGATGTCAAACCTTAACTTAGGACCTATACGTGTGTGAAAGCGGACGGAGTGAGAGGAGTCTCGCTTCCTAATCGTTGCACATTAGCTGCAGGTGTAGTGAAGAGCGTCGAGGTCTCACCTGGACTGCCAGCGCCGGCCGCTGTTCCAAACTCTACCAAAGGAGGGAAGCCAGTTGGCGTCCGTGTGTGAGCTGTGGTCGAAGTTGCGCCCACTCTGTTCGGTGGAAGTTTCTTCAGCTTCTCTTGCTCCTCTGCCAAAAGCATAAGAGGCCATTTGAATTATACAAAACAACATTTTGGATATTTTGTGTACATACACAACCAATAAAACATAAGTGATCATCAAGGCCAGAACATTTCTTTGAGCAAACAAACTGCTCAGCTGACAGCTAATTTAAATAACACACTTAGAAATGTGTGTGTGTGTGTGTGTGTGTGTGTGTGTGTGTGTGTGTGTGTGTGTGTGTGTGTGGTTCCTACTCTGCTTGAGGAACCCTTGGAGCGATGGACCGATCTCTGGATGTGCTGCAGAGGTTCCCTCCAGAGGATCCTGCTGGAGCCAAGGAGGTAACGCACCTACGACACACAGTGGCTGTATGCTTATCCTCCATCAATCACACGCAACACAGGTGAACAGAGCTCAGAACTATTAAGAGACACGAGCCGAAATATTTCTATAAAACACTAAATATACATCCTGCAGATACTTCACCATGAAATGAATCCATGCATCACTGTACCTGTATGCACATTCCCACTGTTTGAATCCTGTAACAGAGAAACCAAGTGATCAACTGAAGCGATCGCATTTGTGTGAAAACAACAACAACAACAGAAACAATTCATTATTGAACTTGAGCACGTTCTCAATGAGAGCTGTCCGTCTACCTGGTAGCCTATGAAAGTCAGGCCTTGTCCCGCCGCGGCCCGCCGCGCTTCGACCACCGACTCGACAAAGCTGCTCCCGGCCTGATGGTCGGACCCCTGAGGCGTAAAACCGAGAGCTGTTCCCGAGACAACGAGATGAGTCCCAAAACAACAGAAGCGATTTCAAGTGCCATCGATGATGATGTGATGTGAGATGTCGTAGGTGGACACAGTGTTACCTGACAGCGTCCTCAGCAGACACGTCTGTGCCGTTGGGTCCATTGAACAACTCCGGCTCTGCGTCACGCTGATGTTGATTCAGGAAAAGCCAACAGTGGTTCACAGAGGAAGTCGGAGCACCGATCATGCTTCATCTCAGCTTTTATCACCACAACCCTCACACACTACTATGGCCACAATCTTAACATCAACTAGGAACTAAACAGCTTTTTAGAATTTATACTATAACCTGATGAGGAAAGATTCTTTTCTCTCAACCACCAGATACAAAATTCTCACCGGCCACAATGTTTAGAGTTAAACAGGAACTCCAGAGGTTGACTAGCTTGGCAGTTACAATAATTAAGCTATTTCCCATATTAGATGTTACTCAAAATCATGTCATCATAACAACAACAACAACAGTCAAGGCACAGTGATGGATACTGCCACTGCATCCTTGGAAAACAAACCTCTAAAAGAGACTGAAAGACCTCTTGACGATGCTTTTCCTGGGCCCGGATGTTATCAGCTTGCTGCAGCCGCGAAAAGAAAAACAAGACAAACAACTGATTACTAAAGGCAGATTTCCAGTCTGGGTAGAATAACACTACTTTAAAACACTGTTTTAGCCATAGCATGGCTGTAAACTCTTAGTCTTGCTAAGTTAAAGTGATTATAGAGTGATTTTGCATTACCTGTTTTAAGAATTCATCCTCCTCCTCCACAAACGACTCCAATGCTTTCTCCACCTCAGCTTTAAACCTAAAACAAAACCAAACACTTAACTTTGCAAAGAGTCTTTACTAAAATAGATTTTTGGCGCACCACGCCTACCTCTCAGTCTCCTCCTCTGTGATGAGGACTTTGTCTCTCAACTTGGGGTCCGCCTTATTCTCCCACCAGAACTTGTGCGTATTCTTCCTGTGTTCTGGGCTAAAACCAAGAAGATGCAGTTCATCACAAACACGCATCTCAAGTCAAACCTTTTTATATAAATATGGCAGCCAATATAATTGAGTAAATGTCTTGCTGAGCTTTCCCACTTTGAACTTTTATGGATGCATGAATACAAGTCAATGGAATGAAACGTACGTGGCCATGTGTTCCAACAAGCCTCCATACAGCACAGTCATGTTACCGTCTGTAACGTTTCGTTCAACGTCACGCCCACAGCAGTAGCACCAGAATGTCTTCTTCTGCTGGGTGCAATCAAACTTTTCTACTTGAGGTTTTTTAAGTGTTCGGCGAGCTTCTTTCACCTAGGAAACAATGGATACAACAGGAAACACACATGTTACACTCCAGCTAACATCGATGTTGGTCGCCAGCAGAAGCTACGAACCATAAAAACGAAAAGCTAGAAATCTGAATCTGTTGGATTGAGACGACGGTTTCTAACGTTAGCTTCGGGGCTAACGGTAGCACGTTATTAATAAGTCAAGTTCGGCAAAGTGGAAAATAAAATGAGCACGAATACTCAATTTGTTCTAGCTTTATATCCTTAGGAATGAATTCACAATATCCTAACTACTTACCTTTTCTAAGAATTTTAGAAGAACCACTCTAAGTCGGCTTTGGTGGTTTTTCCCGAAGATATGTCCCTTCCCGGTGAATGTTGTTTGCCTGCATATAGCACAATAATATGCACCCATTTAGACAAAAATAAATAACAAAAATATGCTTAAACTGAAGTGATGCTACATTCCAAATCCATCTACAGCGGGGAAAAAAACCAAAAAAGCACTTCTAACTTGCTACAGGAAGCACTGCCGTCTCAAAATGTGTTCCCCCGGAAGCAGACCGGATGTGGTACTGTTGTTAAACAGTTCCGACTCTCAGGCTGTTTATCGGTGATTTTGGTCGACGCTGCGTTCCAGGAAGAATTGTCTAAATAGATTATTTGATTGGAAATGTCTACTATCCAATGTTTGAGGACGTTTGTCGTCGAGCGACTGACTGCTGCTGCTGAAGAAATATTCGTAGTTTTTGAAAAAGCGATAGTGGAGTATGAGGAAGAGATCGATCGACAGCGCAGACAGCTGGATAACGTTTGGAAACCCGAGTCACTCGAGATAGGTGTGTACCGTATACAGGAATACGGTACACATATACTCAGGAATAATATACACATATACAGGAATAATATACACATATACTGCCAGTGGTTTATTATATACTTGTACTATATACTTTGCAGATATAAAGGCATACTAGTAGATAGGTCTGTAAATCCTCAATGAATTCGAATCAAAACTTCTCTGTTGGTTTATCCATTACATTACATTTATTTAGCTGAAGCTTTTATCCAAAGTGACTTACAATAAGTGCACTACTAGACCATCCAGAAAAGTGCAAGAATCATGCAACTATATATTTTATTATTTTGGTTTTATAGGCCAAATTGCAGTCTGAACAGATAAGTCTTCAGAATGTTTTTTTTTTTTTTTATACATTATATTAGTAATCTACTGATGTCATTTATTCCTCTAGAGCTCCCACAGCAACATGTCCGTAAGGAGGAGGAGGTTCTCTCTGACCAGCAGCTCTGTATTCAGGAGAGGAGCTCCAGTCTGGACCAAGAGGACCCAGATCCTCCACACATCAAAGAGGAACAGGAGGAACTGTGCACCAGTCAGGAGGGAGAGCAGCTTGAACTGAAGCAGGAGACTGAGACCTTCATGTGGACTCCTACTTATGAAAACAGTGACCATGGTGAAGGTCAGACTCTGTACTCGAATCCTGACGACGCTCTAAATGCAGCAGAGAAAGAGTCGGTAGTCAACATACTCAAACAGTCCGGGGTATCAGAACCAAACGGCTACATGCAGATCCTCCAACGTAACTCTCACGTAGCTCATCAGGAAGGAGGCAAGCATGGCGACAAAAGAAGAAATAACTGTAATACGCACACAGGTAAAAAGTCTTTAAACTGTGACATCTGTGGGAAAGCTTTTAACTGCATGTCCAAATTGCAGAGACACCAGGGCGTCCATACAGGTGAGAAGCCGTATTATTGCAGCATCTGTGGAAAAAGATTCAAGCAGGCGTCCGTGTTGCACACTCATGTGAGGGTCCACACAGGTGAGAAGCCGTATACTTGCACAACATGTGGGAAAGGTTTCAGGTGGACTAACTGCTTAACACTCCACATGAGAACTCACTCAGGTGAGAAACCGTACACTTGTAAAACATGTGGGAGAGATTTTCGAACTAGTAGTAACTTGAAAGACCACATGAAAACTCACACAGGAGCAAAGCTGCGTCACTGCAGCACGGAGGTTTCAGGTGTAGTCAAACCCACATAGGAGAGAAAGTGCTCAGTGAAAAGCTGATAACTGAAGGATGGAGAGAACTACACCGTCTTTGTGTTAACATTGAAGTATGTTGGAGCAACAACATTTGTCAGAACAATCAGTCTTTTGCATCATGGGAAGGAAGCTCATGCTAATGTTAATGAAACCAGCTTTGATTTTATACTTTTATGGGATACATGTACAGCAACTACTATGAGTTTTTACCAAATGTCATAAATATCCAGTTTTCAAAAGTCTGCCCTCTTGTGTTTTTTGTCAGTAGTTTAAATGTACAATTTAAACTATTTATTAAACCTTCTGCCCAAGACATCGAGAGTCTCCCGTTGCTTCTTCAGGCTCCATCCGGTCTGTTCACACACTTCCACCTACACTAAGGATCAACTAGAAGTGCAGAGCCAGAACCAAAGAAAGACATCACACAAGTCACAGTAACAGTGTATGTCAGAGTCACCTGAATACGTGCACAGGTAAAACGTTTTTCAAATGTAATGCAAGAAAAAAAAAAAGGGGGTTCAGGCTTAAGAGTGACTTGGAAAGTCCACATGAGAACCTGACAAGCTGTAAAACTGCAACGCCTGTGGGAAAGGAGACTGTTGGATGACTTGAAAAAGCACAGAAGAATTCCTACAAGTGAGAAGCAGTGCACCTGCAAAACACGGCACCACAGTGCTTTCTCCCTATCCCACGCTAGTGAGAAGAGTATTCCATGCGTCTCATTTGACAAGGCATTTATGATTCTATTATTAGTAATTTCATACACGACATAGGTTATGCAAGTGGATTAATGTCATAAATGAATAGACAGTCAAGTGGTGTTGGGTTTATTTTGATCCTGCCAGCCAGATACTTTTTTTCTCTCATGTTTTTGTGATTGATTCAACTTGATGCACTTTTCAAGGTGACACAGATTGTGCAGTGTGTGTTACATTGTATTGTGGACTTCTGTTGTCAATAACATTAATATATATATATATATATATATATATATGTATATATATATATATGTATATATATGTATATATATATGTGTATATATATATGTATATATATGTATATATATATATATATATATATGTATATATATATGTGTATATATATATATATATATATATGTATATATATATATATATATATATGTATATATATATATATATATATATGTATATATATATGTATATATATATATATGTATATATATATGTATATATATATATATGTATATATATATATATATATGTATATATATATATATGTATATATATATATATATGTATATATATATATATATATATATATATATGTATATATATATATATATATGTATATATATATATATATACATATATATATATATATACATATATATATATATATATATACATATATATATATATATACACATATATATATATATGTATATATATATATATATATATATGTATGTATATATATATATATATATATATATGTATATATATATATATATATATATATACATGTATATATATATGTGTATATATATATATATATATATATATGTATATATATATACACATATACATATATACATACTAACATCAAACCAGACAATAACCACCAGCTCCTCTCTTACAACTGTAATAAAGCTTATTGCCGAGATCACAAAGGAGGAAACCATGGCAATTTAGGATCAACCAGAAATGAGTCAAAGTAAAGAGAAGTCATCATAAAAGCAGGTCACACTAACAATACACACACCCTTACAGCGCAAACATTCACTAAATTACTTGCAAAGCCTTTAAGATGTGATACTATATAGATACTATAAGTTATGCACACTTGAGGGGAGGACATCTTTTGCCAGAAATCCGCATTCATAACTCATAGAACAATGCATACAGGCTAAAAGTCACATTCTTTCAAACGGGTGCAGGTGGGCATGACTGACAATAAGGTGTGTGTTCAGCAGTAGCAGAGGTATCTGGATCCAGGAGGGCTACGGAACGAAACATTGAAGTACAGCAATGTGAAGATATTACATTTAGAATGTGTTCAGAGGATATAAAATAGAGACTATGAAACAGTAATATAATACAGAACGATTTCTCTTTGGCTATTAAACTACAACATTTGGAACCTGTTCAAAATTGAGACTCCATTCCAAGTGTTTTACACATTCTCCAGTAGTTTCCACGTTCACGTTTTGATAGGACATTAAATCCAATGAGATGACAGATGCCCGCACCAATGACACTGGAACAACTCGTCACATCCACGGCTAGTGTTAAAAACATGTTTCTGTAAAAGGGTCAACAATTACAAGCGGAACAAATGTTCACACATTCATTTTCACTGCCGGAACCTGACAGTGTGACATCCAGCGGAAGTAAACAATACAGGCACCGTAGTCGTTTCGCAGCTAATTACGTCATTATTGTAATTAAATGACAATGTCTTCAGTTGAGTGTTTGAGAGAGTTTGTCAACGAGCGACTATCTGCTGCTGCGGAAGAAATATTTGGAGTTTTTGTGAAAAATATCGTCGCGTACGAGGAAGAGATCGACCGTCAGCGCAGACTGTTGGATATCGTCTGGAAACCTGAAATAAAGTTACACAGGATAGGTGAGTCCAACTGAAATGGTCCTTCAAAAGACAAATGAATAATCCTGATGGTTTAAATAGAAACGTATTTATTTGTTCAGAAGTTTTTTTTTTTCTATCATCACAGTCGTATCATATTTATGTTGCGCTCTGTCCCTCCAGAGCTCCCACAGCAACATGTCTGTAAGGAGGAGGAGGTTCTCTCTGACCAGCAGCTCTGTATTCAGGAGAGGAGCTCCAGTCTGGACCAAGAGGACCCAGATCCTCCACAGATCAAAGAGGAACAGGAGGAGCTGTGCACCAGTCAGGAGGGAGAGCAGCTTGAACTGAAGCAGGAGACTGAGACCTTCATGTGGGCTCCTACCGATGAGGAAAGTGACCACAGTGAAGATCAGCTTCTGTACTTGTGTACTGATGAAACCCAGAGTGTGGTACAGGAAACATCTCCAGGCTACATTTCAGTTGAAAGTGACGTCGTAGCGGAACCAAACAATGACCGCCAGCTCCTCTCACACAACTCTCATGAAGCTGAAAGCCAAGATCAGAAAGGAGGAGAACATGGATTCTCTGAATCAACTAAAAATGGAGAGCCTAAACTAAAGGAAGTACATCACAAAAGCAACAGTCAAAGTAACAATGTGTACAACCCCACTATGTCAACAGTTCACTGTAACACAAGCGCAGGTAAAGAGTTCCTGCAATGCGACACATGTGGGAAACATTTTAAGTACAAGTCAACACTGGAGAGACACCTGAGAATCCACACAGGTGAGAAGCCACATTCGTGTGACACGTGTGGAAAAAGATTTAGTAGGACATCAACGTTGAACTCTCATATGAGAACACACACGGGTGAGAGACCTTATCCTTGCATCACCTGTGGGAAGATATTCAGTCAGATGTCAACATTGAACGCACATGTAAAAATACACTCGGGCGAGAAACCGTATTCATGCAAAACCTGTGATAAAGTATTCAGCCGGTCATCACTTTTGAGTTCTCATTTAAGAATCCACACAGGCGAGAAACCGCATTCTTGCAAAACCTGCGGGAAAAAATTCAATCGGAAATCGATATTGATCAGTCACATTAGAATCCACACGGGTGAGAAACCGTATTCTTGCAACACGTGTGGGAAAAGTTTCAGCTGGACGACACTGTTGAAGGCTCACTCAAGAGTCCACACGGGTGAGAAACCGTATTCTTGCAAGTCATGTGGGGAAAGATTCAGCTGGACATCGCAATTGAAGACTCACAGAAGAGTCCACACGGGTGAGAAGTCATAACGGGCAACATCTGCGGGGAAATATTAGCCGCATGAATGCAGAACATGAGGGACAAGTTCATCTTAAATAAACAGGACAAACCACCAATTCCTCTGGAGGGTCCTCTCAGTAAAATCAACGCACTTTTTGCAATGGCATCATTTTTATAACTATGTAAAGCATTTTTCATTTAAAAAAAAAATATATTTTATTTAAATGAAGTAGCACATTAACCACAACTGCATCATGTTTTTTTTATTTCCTTCATGGTGTAGTATAACTCACTGCTGTCGGCAACAGTATACCAGTTTGTGATTGGTTCAATTTGATATAAGGAGACTTTTGTGGAAAAAATAAAAAAAAAGAATATGAATGTCATATGACAATATGTATCTGTTTGGTATTGTGAAAGGCCTCCGTCGTTCACACTCTGCATGCATGATGTGAGGAGGCTCATGTTGTCTGATATGAGGAACTTGTAGATATTCCTGTCACAACATTGTTTTGCTTCCTCCAAGCTAGCGTGATTCTGTTCTGTATGATGTGAGATATAAAGCATAACGCTGTGTGAATGTCACTGTTACTTAAAGATGTGACTGTTTCTATGCATGCTGTACCAAGATCTTCTCTGGATAGATTTGTGGTGTAATAAATGTATATAACCAAGTCTAACTGGGACTCATTGAGTTATTCCTACATACGTACAGTTGTGGTCAAAAGTTTACATACACTTGTAAAGAACATAATGTCATGGCTCTCTTGAGTTTCCAGTTATTTCTACAACTCTGATTTTTCTCTGATAGAGTGATTGGAACAGATACTTCTTTGTCACAAAAAAACATTCATGAAGTTTGGTTCTTTCATGACTTTATTATGGGTTAACAGAAAAAGTGATCAAATCTGCTGGGTCAAAAATATACATACAGCAACATGAATTAGCAATTTTGGTGACTTAGAAAGTTGTGTCAATGAAATGAGCTTCATAGCATGGCCTCTTAACTTCTTGTGAGTGATTATGAGTGACTACAGCTGGTGACTTCTCTGAGGCCATTTAAATAGGGCTCATTGGATACAAACGCCCACAAACGCTACAATGGGAAAGTCAAAGGAGCTCAGCATGGATCTGAAAAAGCGAATCATTGACTTCAACAAGTCAGGAAAGTCACTTGGAGCCATTTCAAAGCAGCTGCAGGTCCCAAGAGCAACAGTGCAAACAATTGTTTGTAAGTATAAAGTGCACGGCACTGTTTTGTCACTGCCACGATCAGGAAGAAAACGCAAGCTATCACCTGCTGCTGAGAGAAAATTGGTCAGGAGGGTGAAGAGTCAACCGAGAACCACCAAAAAGCAGATCTGCCAAGAATTAGAAGCTGCTGGAACACAGGTGTCAGTGTCCACAGTCAAGCGTGTTTTGCATCTCCATGGACTGAGAGGCTGCCGCGCAAGAAGGAAGCCCTCGCTCCAAAAGCGGCACCTTAAGGCTCGACTGAAGTTTGCTGCCGATCACATGGACAAAGATAAGACCTTCTGGAGGAAAGTTCTGTGGTCAGACAAAACAAAAATCAAGCTGTTTGGCCACAATGCCCAGCAATATGTTTGGAGGAGAAAAGGTGAGGCCTTTAACCCCAAGAACACCATGCCTACCGTCAAGCACGGTGGTGGTAGTATTATGCTGTGGGGCTGTTTTGCTGCCAATGGAACTGGTGCTTTACAGAGAGTAAATGGGATAATGAAGAAGGAGGATTACCTTCAAATTCTTCAAGATAACCTAAAATCATCAGCCCGAAGGTTGGGTCTTGGGCGCAGTTGGGTGTTCCGACAGGACAATGACCCCAAACACACATCAAAAGTGGTAATGGAATGGCTAAATCAGGCTAGAATTAGGGTTTTAGAATGGCCTTCCCAAAGGCCATGTCAGAAAGCCATCAAATTTAACTGAACTGCACCAATTCTGTCAAGAGGAGTGGTCAAAGATTCAACGAGAAGCTTGCCAGAAGCTTGTGGATGGCTGCCAAAAGCGCCTAATTGAAGTGAAAATGGCCAAGGGACATGTAACCAAATATTAGCACTGCTGTATGTATATTTTTGACCCAGCAGATTTGATCATTTTTTCTGTTGACCCATAATAAAGTCATTAAAGAACCAAACTTCATGAATGTTTTTTTGTGACAAAGAAGTATCTGTTCCAATCACTCTATCAGAGAAAAATCTGAGTTGTAGAAATAACTGGAAACTCAAGAGAGCCATGACATTATGTTCTTTACAAGTGTATGTAAACTTTTGACCACAACTGTATCTGTGTTAAGATTGACCTGAAGCACAAGTCTGTGTCAACACAAGATGCTTGCAATAGTGCACACTTTGTAAGGGCAGCTCTAGTATGTATTCAAAAGAAAACATGTTGGCTGGGTTTACATTTTATGTTTTTCATGCTGGAGGTACTAAAGCTAAAGGACTATTTGGTAATGTTAACGTTAATACTTGAGTGAATACATTTTTCCACTTGCACGTTTTAACGAGGACAAAGTTCAGTTAATTAAGCAAGAATGTCGCCAGTTGAGCGTTTGAGACGGTTTGTCAATTAGTGACTCTCTGCTGAAGAAATAGTCAGTTGTTAAAAAATAAATCATAGAGTACGAGCAGCACGGATTGTTGGATGTTGTTTGGAAACCTGAAATAGTTACACAGAGTAGGTGTGTAAAACATAAATGGTCTCTTATTAACTAACAAGGGGAGTATGACTCATAGGAGCCTATAGATTCAAATACAAATTAGTTTTACTAAGCAGCTTTTCTTTTTTCTTTTACCCTTTTTTTTCTGTTACTTTTGTATCGTTATGTATTGTATGATATAGTACAACACACTTTTTGTTGTTTTGGGTTTCAGAGGTGACGCACAAACGCAGACCGTAGATGAAGTTCTACATAGTGCTGTGAACAAATCAGCCAAAAACGTTGCGTTTGATCAGTGTTCAAATGGACGATGGCAACAAAATGTCGTTCTTTGATCTCATGTATGTGTTCTAACTATGAAGCTTTGTAAGGTGATGATTTAAGACGACCAGATTCACTCTGAAGTCTAAACACGTTAGGAAATGGTGTTCATCGAGGCTGCAGATGTGTGTGACTGACAGGAAAGAAAAATGAGTCATAGGGAAGTAAAGTTTAAAGTTCACTTTATTTACTGGACAGCTTACGTTACTTTGTTAATTAAGATGTTTCTTACATACAAGAACTTGTATTGAGCTTATTAAATAGTATTCCTTGTTTAGATATCCATCAGTATGTGAACCAAAATGAAATAGGTCTGACTAGCTGCAACAAAAATGCTATTTGCTTATTATAACTTCAGTCACACAGACAATAGTCATTGTGCACACCTTCACCTTTCACACTTTAAATAACATTTTACTGATATTTGCAATTTGGTACGTTTCTTCACATTTTGAATGCGTGGGTATCTGTTTATGTTATTGCTACTTTTACTAACCTGTGTTAAGTATTTCCAGCCACGCTGATATGCTTCTTCTTTCTATAAATCGAACAGACATAAGTTGAATGTAGTAGAAGAGAGAAATGACCTACAGTATTTTCCTGTGAGAGGGACAGCTGTACCAGCCGCAGGTGAAAGCGGAACCAAAGGTTAGCTCCTCTGTGCGCTGTCGGAACTTCACAGTGCGACATCTACCAGTAGTAAACAACACATGCGCTGTTGTTCATCTCTCCGTGTGTGGATAAACTGCACTAGCGGGAGGACGGAGTTGTAGTAGTTGCGCTGCTGAGATAGTCCATTTGAAAATAGCAACGATGTCGTCAGTTGAGTATTTGAGAGAGTTCGTCAACGAGCGACTCTCTGCTGCTGCGGAAGAAATATTCGGAATTTTTAAAAATGCGATTTATGAGTACGAGGCAGAGATCGACCGTCAGCGCGGATTGTTGGACATCGTCTTGAAGCCCAAAATAAAGTTACACCGGATAGGTGTGTATTCTTTAAAATACTTCCATTGTTTTTAAATGTATTGTTTTTTAATTCATTGTAAAAGTGACTACTCAGTCACAGGCGAGACAGTTGACCAAAGGGCGGGGCGTGACACACCTCCAGCACTGACACATCAATCACAGGAGAGACTGTACAAACAATCAAATCCACAGGAATGTATCACCAGAGGCCTCTCCTTTCGGCTGCGAGCACTGGCGCTTGCGCTTCTTTTCCAATTCAGGTGCAACTCATTTAGCAATGCGACCTGAGCAGGGGTTCTAGAGAGGGAATAACGGAACAACAGCACAGGGAACACATGCAGCCATAACAATACGTGTATGACATGTATGATCCTAATGGGTTTAACACATAACGTCACTTGTTGTATGTAGAAATGTCAGGTTTTCTGTCATCACAGTCATATCCTCTTTCTTTTAGCTGACTCTCCAGAGCTCCAACAGCAACATGTCTGTAAGGAGGAGAAGGAGGAGATTCAGGAGAGGAGCTCCAGTCTGGACCAAGAGGACCCAGATCCTCCACAGATCAAAGAGGAACAGGAGGAACTGTTCACCAGTCAGCAGGGAGAGCAGCAGGAGATTGAGACCTTCATGTGGACTCCTACTTATGAGGAAAGTGACCACAGTGAAGATCAGCTTCTGTACTTCAGTCCCGATGACACAGTCAACATACCAGCCATAGGCTCTGTGGTACCAGAGTCAACCAGTGACCACCAGCTCCTCTCACACAACTGGCATGTAGCTGAGAGCCAAGATCAGACGGGATGCAGCCCCGAAGACTCAGGATCAACTACAGAGCTGAAACTCAAGAAAAGACATCACAAAAGCAGAACTCACAGTAACGACATAAACAACTCGTTAAAGATTCCGTCTTGCAAATGTGACACGTGTGGCAAGACATTTCAGTTTAAGTCCAATCTGTATGCACACAAGAGGATCCACACAGATGAGAGGCCACATTCTTGCAACATTTGTGGAAAAAGATTCAGACAGACATCGGTATTGAAAGCTCATACAAGGATCCACACAGGTGAGAAGCCATACACTTGCAAAACATGTGGGAAAGATTTCAGGTTCAACAGTGGCTTGTTGGTTCACATGAGAACGCACACAGGCGAGAAGCCCTTTACTTGCAAAACATGTGGCAGAGCTTTCAGGTTTGGTGGTGATTTGAAAGTCCACATGAGAAAAGCCCACACCTGTGAGAAACCAGCACAATTGCAAAACCTCCAGAATGCGAATGTGTGGAGTGTTTGAACTGGCAAGGCGTGAAAGAACGCATACAGACAAATAAACTCGTTTTTGAACCCATTCAAGTGAGGACCCACCTGAATGCAGCACTTATACTTGGCAAAAAACAAATGAACAGGATAAACCATCTAATAAATGCTCTTTTGTTTACAGCAATTTCTTTGTTATTGTTTATAAAGTATTTCCCATCAAGAAGAGGTCACACTATCTTTGTTTAAGGAAATAGTGCATCGTCCACAAAGACGTCAAGTTTTGTTAAACTAACCTCTCTTTTTTTTTGTCATAAATATTACTGTGTTACTCACATTTCTGTTTGCAACAATATGTCTTTGACACAATCATTATCTCCCAAATCTTTGTACAATTGTTGCTGCACAATGAGCTCATAGTTCCTACTAATGTTTGACCTGTGAAATGAATAATAATTATAATAAAAATATATTTTAATCCTCAAATGACTGGATTTTGGACTGTGATATTTAGGCTGAGAACCCTCTTTCTACTGTTGTTGGGTCTCTTGCGTTGTTATCCTGTCAAAAAGTATTTTATTTTACAGCATTGAACTTTATTTTATATATATTTTGTTTTATGTATTTTGTGATTGGTTCCATTTGATGTTTGTTTTGGGGTTTTAGAAGTGACACACTAACAGCAATTGTAGATGATATGGTGACATGGTGCTCACAATAAAACAATTCAAAAATGGAATTCCAGTCATTCAGTCAAGCAGCCGGAACCCTCGTGCTAGAAGTGAATACCATCATTTGTTCCTAAAAGAAAGTGGACAACAACATTTGATCTGCAGTTTGCGTAGTTTAATAAAAACGATGGGCCATACTATTACAATTCGGCTTTTTTTATTTATTTTTTTACCAACAGTCATACTCTCAAGGACCTTAATGCATTGTCACATATTGTCAAATGACTATAAAACAAAGGCTAAAAACAAGCAACTGCCGCGGCAAGTTGCGACAGCTGCCACAAACCGCGGCAGGAATGCCTCTGCTAGCTGCCGCTCCCATTTGAGGCTGCTCCCTGCGCCCAGTGTCGGAACATAACATGTGTAACACACAACAAAAGCGCGTAGCATTAACCCCACCTCTATGCAGGTAGCGCCAGCTGGAGAGGGTGTTGTTGTCAGCCGCTGCGTAGGTGAGCGCATACATTGAATTGGTAACCAAGCAACGATGTCTTCGGTTGAGTATTTGAGAGATTTCGTCAACGAGCGACTCTCTGCTGCTGCGGAAGAAATATTCGGAGTTTTTGAAAAAACTATCGTTGAGTACGAAGAAGAGCTCCGCCGTCAGCGCGGATTGTTGGACATCGCCTTGAAACCTGTAATTAAGTTACACCGGATAGGTGAGTACAACAAGTATTTTAATAACACACTAAGAGGTATTCGATTGATAAACAAACGATCTCGGTTTTTCCCTTTAATATCAGAATAGTACTCTTCACCTCTTGCTCTCTGTCCCTCCAGAGCCCCCTCAGCAACATGTCTGTAAGGAGGAGGAGGTTCTCTCTGACCAGCAGCTCTGTATTCAGGAGAGGAGCTCCAGTCTGGACCAAGGGGACCCAGATCCTCCACAGATCAAAGAGGAACAGGAGGAACCGTGCACCAGTCAGGAGGGAGAGCAGCTTGAAGTGCAGCAGGAGACTGAGACCTTCATCTGGCCTCCTATTTATGACCACGCTGAATATGAAACTCGGGGTGTGGTTGGGGACAAGCTTCTGAGTTACATTTCAGCTGTCGAATCTGATCCAAACAATGACCGCCACGTCAGGAATGCAGAGCCAAAAGGAAAGAAAAGACATCACCAGAGCGACAGTCGCACTAACGTTGTAGATAATGTGAGAACCCACACGGGTCAGACATCGGCATTGAACGATCATGTACAAATGAACACAGATGAGAACCCGTACACTTGTGAAATATGTGGGAATGGTTTCAAATGGACTTGGCACCTAACACTCCACATGAAGAAGCACACGGGTGAGAAGCCGTACCTTTGCAGGACTTGCGGGATACGATTCAGTGACGTCTCGGTTTTGGAAGAGCACGCGAGGCTCCACAGAAGTGAGAAGACGTACGCCTGTGAAACGTGTGGGAAAAAGTTCAGACGCAACGGTAACTTTAAACTCCACATGAGGACGCACACGGGCGAGAAGCCGTACCACTGCAAGTTCTGCGGGAAAAGATTCAGTGACATGTCCGCTTTGAAGGGGCACATTAGAATCCACACGGGCGAGAAGCCGTACACGTGCGAAACGTGCGGGAAAGGGTTCCGTCAGACGTCGACACTGAGGAGCCACACGAGCATCCACACGGGCGAGAAGCCGTATACCTGCAAAACGTGCGGGAAGTATTTCAGACTAATTGGTCTCCTGAGATTACACATAAAACGGATCCACCATGGCAGCACGCTGTGATGGGATGTACACGATGGTTACTACTGAGACGAGGTCACGTGATCTTAGTGACAATATTACAGTCATTACAGTCATTTTTTTTTTTTTTTTTAGCAGACACTTTTATCCAAAGCGACTTGCAATTCAGTATCTATCTACACACCGTAGACGCAGCTACGAGAGACATTTTTGGGTTAAGTGTCTTGCTCAAGGACACATTGACATGACCCTCTGATTGAAAGGCGGCCCTTTTCACCACTTGGCCACAGTCACCCCAATAAGTAGAAGATTGTCAACAACACTAACTAACCCAGTTTTTTGTTTTTGTACTGCATTACTCGTGTTTTTTTGTTTGCAATTGTATTTCTTTAAAACACTACGGGACATTACGGGACACATAATACCCCAAATCTTTAAAAAAAAAAATAATTCTGCACAACAAATATGAAATATGTAGATTTTTTTCCAAAGAGGAAAGAACCCCTCTCTCTATTGTTGCGTGGTCACTTACGTCATCATCCTGCCAACTGGGGTATCTTCTTTTCTGACTGCAGCATGTCCGCTCATTTTATATTTATATGTATTTTTTTTTGTAAGTTGTCTAACTTGATATGTTTTAGGGGCTTCAGAGATGACACACACATCGTGTATGGTGCGCTACATGGCTGTTATTTGATCTCCTGTATGTATTCTGACAATAAAGCTTTGTAAGGTGAGGACCAGATTAATCCTTTTGTCTGAAGTTATAAGCACATTCCTTACATCAAGGTGTGTGCGAGTGACATTGTCAAAGTGAAGGACACTTCTTTCCAGAGCGTTAAGGCATGCAGGAGGTGTTTTTTGTTGTAGCTCAGCGGCTGGAGGTTTAGGAAAAGTATTATTTGACACTGATCACAGTTAGCATTAAGTTTAATATTCAACACACTTAGGATTCAGCAGTTTCACCTCATATAGAAGGAGGGTTAGCTCACCTCCCAACCCATGTGCATTACTGCAGCAATATATTGATTTTTAAAAAGGTTTTTTTTTTTTTCAATACCTTTGTGTTGACTTGCCCATATTATTGAAAAGTATAATGAAAAACATACATACATTTGGTCTAATGTAGAACACATACTTTGCTTTTAATTGATAATTAATACATTCTAACGGAGCGCTTCTATCTTTACCGGCACAGCTTTTCCAGCGCTCGTTCAGCGCTCCAGGAAACACACAGACCAACTACATGCATTGTAAATCATATATGTGTATTCCTATAAGCGTCGCAACTCCGGTGACATTTGCACACACACAGGAAAGAGACCCAACAGTCGGAGAAGTACGTGAGTCAGAGGAGTTATTTCACGAGGTGTTCTCTGAGAGACATCTGGACAGAGAGACAATAGAGGCCACAGTCTTAAATCCACAATGGATGGACAGACTCATATATCTTAATTCTTCCTATGTATGGACAGTTCAAAACCAGTATGTCTCATGTGTTCAGAGACCATGGAGTGAGATTAGAAGCCCCGCTACGAGACAAAGCACACATCTTTTGAGCAAACGTACCCACTCAAATACAAAATGAAGGTACAAAAAAATAGACGATCTAAAAGCCCAAAATTATCAGAAAGGCATTAATTCACTGCCCAACAATAATGATAACAGAGAGGAATAGAGCGTAAACAAGTGGTTTCAATAAGCACAGATAAAGTGCCTCAACACAAATGTCTCTTTTTAGAAGATGAAGATAATTTGGATATCGTGGCTCTTTTGATTGACCAGTTCACGCCTCACAATTTAAAGCTGCAGGGCAAAGACAATTCAGTTAAATTGTACTTTATTTTAAGAGTCACATTTTTCAAAAGCTTTTTTTTAATTCAGCCTACATTTGACTTGAAATAAAAGAACATTTATTTATTATTAGAGTGTATATTATTTATAATTAATCCAGTTTAATTTGAAATCTGACAATAGATATTGTTTAGATATTATTCAATTGAACTCTCTTTATTTGATTTGACAGTCAGATGTTGACTATACGTACAGACGTTAATACAACTGTTGGCTACTTCAATATACATGGGACTAAATCATAGCGCAAGGTAAGACATTATTTAATGTTCCGGACCTTTGGATGAGGACATTCTCTCTAACTGTATAGCTTTTAGCCCAATTAAGTGTAGGTGCTCAGTAAACTCAGAGGTTCAGCGGCGCTCCTTTAAACCAATAACTGTATTTATCGAAATCTGGTTTTGAGTGATAATATAATATAATATTTTGGGGGTTTTGTTGAAATGGACAGTGATAAGAATAAGATAGTATGTAAGTATAGCCTAAATAATGATTCATTTAACGTTTCTTTCTTAAAGTATATTCTGCTAATAGCTTAATAATTACTTACTTTTACCGAACTAACATTTTGAATACAGCATTCAAAATGCGTTTACATTATTTTTTACTTAAATAATCATATTGCATATTTGTTTTTGTACTAACTTCAAAGAAACAAAAGCTTTCATTGAATAGTAACAAGCGAGGTAGAAATACATCATTCCCATCGAAGTTGTGAATGAACGGTTGAAAGCGGAAAGAAAAGGTCGCGCACCTCGACTGTCGGAACTTTAACAGTGTAACATCCGGCGGAAGTAAATAATGTTGACCGCTTTCACGTGTTTAACTAGTTGAGGGACTCCGTCGAGACCCTGGTGTGGATTCTTGTTCCACTTGTACTTAAACAACGATGTCGTCGGTTGAGTGTTTGAGAGATTTCGTGAACGAGCGACTATCTGCTGCTGCTGAAGAAATATTCGGAGTTTTTGAAAAAACTATCGTCGAGTATCAGGAAGAGATCCACCGTCAGCGCAGACTGTTGGATGTTTTTTGGAAACCTGAAATAAAGCTACACAGGATAAGTGAGTACGACTTATATGGCAAAACAACAACAACAACAACAACAACAACAACAACAACAACAACAACAACAACAACAGGGCAATATGACCTGGGGCCTGTTGTTCGAAACCTAGATAAGGGATTAAGCCGGGATATGTTGCTTATCCTGGCTGAATTTAGCCTTTAGCAGTCGGTTGTTCGAAAGCTGGAGAACTTTATCCTGGTCAAGTTACCATGGTGATTTATTCTCTGCAGCTAGCCTGCTCCAGACCAGGCTCAATGCCAAGCTTAGTTGATTCTGTTATCTTTGGAGTCAGAAATTAATGTGTTTTATACAGTCAGTCCATGTTCTGATGAAGGCTACGCATTGGCCTCGTTTTTAAACAAACAACACGTAGGCTAAATTATTATTTAAAAAAAAAGAAATAAAACAAAACATGATCAAATTTAAAAAAATAAATAAAGTTAGCCTATTACGATAGTTCTTTTTCATAATTTGGGGCCTATTCGTGTGTTCGTCATTGTAAATAAACACCCTTCATATTGTTTGCCAGCTCAAATCTGATGTTATTGCAGTCATTACAGTCATTAGAAATGGCTGCACTTGCAAAGGTGCTTGCAATTAATTACGCTACACATTTAATCAGTCCGTCTCCAAACTTCCAGACAGCAGCGGTGCTTCGTTTTATGAGAGGTGTGTCACCTTACGTCAGCATTCGGATCCGCTGTTCATTGGAGGAAAGTGTCCACGCCTGTCGTCTCATCAGTGAATCTGCGATCGATCTCTGTGGTCTACTGAAGAAAGCCGTGGCCGCGCACTTACTCGAATTAGTTAGACCTGGCTTGACAAAGCCGCCCCTCCTCAGCCTGGCTCGGCGTTCGAACAACCAATTAAGCCAGGATGAACTTATGAGACTTTGTCCATCCTGGCTTTCCCACTTATCCTGGATGTCTTTATTCTACTTTCGAACAACAGGCCCCTGCACATGAATAAAGGATCCTAATGGTTTAAATACAAAACGTTACTAGTATTTTTCTGCTTAATATCTGTTTTTCTATCATCACAGTCGTATCATGTTTATGTTGCTCTCTGTCCCTCCAGAGCTCCCACAGCAACATGTCTGTAAGGAGGAGGAGGAGGTTCTCTCTGACCAGCAGCTCTGTATTCAGGAGAGGAGCTCCAGTCTGGACCAAGAGGACCCAGATCCTCCACAGATCAAAGAGGAACAGGAGGAACTGTGCACCAGTCAGGAGGGAGAGCAGCAGGAGATTGAGACCTTCATGTTGACTCCTACCGATGAGGAAAGTGACCGCAGTGAAGATGAGACTCCAAATCTCAATCCTGATGACACTATGGACTTACCCGCTGTAAGCCCTGTGGAATCAGGACCAGAAAGTGACCACCAGCTCCTCTCGCATGACTCTCACACAGCTGAGAGCCCGAAAAACAAACGAGGCAAGAAGAGAGGCTCGAGATCAACGTTTTTCCAATGTGACACGTGTCAGAAGGCTTTTCAGTTTAAGTCAAAGTTGCAGAGACACATGATGATGCACACGGGCGAAAAGCCTTTTACTTGCAACACGTGCGGGAAAAGTTTCACTCGGACAGCATCGTTGGACGCTCACATGAGAATCCACACGGGCGAGAAGCCGTTTTCTTGCAAAACATGCGGGAAAGGTTTTAAATGGCGTAGCTGCTTCAAGATCCACATGAAATCTCACCACTCGGATGGCAATCCACGGATGCACACTTTCAACACGTGTGGGAAGATACTAATTAAGAAGTCATTATTGAACACTCACGTAAGCATCCACACGGGCGAGAAGCCGTATTCCTGCGACACCTGTGGGAAAATATTCAGTCAGAAATCGTCGTTGACGGCTCACGTAAGCATCCACACGGGCGAGAAGCGGTATTCTTGCAAGTTATGCGGGCGAGATTTCAGACTCGTTAGTAATCTGAGGTCCCACATGACGACCCACACGGGTGAAAGGCCGTATTCCTGCAACACGTGCGGGAAAGGATTCTGTCGGAGGTCGCAACTGAAGGCCCATTTGAGAATTCACACGGGCGAGAAGCCGTTCTCTTGCAAGACATGTGGACGACGTTTCAGATATGATACCGGCTTGCTGGCCCACAAGAAAAGAGACCACGCCGGTGAGAAGCCATGATAAAGATTCTGCAGCGTGTTTGAATTGGCACGGCGTGAAAGAGCAGGGGAGGAGCCACATGAATGCAGCATTTCTGGGGAAATTGTTTCAATATGATTGACTCATTACTGAACATTCCCTCGAGTGATGTTGGGCCACTTGTCATGTCATTTGTGATTGATTCAACATGTTTTCTAAGGTGACACAAATTGCAGACCCTGTGATGTGTTGTTGTGAATTTTTTTTATTATTAATATGCATGTATTATATTGTAAAACCTACAATAACAACCAGCTCGTTCAACATGAAATGAAGGCAGCTATGGAAACTTGGGGTCAACTGCAACTGCACAGCCAAAACCAAAGAAATAAACACATTTGATTATGTTTTATTATGTTGCTTTATTACATGTGATGTGTACTATTAAGTCCACTACATTAACTTGACAGCTTTAGTTATTTTGGTGATTGATATTACAAAAAAACAAACTTATAGTTATCTTATTTGATATGATGCCGTGTTTAAAATATTGGTGTGTGTGTGAAGCAGGTTCAAAGAAGAAGCCAAGTGTGAAGGCAGGAAATGAAGAGCTGCAACCAAAAAAAGAAAAACATTACAAAAGCAGAATTCACAGCAGTAATGTACACAACTATAACTTAACGATTAACAGAAATACTCACGCGGGCAAAATGTTTTTACAATGTGACACTTTGACATGTAGGTCTTCATTTCAGAGGCACCTGAGAAATCCACACAGGTGAGAAGTTGAAGCCAAATTCTTGCAAGAAATAGGCCCGGTGGCTGGTTTGGTCCACAGTAGAAGAGCCCACCCGTCTGCAAGATCTGTGGGAGACACATGATTTATGTGCTAAATAGGAGACATTTCATATGTGTGCATTTAACGATCAAAATGAAGACAAATGTACTTTAGACAAGTGTTTTTACACCACCTCTCATCACTTATTTTAACTCTTAAAACTTGTTGTACTCTAAACAAATCCAAGATGGGAAGTTAAGAGACAAAATATAGTTTAATTTTAGTCAAACCTGAACGTAATTATTGTATTGTTCTTCACAATGTGCCCTGTCTGATGTATGTTACGTCCTTCGATAGGTTTGCTGTCTGCTTAAAATATTACATTTTTCCATAGTGGACATGAAGGTGGAATAAACACTTTTTTTGAGAGACGCACTGGCCTCAAAGAAAAAGGATAAATATAATAGAAAGAAAGAAAGAAGATGACGTAGTAAGGGACTAGTTCCAGCAGGGGGCAGCAATGCAGTAGAGCGGACTCCATAAAAGGCAGTAAAGAAACAGAAGAAGAAGAAAAACAAGGCGGTAATCGATACGGCCGCTGTTTTGTTCAGTTCTATGGCTGTATGGTATTAGCTGATATATATATTTCAGTTGCAGTCGTTTGTAACTAAGCAACAATGTCGTCAGTTGAGTATTTGAGAGAGTTTATCAACGAGCGACTCGCTGCTGCTGCTGACGAAATATTCGGCGTTTTTAAAAATGCGGTCGTTGAGTACGAAGAAGAGATCGACCGTCAGCGCAGACTGTTGGACATCGTTTGGAAACCTGAAATAAAGTTACACAGGATAGGTGTGTACAACAAAGACACGATTCACTATCGTTTAAATGCTCACATATCTGCATTTTGTCCTTCACCATCACAGTAGTGTCCTATTTCTTTTGTTCTCTGTCCCTCCAGAGGTCCCACAGCAACATGTCTGTAAGGAGAAGGAGGTTCTCTCTGACCAGGAGAGGAGCTCCAGTCCGGACCAAGAGGACCCAGATCCTCCACAGATCAAAGAGGAACCGTGCAGCAGTCAGGAGGGAGAGCAGCTTGAAGTGCAGCAGGAGACTGAGCCCATCATGTGGACTCCTACTAATGAGGAAAGTGACCACAGTGAAGATGAGACTCCAAACATCAACCCTGATGACACTATCGACTTACCCGTTATAAGCTCTGTGGCGTCAGGACCAGAAAGTGACCACCAGCTCCTCTCACATGACTCTCACACAGCTGAGAGCCAAGATCACAAACAAGCCAAGAAGGGAGACTCAAGATCAGCTAAAAATGCAGAGCCGACAGTTAAGAAGAGACGTTACAAAAGGAAGAGACTCACAAAGAGTCACTCTAACCCGACTACGTCAAAGATCGACAGCAACGCTCCCACAGATAAGACGCTTTTTCAGTGTGAAACGTGTGACAAAAGGTTTAAGTATAAGTCACAGTTGCAGAGTCATCTGATAGCACACTCAGGGGAAAGGTCTGATTCATGTAGCGCTTTAAAATGTGACACGTGCGATAAAGAGTTCATCTATCCGTCAAGCTTGATCATTCACCTGAGGACTCACTCGGGTGAGAAACCATTTTGTTGCAAAACGTGCGGTAACAGATTCAGTCACAAGTCGGCATTGAACTCTCATCTAACGATCCACACGGGCGAGAAACCGCATTCTTGCAAAACATGCGGCAGAGCTTTCAGACTCAGCGGTAACCTGAGAGTCCACATGAGAATCCACACGGGCGAGAAGCCGCACTCCTGTAACGTCTGTGGGAAAAGATTCAGTAAGTCATTATCGTTGAACATTCATAAAAGAATCCACACGGGTGAGAAGGTTTCTCACAAAACATGAGGACAAACGAAAGCGATTCCACGCGGCGTAGATCGGTCCAGTGGCCGGTTGGTCCACAGGAGAAGAGTCCACTGGTGAGAAGCCGTAAAAGATCAGCGGGAGACAATTCAGTTCTTGTGGTTCGTGATCAAACACACATGATTTCCAATTACAATATGTTATTGTAATGAAGTAGATTATGAACAATGACATCAAGTTTTGTTGAACTAATCTTGTTTTTTTTTCCTTCATATTACTTGTTTTTGTCAAACAAAACTTATGTAAAAAAAATCTTTGACATGTTTGTTGCACCATGAGTGCATAGTTCTTACAAATGTTTGACCTGTTCAATTATTATTTTTACAATTTGTATATACCACCTATAAGAGTTGACTGTGAACTCTGTTGAAGCTAGATCTCTCTCTCTCTCTCTCTCTCTCTCTGTCTCTCTCTCTCTCTCTCTCTCTCTCTCTCTCTCTCTCTCTCTCTCTCTCTCTCTCTCTCTCTCTCTCTCTCTCTCTCTCGGGTCACTTTATGTTGCCTTGCCAACTAGTCTTTCTTTTTTCGTCTGCAACTATAGAAACTGTAGATGGTGTAAGTAAAGCTCTTTCATTAGCAGTAATAGAAATGATAGATTGCATACAAATGAGGTTCTAAGCCGACATATCCATAATCAGGCTTTCCACACGTCTTTGAACACCTGAACATTTCTGTGAAACAGTTGACCAAGTTCCCAGTCATTGAAAATAAGAGGAAAAATAAAATGTCCTGGAAAATCTTGTGTTTACTGTAAATTTTACAGCATTTATCTTTTACAACATTATCTTATGTTCCTTTTGCTGAGAATGAATTACAAGGATATCCTTAACTTTGGGTCCATATTGACCAGCCATACTTTAATGTAGAGAAATGATTTTAAGTTTGAAACGTTGACAAAACGCTGGACTGTATTGAGCCAAATGGGCATTTTGATAACTAGCACGGCTATCATTAAGTCAACGTTTAAATTTCAGGAACATTTTGGGTCCATTTCAGATTTTATAATGGGTGTGTATTGCACAGAATGTTCAGCTCTAGAGTGAGGGCATCACTGTCAGAGTGGAGCAGAGCAGGAAAGGTATTCTGTGATTTTTACGTACAAATTGTGCCGAGTCCCACAATTTTTACTCTTTATACACCATTTTTGGCCCAAAAGCTTGGAACTGTTGTTCTTGTCGCACACAGATGTGATTGGAATCCACCGGACTTGCGCACAGCGACATGAACTCCAACCGACTGTCCATTAGACTCCATTAGACTCCATGTTAAATCTGACCACTCATTTCTCAAAGAAAGCAGACGGTACCAGTTTAGTATATTGCTCTGGAGCTCACATTTTGAACACCACAAACGTTAAAAACCACATCACCGCGTTTCGACAGAGTCTTATCTTTCTCATGATAGCACATTTTGGCACTCAGACTCCAGCTTTCTGTTAAAAGGAGGCAGGAGTTTTGTTCTAAATCACTGATTACTGCAACGTTTCCTAATCAGTCTCCTTGTAACACCAGGTGCATCCTCACCATGGCAACCAGTTACACACACACACACACACAAACGCTCTCTCTTTGTGTCTCTCTCTCTCTGTTTGTCTGTCTCTACACACTCTCTCTCTCTCTCTCTCTCTCTCTCTCTCCCTCTCCCTCCCTCCCTCCCTCCCTCTCTGTGTGTGTCAAACATTATGATTATGTCTCCTCTCCCCCACTCAGCCCCACCCTTTCAAAATGCAAGCCCCGCAGAGTGAATTCTAACTGGAATGCTTGTGATGAAGCCTGCCATTTAATAACCTCTGTTTGTGTGTGTCAGACATTATGATTTTGTCTCCTCCCCCCCTCTCTCTCGCCCACCCTGTCCCACCTTGACAAAATAAAAGCCCCTTTGGAGTAACTGTATCTAAACATGAAGCTCAGAATTAGCTTAGTTGTTTTTGTATTTTTTTTTTTCTATTAAAATGTGTACGCTGCACTCTGGTCCTGACTTGTATGAATTTGTGGTTACTTGTAAGCCCAGGTGGTTTCTTGTCAGTGGATTGGGTGTAGTTATTCATGCTACATTGATAATACATTTTAAAAACATTCTTTCAGTTATTCATTGATCAATTTCCTGTTGCAATGGTAAGTAAACAAGACAATACAACCATTGTATTCTCTACATGTCTCTCACAGTGAAACACACAGAGCATGTGGTGTACCTTGAAAATACATGCTGAGTTACCACTGGTAATATTGGCGTGTGTGTATATATTGCGACGTCTTCGGGCAGTAGCAGCCACTCTGTCAACATTTCTTGTGGAATTTTCAAGTTTTTATTATTATAGTACTCTATGAAAGAATTGTCATAATTTGTGAGCACACAGGAGATGGTTGCATAAAGAAGTTATAGTCATAAGCTCCACATATTTTAAATCAGACTTCCACAGAGAGGAACATTGAGGTCACGTGAGGAACTATACAGAACTACATTTACACTTTAATGGTTAAGACTGTTTTTACATTAAAATTATTTTGAAGGCTCATGCACTAAGTATTACCGCTGAGATGTGCAGGAAGGAACAGGAGAGATGAAACAGTGATATCAAGACAGTGACATTTTTTTTTTTTCTATATTTATTTCTTATTTTATTATTATTTTTATTTTTTTTATTTTAATTTTAATTTTGTATCAATAAGTACTAGACATCCTGATCCACACTCCATACCAGTTGGTGGCGGTAATGCACCAATTCATTTTTTTGCCAACCGCCAATAAACCTCAAAAAAAGAAGACGAAGAAGAAGACATTCCACCGTCGGATGCAGCGTGACACACAGCGGAAGTAAACAGAAGACGGGCGCTTGTCGCGTGACGGAAGTACACGTCTGTCAAACTTAACAGAGTCACCTTAATTGTAATTAAGCAACGATGTCGTCAGTTGTGTCTTTGAGAAAGTTTGTCAACGAGCGACTATCTGCTGCTGCGGAAGAAATATTCGGAGTTTTCGAAAAAACTATCGTCGAGTATCAGGAAGAGATCCACCGTCAGAGCAGACTGTTGAATGTTTTTTGGAAACCCGAAATAAAGTTACAGAGGATAGGTGAGTACAACTTATATGTTAAAACAACAACAACAGGGCAATATGACCTGTACATGAATAAAGGATCCTAATGGGTTAAATACAAAACGTTACTAGTATTTTTCTGCTTAATATCTGTTTTTCTATCATCACAGTCGTATCATATTTATGTTGCTCTCTGTCCCTCCAGAGCTCCCACAGCAACATGTCTGTAAGGAGGAGGAGGTTCTCTCTGACCAGCAGCTCTGTATTCAGGAGAGGAGCTCCAGTCTGGACCAAGAGGACCCAGATCCTCCACAGATCAAAGAGGAACAGGAGGAACTGTGCACCAGTCAGGAGGGAGAGCAGCTTGAACTGCAGCAGGAGACTGAGACCTTCATGTTGACTCCTACTTATGAGGAAAGTAACCACACTGAAGCTCAGACTCCAAACATCAACCCTGATGACACTATCGACTTACCCGTAATAAGCTCTGTGGCGTCAGGACCAGAAAGTGACCACCAGCTCCTCTCACATGACTCTCACACAGCTGAGAGCCAAGATCACAAACAAGCCGAGAAGGGAGACTCAAGATCAACTAAAAATGCAGAGCCGACAGTTAAGAAGAGACGTTACAAAAGGAAGAGACTCACAAAGAGTCACTCTAACCCGACTACGTCAAAGATCGACAGCAACGCTCCCACGGGTCAAAAGACTATCCAATGTGCCATGTGTAACAAAACGTTTAAGTATAAGTCCCATTTGCAGAGGCATCTGATAGTACACACAGGGGATTTGCCTCATTCATATAAGACTTTTAAATGTGGCACGTGTGGAAAAGCATTTATCTATCAGTCAAACTTACTCATGCACCTGAGAACTCACTCGGGTGAGAAACCGTATTCTTGCAACACCTGCGGCAAACGATTCAGTCAGAAGTCTTCACTGAACTCTCACATGAGAATTCATACCGGTGAGAAACCGTATTCTTGCAAAACATGCGGGAGAGGATTCAGCCAGACGTCGGCATTGAACACTCACACGACAATCCACACGGGCGAGAAACCGCATTCTTGCAAAGTATGTGGGAGAGCGTTCAGACTCAGTGGGGACTTGACGGTCCACATGAAAATCCACACGGGCGAGAAGCCGTTTACTTGCCTCTTATGTGGGAAAACGTTCAGACTTGGTGGTGACCTGGCAGTACACATGAGAAGACCCCACAATGGTTTAGAGCTGTGATTTTGCAAAATCTGCAGGAAAATGTATTTGAATGTGTCATATAAGGGACGAAGAAGACAGGCAAGCAGCCTTGTGTTTGTCAAATGTGCAGGGAGACGACTGTAGCGCTTACTGGTCAAAACGCACAAGAACTCAGAGATGAGGAGCCGCATAGCTGCAGCACTGGAGGGAAGAATTTTACTCCAATCGCATCGTTAAAAAACAAACACCGGAGGATCAACACACACACACACACACAGGAGAAACCATGGCGTTAAAGCTCCCGTGGAGACGTGTTCACTGACTGAATGAAATACACTTTTGCAATAACTACATCTCTGTAACAATGTCAAATGTTTTAAATAACGTTGAGATGACCGCATCTTACTCGAAAGTATCCCTTTTATTCAATTATTACTGACATTTCTGTTGGCAAACTATTTATTTTTGAAATAATTGTAATCTGCATCAATGAAACGCGCTGCTTTCACAGTGGTTGCTGTTAACGGTGTGATGTTGTTGGTCGAGATGAATGTCAATTCACGAGGTTTTAGTGTAATATTCAACAAGAACTCGAGGTGCATGGACCTCAAGTAGTATTTGACGGTTCTATATGAAGCCTCCTACACATTGGTGCAAGAATGGATCATATGAGTGGGTTGTTAACTCTCTAGTGGTGTTGGGTGACTTGTGTTGTCATCCTGTCAACTAGAGTATTGTCTTTTCTGTTTTATTTTATATGTCGATGTATTGTTTTATTTTTGTAATTGATTCAACTTGATATACGTTTTGTTTTCGGGGACTTTAGAGATGAGACACGCACATAAATGTTGTTCTACACCTGCTGTTATTTGATCTCATGTATTCTAACAATAAAGCTGCACACGGTGGTGATGTAAGAAAACCAGATTCATGCTGAAGTTTAAAGTTATAGACAATGTATTTTCATCGAGGCTGCAGATGTGTGTGGCTGTCTTCAAAAGAAAATAGTGAAAGAAAGTTATTTTTAGAGTGTTCAGGTTTAACATGCAAGAGGTGTTTTGATGTTGCTGCTCGCCGGCTGGAGGTTAAATTCTCTTTTTTTCTTTTTTTTTTGTTTGATTTGATAGCGTTTGGTAGTTTAATAAGTGGACATACTTCACATAGCCAACATTTGGAAAATGAAACTCCACTATTGTAAATGCATCCGACTTATTTATTTAACAAATCATCATGAGCAATATCTGATTTCCCATCAGGTAATGACGATACACCAAGGCTACGCCAATCAAACAATACTATTATTTTAAAGTATTTTTATTTATTTTTTAATTATTTTAAATTATTATTATTTTTTTGATATTATATATATTTTTTTTAATTTATTTTATTTTGTATCAATAAGTACTAGACATCCCTATCCACACTCCATACCAGTTGGTGGCGGTAATGCACCAATTAAGTTTGCCACCCGCCAATCAACCTCAAAAAAAGAAGACGAAGAAGAAGAAGACATTCCACCGTCTGAACTTAACAGTGTGACATCTAGCGGAAGTAAACAGAAGACGGGCGCTTGTCGCGTGAGGGAAGTACGCGTCAGTCAAACTTAACAGAGTCACCTTAATTGTAATTAAGCAACGATGTCGTCAGTTGTGTCTTTGAGAAAGTTTGTCAACGAGCGACTATCTGCTGCTGCGGAAGAAATTTTCGGAGTTTTTGAAAAAACTATCGTCGAGTATCAGGAAGAGATCCACCGTCAGAGCAGACTGTTGAATGTTTTTTGGAAACCTGAGATAAAGTTACAGAGGATAGGTGAGTACAACTTATATGCTCTGTAAAACAACAACAAGTCGACTGCTATGTGGGTAATATCTGATTTTCTATCATCACAGTAGTATCATATTTATGTTGCTCTCTGTCCCTCCAGAGCTCCCACAGCAACATGTCTGTAAGGAGGAGGAGGTTCTCTCTGACCAGCAGCTCTGTATTCAGGAGAGGAGCTCCAGTCTGGACCAAGAGGACCCAGATCCTCCACAGATCAAAGAGGAACAGGAGGAGGTCGAACTGAAGCAAGAGGGAGAGCAGCTTGAAGTGCAGCAGGAGACTGAGACTTTCATATTGACTCCTATTCATGAGAAAAGTAACCACACTGAACCAGAACCAACAAGTGAAAACCAGCTCCTCTCCGACAACTCTCATGTAGCTGAGAGTCCAGATCAGAAGGGAAGCGAGCATGAAGACTCAGAATCAACTAGAGATTCAGAGCCAGAGCCAAAGAAAAGACATCAGAAAAGCAGAAGAAGAAACAATGTTAACAAGTCCAACGTGTTAGATAGTCACGATGTTACTCACACAGGTAAACAGACTAACAAATGCGATACATGCGGAAAAGAGTTTAAGTATAAGTCAGAGTTGCAGAGACACATGGGCGTCCACACAGGTGAGAAGCCCTATGTATGCAAAACATGTGGGAAAGACTTCAGCCGTAGCACCGCCTTGAAAGTTCACATGAGAATCCACACGGGTGAGAAGCCCTTTGTTTGCAAAACGTGTGGGAAGAGATTCCGTGAGTCCTCCATATTTAAGGCTCACGTAAGAACCCACACAGGTGAGAAGCCACATTCTTGTAAAACGTGTGAGAAGAGATTCAATCATTTATCAGCATTAAAGATTCACATAAGAATCCACACAGGCGAGAAGCCATATCCTTGTGAAACGTGTGGGAAAGGTTTCAAGTCTGCCAGCGACTTGAAAATCCACATGAGAATCCACACAGGCGAGAAACCGTACGGTTGCAAGACGTGCGAGAAGAGGTTCTGTGATATTTCACCGCTGATACGGCACATGAGAACCCACACGGGCGAGAAGCCGTACGCTTGCGGATCGTGTGGGAAAGCGTTCGTTCGGGGATCCTCGTTGAAGAGTCACATGAAGACCCACGCGGTGCAGAAGTCGCTCACGTGCACAACGTGTGGAAGAGACTTCAGGAAACACTTTGGCTTGTTGACTCACATGAGAAAAGCCCACCCTGGGGAGAAGCCGTTAACTTAGCAGCACACACACACACACACACACACACACACACACACACACACACAGTGAGCAGAAACTCCTGTGGAGACATGTTTACTCCCTGGTTTACATACGTGTGCAGCAGCAGCTTCATCTCTGTAACTGAATGTGTTAATATCTCACTGTAACGTTTCCTGTCATGTGACTGTTTTACTTTTATTTCTGTACGGTACGGTGTGTGTGAGTGTACTGTAGGGGCTTTTAATGGTGGGATTTTAAAGGTTGTGGGTTTTTGCCAAATGTCTATGTATGTATGTTGGGATCCCTTTTAGTTTAAAGTTTAATATATTCTTGAAGTCGGTGCACATCTTGTAATATTTGAGAGTTCTATGAATTTACTTGCACACCTTCGCAAGAGGTCAGATGTATATTTGAGAGTGAATGACATCACTTTGTCCTATGAAATGTGAACGTGCCTTCTTTTTGATATTTTTATACACTTCCTAAAATGTAATGGATTTATATTTTTAAAGACCAGCATTTTGTGTGTGTTTTTTTTGTTAGTTGTTTTAGTGTACAGTCAGCAAAAAACACCAAAACACTGATCTAGATGCAGTTTGATGAACAGAACTAAGATTACCTCATACACTTCACCTCCTTTTATCTCCAGATATTTAAATATCTTGGGATCATGTGGCATTGTGTTCATGAATAAACGTTTTGTTACTTTAAACATCATTTGTTTGTACTTTTTTATTAACGTTTTGAAAACACCATTACACTGGTACTTTACTAAAACAGGCTGATTACTTTCCGGCTTATTTCTTAAATTATACGTAATGCAAAGTCAATATATGCAAAGTAACAAAAAAGCACATCTGTCGTTTACGAGTCGTACTTTATTAAGAGTTGCTCGTTTCCTTTCCTTGGTGGATTGAAGCACTTCCCCCACTGAGCAATGCTGCAGGACGAGCTCTCCCAGCTGCATGTTCCGTCTCCACCTGTGAGTGGATCACAGACCGGTCTGACGGGTCTCAACACGTGGACTCAGCTCTGAGGATGAACAGGTTACTTCACTCACCTTCACCACGTCGCCGTCGTCTTCCTTTACCTTATGAATGACTTTGTTTGACATTCTATATCATGACTTTTTCAGTTACAGAATGACTTTTTGATAACTTTTTTTCACATACTATACATTGACCTTTGTGACATACTGTACTATGATTTCTTTATGACTTTTTACGACAGACTTTTTTCAATACCCTGTACATCTTTTTTTTTTTTAAATAAAACATATACTAGTACATTTTTGATGTACTATACTAAGACTTTTTCAAGAGACTAAACACTTTTATGACATGCTATACCATGACTTCTTTTGTTATACAGCACTGTGACTTTATTCCATATGTTTTTCCTTTTTTTAGACATTACTATGACTTTTGACAAACTATACTATGACTCGTTTATAACTTTTTTCGACATACTATATTATGCATGTATTATACTATGACTTTTAATATGATAATAGGTAATAGTATGTTGAAAAAAGTCTAATAAAAAAGAAGTCATAGTTTAACATGTTAAAAAAAAGTCATAAAAATACATGGTATAAAAAGTCATAGTATAACATGACTCTTTAATGGAATTTTTTTTTTTAACATGTTAAATTACGACTTCTTTTTAAAAAAAAAAATTTTTTTTAAACCAAAGTAAAGAAACTACAATTTTAGCCAACATTTGGAAAATGAAACTCCACCATTGTAAATGCATCCGACTCATTTATTTAACAAATCCTCATGAGCAATATCTGACTTCTCATCAGGTAACGACGATACACCAAGGCTACGACAATCAAACAATACTTTTATCTTAAAGTATTTTTATTTATTTATTATTATTATTATTATTTTTTATTTCTTTCTTTCTTTTATTTTGTATCAATAAGTACTAAACATCCCTATCAACACTCCATACCAGTTGGTGACGGTAATGCACCAATTAAGTTTGCCAACCGCCAATAAACCTCAAAAAAAAAAAAAAAAAAGAAGACTAAGAAGAAGAAGAAGAAGAAGAAGAAGAAGAAGACGAAGAAGACGAAGAAGAAGAAGACGACGACATTCCACCGTCTGAACTTAACAGTGTGACACACAGCGGAAGTAAGCAGAAGACGGGCGCTTGTCGCGTGAGGGAAGTACGCGTCAGTCAAACTTAACAGAGTCACCTTAATTGTAATTAAGCAACGATGTCGTCAGTTGTGTCTTTGAGAGAGTTTGTCAACGAGCGACTATCTGCTGCTGCGGAAGAAATTTTCGTAGTTTTCGAAAAAACTATCGTCGAGTATCAGGAAGAGATCCACCGTCAGAGCAGACTGTTGGATGTTTTTTGGAAACCTGAGATAAAGTTACACGGGATAAGTGAGTACAACTTATATGTTAAAACAACAACAAGTCGACTGCTATGTGGGTAATATCTGATTTTCTATCATCACAGTAGTATCATATTTATGTTGCTCTCTGTCCCTCCAGAGCTCCCACAGCAACATGTCTGTAAGGAGGAGGAGGTTCTCTCTGACCAGCAGCTCTGTATTCAGGAGAGGAGCTCCAGTCTGGACCAAGAGGACCCAGATCCTCCACAGATCAAAGAGGAACAGGAGGAACTGTGCACCAGTCAGGAGGGAGAGCAGCTTGAAGTGCAGCAGGAGACTGAGACCTTCATGTTGATTCCTACTTATGAGGAAAGTAACCACACTGAACCAGAACCAACAAGGGACCACCGGCTCCTCTCCAACAACTCTCATGTAGCTGAGACTCAAGATCAGAAAGGGAGTGAGCATGAAGACTCAGAATCAACTAGAGATTCAGAGCCAAAGAAAAGACATCATGAAAACAGAAGTCACTGTAACGATATTAACAACTTGTTAAAGACTTCCAGTGATCCTCAAACAGGTAAAGCACTTTTCCAGTGTGACATGTGTGGAGAAGCTTTCAAGTTCAGGTCGCATTTCTACAAACACCTGAGAACCCACTCAGATGAGAAGTCACATTCTTGCAGCTTCTGTGGGAAAAGTTTCAGTAAGATATCCTCATTGAAGGCTCATAAAAAAATCCACACAAGTGACAAGCCGCATTCTTGCAAAACGTGTGGAAAAGATTTTCGACGTAGTCAACACTTGATAGAACACATGAGAACACACACAGGTGAGAAGCCGTATTCTTGCAAAACATGTGGAAAAGATTTTGGACGTAGTAATCACTTGGTTGCCCACATGAGAATCCACACAGGTGAGAAGCCGTATTCTTGTAAAACGTGTGAGAAGAGATTCAATCATTTATCAGCATTAAAGATTCACATAAGAATCCACACAGGCGAGAAGCCATATCCTTGTGAAACGTGTGGGAAAGGTTTCAAGTCTGCCAGCGACTTGAAAATCCACATGAGAATCCACACAGGCGAGAAACCGTACGGTTGCAAGACGTGCGAGAAGAGGTTCTGTGATATTTCACCGCTGATACGGCACATGAGAACCCACACGGGCGAGAAGCCGTACGCTTGCGGATCGTGTGGGAAAGCGTTCGTTTGGGGATCCTCGTTGAAGAGTCACATGAAGACCCACGCGGTGCAGAAGTCGCTCACGTGCACAACGTGTGGAAGAGACTTCAGGAAACACTTTGGCTTGTTGACTCACATGAGAAAAGCCCACCCTGGGGAGAAGCCGTTAACTTAGCAACACACACACACACACACACACACACACACACACACACACACACACACACACACACAGTGAGCAGAAACTCCTGTGGAGACATGTTTACTCCCTGGTTTACATACGTGTGCAGCAGCAGCTTCATCTCTGTAACTGAATGTGTTAATATCTCACTGTAACGTTTCCTGTCATGTGACTGTTTTACTTTTATTTCTGTGTTCATGAATAAACATTTTGTTACTTTAAACATCATTTGTTTGTACTTTTTTATTAACGTTTTGAAAACACCATTACACTGGTACTTTACTAAAACAGGCTGATTACTTTCCGGCTTATTTCTTAAATTATACGTAATGCAAAGTCAATATATGCAAAGTAACAAAAAAGCACATCTGTTGTTTACGAGTCGTACTTTATTAAGAGTTGCTCGTTTCCTTTCCTTGGTGGATTGAAGCACTTCCCCCACTGAGCAATGCTGCAGGACGAGCTCTCCCAGCTGCATGTTCCGTCTCCACCTGTGAGTGGATCACAGACCGGTCTGACGGGTCTCAACACGTGGACTCAGCTCTGAGGATGAACAGGTTACTTCACTCACCTTCACCACGTCGCCGTCGTCTTCCTTTACCTTATGAATGACTTTGTTTGACATTCTATATCATGACTTTTTCAGTTACAGAATGACTTTTTGATAACTTTTTTTTCACATACTATACATTGACCTTTGTGACATACTGTACTATGATTTCTTTATGACTTTTTATGACAGACTTTTTCAATACCCTGTACATCTTTTTTTTTTTAAAATAAAACATATACTAGTACATTTTTGATGTACTATACTAAGACTTTTTCAAGAGACTAAACAGACTTTTATGACATGCTATACCATGACTTCTTTTGTTATACAGCACTCTGACTTTATTCCATGTTTTTCCTTTTTTTAGACATTACTATGACTTTTGACAAACTATACTACGACTCGTTTATAACTTTTTTCGACATACTATATTATGCATGTATTATACTATGACTTTTAATATGATAATAGGTAATAGTATGTTGGAAAAAGTCTAATAAAAAAGAAGTCATAGTTTAACATGTTAAAAAAAAGTCATAAAAATACATGGTATAAAAAGGTCATAGTATAACATGACTCTTTAATGGAATTTTTTTTTTTAACATGTTAAATTACGACTTCTTTTTAAAAAAAATAAATAAATTTAAACCAAAGTAAAGAAACTACAATTTTAGCCAACATTTGGAAAATGAAACTCCACCATTGTAAATGCATCCGACTCATTTATTTAACAAATCCTCATGAGCAATATCTGACTTCTCATCAGGTAACGACGATACACCAAGGCTACGACAATCAAACAATACTTTTATCTTAAAGTATCGCAGCTTAACAATCTATCGTATGACACAGATGGAAAAAAAATAAGTTAACATGTTTATGGGAAACAATGTTTGTAGGGAAACCGGGGAAAAGCTCAACAGTTCATGTGGGTCAATGTTCCCAGTCGTGTCTTTGCCCCGCGTGTTCTGGTTCTAAACACCAGTGAAAGATCAACCAGCAGACGTTCGGTTAGCAGCAATAAGCATCGAACTCATTTCACCGACGTCTGGATTTCCATCGACCGTCCGAGACTTCAGGTCCACTGATCCGTCCACTCGACCATTCTCTTCCCAGTCCTCCTCAGTCGGACTCAGCCAAGTGGTATTCCAACCCGGTCTTCATGTCCTCCGGGCTGCTTTGCTCGGTGGCCAGCACCGTCTCCACGGGGAAAGATAAATAAATACCGTCTTTCAGTTTTTTCGGGGAGGGCGAGTCTCCTGCACAGAAAAGAGGATCTGCGATTTTAAAAGTCATCGAGCGCACGTTATGCGTTCTCCGCTTGGTGTTCTTCTTCTTCTCTTGTTTGTAGGCAGCGTTCATATTGGCTATCACCTGGAAGAGGAAGAAACACATGCAGACACAAAACAGAAGGGATGTTAGTTTTTTTTACTATCAGCTGTGGCCAATCAGTGAATTGACAAAAACGTATAAAATCGGCACGAAATCGTTTCTTTGTATTGACAATAGATGGTTTCTTGGTTTTGTTTCTTTTATTGTGCAACATCTTCATTTTAGCATGCAGAAATAATTTGACTTATAGTCAACAAATGGACAGATATACGACACCGAAATAATGCAAATTTAGCTCTGATCAATCCGATATATGTAAAAAGACAACCGCTTGCTGACGCGTTTGCCGTAAAAAACCTTATTAAAAGGTGATGATGTGTCGATGTCAGCAACAACGACTACAAGTTCACAGCTAAACTCTATGATTGCATAAGGAAGAGGCGTCGAGGAGACTGAATACAGGTTTAGCAAGTTCAGAGAATGTATTGTAATTCACGTTTACTTCTTACATGCTGTCTATGTACCCCAACCCCACAAAGCAGCGGATGGTGTGCATGTGACAATCAGACGAACAAAGAACAAGCTCCACCACCAACATCCACTGTAAATGAGCAAGACAAAACAAGTACCAGCTGCTTCACAGAGTTCTGCTGCTCCTGCATTATGGTCATATATGCCGAGGCCTTCTCCTTTGTGGAATACATATCCTGGTCTTGGTCGTCATAACCGAGCAGGCTCAAAGTAGTCTGGAGCACAGGAAGTCAAATCAGTAAGCAGAAAGGAACCACAGAGTCAGATTTGTTTTCCTTGACAACGGAGTCCTACCTCGTTCGGTAAATTAGCTTTCCTGCTGAACATGAGGGAGTAAGGGCTGAACTTGGTCGTAGGGTTGGCGGACGTCCTGAAGAGAAACAGCACCGGGTCCAGGAAGTCGTCCCATTCCGCCTGCTTCTCAGTTACCATCTGCAAAATGGCCTCCTTCAGTAACGGACTCGTGCAGTCGTGGAGCGGATTGAGCTGAGGTTGATCCAGAGGAGACACCTTCTGCACAATGCTCCACCTGCCGCACAGCAGCTTCGTCACCTAGAACACACCAAAACAGGCACTGATGAAACTGGTCCGTCGAGCAGCGATACACTATTTAATCCTTTCATTCTGCTCGCTTTATTCTAACTGGCTTTGTGACTCACATCTCACCTCATCACAGAAGTCAGCATTCTGTGTACACACTATTGTTTTAGGGGCACCAAACCTGATTGAATAGAGAGCAGAATAAGTCATATTCCAGGTTAAAAATATATATATAGAGAGCACAGAGACATCAGCAGATTATACCGGTAAAAACCTAAACATGAATATCAAAGATTTAGTGAAATGCTTCTACCTGTATATGCATTTGGAAATACATTTCGCAACAGAGAGAGCGTCGGTCTTTTGCACTGGAAAAGCTTCCGGCCATTTACTAAAATAATCGATGAGGACGGTAACACTTGTGTTGCCTTGCTGTGTCTCTGGGAAAGGCCCTGGTAAAGAGGAGAGAGGTCTCACAGTGAGCAAAGAAATGACACAGAATATTAAAAAACAAAATGTGGTCAAATGAATTGAGGCTGAAACCTGTTACGTCGATCCCAACGATATCCCAAGGTGCGTCCACTTTTATAGGCCGGACAATCCTCGCCATGTTTTTATTCCTCTCTGTGTGCTGACAGGTCTCACAGACTTTGATCTGAAACGGTTATAACTGCATTATCATCGCGTGTCACTGATGTAAACATAATACTGCAGTCATAAAGATGTGCGTACCCAATCCACCACGTCCTTGATGATCCCCAGCCAGTAGTACTTGCTCTGGATCCTGTGGACGGTCTTCTTTTGGCCCAGGTGATGACCGATGTCGTTGAAGTGGCAGTCGAGAAAAACCTGCCTCTTCCTCTCCGCCTCTATCACCACCTCCCTCTTCTCTTCTTTCTTTGGTCCCACATAGTACAGCTTGCCCTCTTGGATGTAGGGACGAATTCAAAAAGGGGGACATGCTGTGAATCACTTGATCAGCTGATGGCAGACACACGGACACAACACAGCGCATCAGTTTGGCATTATTTAGAAAATGTGGTGTTTTATAAGTAGTTCTGATTGCTTTGTTGGAGGAGGATCATAGGAATAACACACACACTGGACAAGGAGAGCCGGTTCATGAGTGCAGGTTCTAGTGGATCATTAAGTTAGTTAGCATGTTCTACAGCCTCCTACAGATGCGTTTGGTTTTTGAAAAGGAAGTCCGTGATGAAAGCAGTACATGCTCAGTGGTTTTTTTTAATTATTTTTTTTAAGTTTTTCTGAAATAAAACTTACCATCGATCATAAATTTCTGGGCGTATCTTTTTAGATTCTTCTTTCGTAAGGGATTCATCGTCTGAGGAAAGCAGCCTTTAGCCACAAAAGTGTAAATGTCACCGAGTTTATTGGAGCTGGATTCAACCACCTCCTCCTCAGCCACTTGCAACGACTCCACGCTCAACATTTCCGCTTTGGACTTTACAAAGTAGCGCAACGGACAACGCGTGTATTCTCAACAAACAACGAGATGCTAACTGCCAACCGGCATGTTTACCAGCAGTGCTAGCTGCTCCTACCGAAGACGAATAGCAAATAATCCACAACAAAAACACTCGGGATGAAGCTACAACGCTCGTGCCTGTGTTCGTTCTCTTCTTCTACGTTTGTATGAATGTGTTTGGCATCTATTTTTATAACGAGCGCCCTCTTGTGGACAACGACGGGTACTTCCTGCCAGTCGATTAAAAAAAAAAAAGTCTAGTTTTCAAGTTATACGGTAAATGTCTCTCATTATGAATACTGCCACCAGCCATTGTATATGTGTATTTTTGATTACCTGCCGTCAATCCCCCAAAAGTTCCCGTTGTGTATTCATTGTGTTACGTTTTTACTTTTCTTTTTTTAAATATAGTAAAATAGTAAAAAAAATAGCGCGTGTCTGCCATCTAGTGGTCACAGTTTGTAACCGCGGCTGCCAATTTGTCAACACCAACGTCAGTACCACATGGATGGTAAAAATATAAAGTCTAATGTGAATGGCTACTATTTTTCTTCAGCTAAAAAAAACAAACAAGGTGTGCAACCATAGTCAATTTAGGATTTATGGAAATTACACTTTTATTATTAAAGGCTTCGAACCGGAAGTGCTATGTTTGTTTGTTGCTGCTCTCTAACTTAGCGTGAACGCAGACAGAATTAGCCGCGTAGCTTGTTAGTAAACAGCCTTGATGGTATTACTACGTTCATTACACGTGTGTGTGTGTTCGATTGAAGCGTTTCCTTTTTCAAACAGGTAGAAATGACAAACAAGGAAGACGGAAGTCGCCGGTTTTACACCTGTAACTGTTTCACCACTGACAATGTTTTCCTGGAGGACTACAAGCTCCATGTCCGCTTCTCGTCCGAGCAGCAGTTCAGACTGGACTACCAGTCCGTGAGTGGATCCTAGTTACGTTTTTAAAAGTAAAAAAAAAAAAAATGATATTCGGAGTGAAATGTCCGGTTTGTGAACACGTGTTGTGTTTATTAATAATTGCTGCGCAGATACTTCGGAGGCTTGGCTGCGCGACGGACCAGCAGTTTGAGGATGTGCTCCACAAGGTGAGGAAGAGTACATATTTGAGCTCCAGATCAATTGATTAGTTGATCAACAGAGAATTAATCTGAATATATTTTGACAATATATACTTTTTTTTGTGATGATACTACTACAAATATCATAAATGTTTTAAACATTTATTAGATGACCAACCCTGCCTTTAACTGTATGACTACTCCATTCAGATTTCACAGGAAGTGGACAGGCGGAGGCGTCTAAGTGTGACCTCAGTCGAGAGGGCCGTTGCTATCAAAGCCATGTACCAGCCTCTTCATCCTCACGTCTACCACCTGCAGGTACCTTCTGCATCAGCCGCTGCGAACAGCGTCATTAATAACGTGTTAATGACACCTTGCTGAGACACACTTTTGCACACCGCCTCTCCTCAGGAGTCCTTCCTCGCACCGAAGTTCAAGCAGATTGTCGAGTGTTGTCGAAGCAGCAGCAGCAGCAGCAGCAGCAGCAGCAGCAGCATCGGTGAAGAAGGTCTCAGAGACATGTTGGAGGAAGAGGCAGGTTAGCTGGGAGCTGTTTTCATTTCCTCTCACTGGCTGAAGAAGCAGCAGCTCACTTTAAATGCAAAGTACTGATCCAAGAATGGCCCTAAACGTTGACTCATGACAGTGACGACTGCTCTCATGTGTGTGTATTGATAGCACCACATCATCACAGTTAGATAACAATATGTTGATGTACTAACGCGCCGCATGGTGCATATTTAAGTGATTCCCGTCTTTCTGTTGAAGCTGCAAGGGTTTATCGCTTCCCTGTGTTTGAGAAAAGCTTCTGCGAGGAGCTGATGGAGGAGCTGGAGCACTTTGAGCAGTCCTCCGCCCCTAAAGGAAGACCCAACACCATGAACCATTATGGGGTAATGTATGTGTTCCTGCAGGCGGAAACCCCCCGAAAAAGCACCAATTAACCTCGCTCTGACGTTCACATTTCGTCTTTATTCTGCCGTGACCTTTGGATCCTTGGCCTACCGTGGGCCCTCAGGCATGAAATATGTAGAACTCTGAGAAATACGAGAGGTGTATTCCAAGCAGGTCCTTGCAGGAACTTTGATAGCTTGTCTAAATGAGTCCGGGGTCATTTGAAAGTAGCATGCATATACTGCACCTCTTTAAAAATTCAGTGCATTATATCTTTTTTTTTTAGGCCAGCAGCTGAAACCTTAAATTAGGAAGCTATAAAATGTTGAAGCCATGAAAGAGGTCTAACTTAAATATGTATAGTCGTAAGAAGGTCAGGAAATAAAACGGGGGTTATACGTTCTAATATTCATGATATTCATCTCATTTTCTCTCTTCCAGATCCTGCTGAACGAACTGGGTTTTGACGAGGGCTTCATCACACCCTTCCGTGAGCTCTACCTGCATCCGCTCACCTCCCTGCTGTACCCGGACTGTGGGGGGCGCTGTCTGGACAGCCACAAGGCCTTTGTCGTTAAATACGACATGAACGAAGACCTGGACCTGAGCTACCACTACGACAATGCAGAGGTCACCCTGAACGTGTCGCTGGGCAGGGACTTCACCGAGGGCAACCTGTACTTTGGTGACATGAGACAGGTGAACAAACGGGTATAATACTATACTGTGATACTAGTACTACTGCTGCTGTTATTACTACTGTTAGCATACAGACAACCACCACTTCTACTACGTGTCGCATTATGTCAAATGTCTTTTTTGTTTGAAATAGTTATCTATACTGAAGCTCTAAAAGAATAGTGAGAAAAAACAACTCTGGTTTTCATTTTCTAAGTCTGATACTAAATAGTTTTCTCGTCTGTGTTTATGACTTCAGAGCAGGTGAACAAAGGTTTTGCAGGATAAAACTTTGTACGTTCCTTAAAAACATGACATCATCTATGAAACAGGTGGGAAAATAAATAAATTGCTTATTGATTTCTCAATGCACTCTAAACACAGGTAACATCATTATATTGTGTGTGTGAGCAAGTTATGTAAATTCAAAATCACCTGGAACAAAACATGAACGCTTTTGTGGCATTTTGGCCCCTTGTGGCCAAAAGGGAGTATTACAACAACAAACACTTCAAAAGTCGCCAATATAACTATAAAATAGGAGAGAAAACTATTTGGATCAGACTTTGAAAATGGATCACCATAATTTCAGGTGAGTTCTGAAAAGATTTTTCTGTAGTTGAGATTTTATTCTGACGCAAACGTTCTTTTCTTAAATGCTTCTTTGTGCATTTTGAATCCTTTCTGAGAGGAACCTTTAAGAAAAGGTTCACGTCTGGACAGATCACCATTTTCACATCAGAAGCCAGACGTACACCCCTTCACCTGTTGGTCCAAATATTGTCCTACGGCAGTGAACAGTTGTGAACGTAGTTTCTAAGATGAGAACGAATATATTATAACAGCTGTAACGGTGAGACGATGCTGCATGTAATTTCCATACAGAACAGCTAAACACTGTCTGAAGTGAGTGGTCCTGTCCCCCTGCAGGTACCTCTGAGTGAGATGGAGTGTTCAGAGGTTCAACACAGGGTGACCGAGGGCCTCCTCCACCGGGGCCAGCACATGCACGGGGCCCTGCCCATCTCCTCCGGCCAGCGCTGGAACCTCATCATCTGGATGAGAGCCTCGCAGGAACGCAACAAACTGTGCCCCATGTGCAGCAGGAGGCCGGCGCTGGTGGAAGGGGAGGGCTTCGCCGACGGGTTCACCAAACACGCCGACGCTCCGCTGAACCCGTCGTGTGCGCTGACGTGACGCTGCTATCGGCGGGATTGGAAATCAGCCACTTTAAAATTTCAGATGATTTAAGTTTGTCGTCGTTGAAGAGTAAATGACACATTTTGAGTGTATTCCAAATTGGAATCATATTAATATTTATTATTTGTACTATCAATGGTAGTAATGGTGCTCAAATTCTGTGTTTCGGACGTTTGGTGTCCTATTTTGTGACTTTATTGTCTCAAATATTACTCCGATATTATCAAACAACCCATACTGGTGAAGCCCCCGTCTTTATAAACACTATGATTGTACTATACGTCGTGCCAAAGAATTAAAAGTGAGGGTCACACCACTCTGAATGCATCTCCTTCATTACCAAAACACCCAACATCTGTGCATGAGGCCAGGCATTGCTGAGGCATTCACAGTGTTTTTAAGAGTAGCTCCTGCAGGAGGGTTGTGACGAGGAAACGTTTCGATATTTAATACCCGTTGATGCGTTCTCAAAGTTCTCCTCTTTCATCCACGTTCGAAGTTCTACAACGTTTTTGGATGTGAACAAAAAAAAACCTGCCGCACGGAAACCACAGCCAGCTCAGAATGTATGAGCGGTTCTGTTTGGACTATTATAAACTCCACAGGAAACCTTTAATTGTGTGACGTATGGTGGATTGGTCACATGACCTGGCCGACCTGATGATGATGACGTGTGTTTAAGCCCCTTGTTCAACACAAGACAAACCACATGCTTTGGAGTAACTGTATTTTAATTTCATATATCTGTCAATTTCTTTGCTATTGACATATGCATGAAGTGTTGTGGTGGAAGTCAATCATGTTTTCATACAGAGTCTTCGAGAGTAAAGACACAAATATAAACCCGTACGATACATCATGCATAATAATTCGATCCTTTTCAACAACATCAGGAGTTTTTGGTTGTTTCTTTTTGTTCCAGGTTAATGTGCCAGCATAGAGTGTTGAGCTGGAGGGAAACAGGGAAAGGAGAGTCGGTCCTCTGGGCTCAGAGGCACACTATAGCATATTCAAACAAACACCAAAACACAAATATGCAAATGCTACCATATAGTAAAAGACAGTAGACTTTACAGCCGCATGGTAAATAGTTCAGACGGTGCTTGTTTTCACATGTCCTGCCTCAGAATCAAAGCCTGTACACACACACACTGATGTGAAATGATTGCATAATACGTTTTGACATTGTACCAATTTCAAGCTTCGTTTGGATTTGGAGTAACTACATCAATAGTACTATATCAATATATAGCTAACATGTATAAAGATAAATATTTTCACATTCAATATATAATCCTATACAGCACATACAAATAAATATTTCCTCTGTTATTATGACAATTTACATTATACAAGTAAACAAATAAATGTATTTAATATATTATTATTCAAAGCAAAATCTGTCAAAACGGCACCAATTTAAAAGCAGACGAAGCTAAACCTTAATCTTCTCAAAGTGCACTGACCGGGTCGGTCCCATGTCAGTCGGTCTGTTAACGAGTCAGTTTTGCTCACAGCCGCAGCCTTGTGCCGTCGGTGGGGCAGCACCGGCTGCGTTGACTAGTTTGCCCACACCGAGTCTGTCAACAAGACGTAGAGTCTGAGCTTCATAACGTGGTCTCGCTGCTAATGTCCCGAGGGCGGTGGTGGTCGATGTCCGAGTCGTAGTCCGACTCCATCTCGATCTTGACCTGGGGCACCGGGCAGGCCATCCCTCGGCCCATAGGCATGGCCGGAGACGACGGGCAGGAGATCTTCAGGTGGAGGGTGATGCTGAGGAAGGGCAAGCTCCGGTTACCAAACACACCCACAGACAAAAGCAATGAGGGGCTGAAGGAGGAGAGGGCGGAGGAGCTCAGCCGTGTGGCACCGCGACTCCCACTGCAACAGCTCATGTCAGTGATAAAGCAGGAGAGGAATGACTGATGAGAGAAATGAGCTGCTGCAGTAAATCCTCAATAGTTCACAAAACAAAAATACAGATTTGACTTTGAAGTTTCCCTCCAAGCTAATTTGCATTCAACCTGACACCATTTACTCTGTTTAAGTCAGCACATGTTGTCACACGACTGAATGCAGAACCTTATTTGAAGGCGACATCTTTTTTGTTTTATTTTTAAGCGGTTTCAAAACAGATGGATTTTGGTGAAAGAAATGCATTCAAGGCAGATATAAAAGCACAAAAGAGAATCACATAGCAACACTGTCTTCACCTTAATCCACAGTTAAACAACATCTGGCGAAACAAATTCAAATGAATCAATAATAAATTACACAGTCAATTCCAAACCATGCCTCTTTCAAAGCAATGCAGACATGAAGAATCTCCCACAAAGAGAAAGAAACAGGGTCGGACTGAATACTCGTGGTTAAATGTTTAGAAGAAGTCGCTCAGCAGCTGCTTCTTCAATGCGAACGTCTCCACCGAGAGCGACAAGGCGAGGGTGAGGCTACATGTCGCATGCAGGGGTGAGCATCACGGACTGATTCGTGAAAGTGATTCATCACATGGAGGAAAAAGAAACAACCAAAACAATGATGCTTGTTGAATGCTAATAATTATACATTTGTAGACAAACTGGCCTAAAATAAATCCTTTCCATGTACTATACAACAGGCTTAATACACCACACATTATTTTGTATTCATCTATTTAAATTCCATATACGTGAATCCAAACAAAGAACCCTGACCAATGGCTCTGAGACACAGAGCAGACTATACAGCATGCATGTCAGGTCGTCACCCTTAACCTCAGAGAACTATCGACACACATCAATGAAGAATTACACAACGCCGAGTTGTTCAGCGCAGTGCACACACTGTAAGACATTGGGCTTTGACACGTGACCCAGGAAGAGCAGCAGCAGGAGTTAATGCAGTTGACAGCATCACAACGATCTGCATTGCCTTAAAGTGCATGGAGAGGAGACTGATCTCAAACAGGACAACGAGGGGAAGCTGGACTACGATAACATATGTTACGCGTAAATAATCTGTCTGCAATCGTAAATGAACACGTCTGCCAACAAAAGTGACCATTTAAAGTCATATGTGTTCTTAAAAGCTGACAAATGAATGAATGAATATGAAAGTAACAAGGGCATTGTAATGAATTCATTTGGAAGTAAACAACACAGTACACAACTCATTGTATAATGCAATGCAATAATATGGCAAAAAGAAGAGCTTCTATGGACTACATCCATGCTACAGTGTCTACCTCTGCATCTGTGTTTGCTGTTAAGTCATTCAATTAAAACGTGTCAATTTGGGCAATTTGGGCCTCCTCATTACAATGGAGGTGAATGGAATTCAGTTTGTGGTGGTCAAAAAACTGCCTAACTGATCTATTCAAACTTTGTTTTTTAAAGTGCTGCAACTGTTCCACATCTGCACAAAGCTCAGAAGCTAAAGTCTGCAAGCAGCTGGAGGTTGCTGCTACACTCACACACTAAAGCCTCACTTTAATCATGGGAATGCACATACTATACATTCACATAGTATTCTAGTTGGTTGACTGAGATATAACTAAAACTAGATTTATTTACCTTTTTTTCTTTTTGGAATTTGTGTGAACTGACCCTTTAATCTGTGCACATTTACTGTGTATGACACACTTTTCCAATGCACACGTGTGTGTGTGTGTGTGTGTGTGTGTGTGTGTGTGTGTGTGTGTGTGTGTGTGTGTGTGTGTTAAAGACCACTGTGTGTAGCAGCGGCCTGGCAGTACGCTCTCCACTGAGACTGTGCAACATCAGAATAGACAAGGTCTTTGTAGGGGATGTGCAGTTTAAGGACACAGTACCTGCGATCCAAGTCTGAATCTGGGCTGGGTGAGTGGTTGGAGTAGGCGTGACACTTGTCCTGCAAGCAAACACAAACACACACAATAGAGAGGCACATCGTCAGAGACTTGTGTCATGATCCATCTTTTACTGCAGGGGGCAGCAGAAGCTCTTGTTCCTCACCTCCTCCTCACTGTCGTCTGGTTTGGGCTTCTTCTTGTCCTTCTCCTTGTCTTTCTCCTTCCCCTTCTTCTTCTTCTTCTCTTTCCCGGGAAGGAGGTCGTCTAGCCAGGCCAGGTCGTGCTGGGAGAAGACCATGTCCAGCATCTTTCGGACGACCATGAGACCCAGAATCTGAAGGGTTCAACGCAGAGATACACTGAGACACAAGCCTGATTTGAACTCCCATTAACATTCATCTCACATCCAAGTTATGGTCTGATTATGATTCAGCTGGATGGCATTTGTAAATGACATTAACATGTATCACTGTGCAATCAGACCACTTCCTCTTTATAATAGTTAGACTCTTTTACAAGTGACATGATGCCGAACAACACATTTTGAAATGGATATATTATTTGAAAATACTGGTTGGATCTTTACCTCCGTGATCCTCTCTTCCTCCACCCACGATACAACAACACAGGATCTATCAATGCTGTGTTTTACAAATGTGAGCATTTTTATCACATACCATAACGGGGAAGATGATGGCCAAGAAGGTGGATTTGAGGGTCCAGAGCACAGCCAGGCATGCGATCTGGACCAGTGTGAACAGGTGGACCTTCCTCAGAGGAACGTGACGGAGGTAAGAGTAGTCGGGCTGGTGCTTGGACGGCATCATGTACAACTTAATCCTGTCCCAGAACTGTAGACGAAGAAGGGGAAAATGGATGAGAGATGACACAAACTCACTGAGTCCCAAGATATCGTTTTTTTTTTCAACTCTGAATGTATTTGTAAAATTGTCTCTCTAGATATTGGTTATTATAATGAGATACCACTGAAACATTCAGCACAGCCACCCACAGGTACAGTTTATGTATTCAGCCCAGGCTTTGATATCTGCTGTTTATCCATTCCACATGTGCACATTTACAAAATGCGGGAGCTTAAAACAAATCCTGTTTTATCCCCCTTGCTATTCTGCTTTCTCTGCTATGTGTAAGGACACAACGGATCCCGTCCGCCCACCTGCTTGTTTGTTTACATGGCAGCTTTAATAAGCCGCTTCCCGCCCGCTGTCAGAAATGCAATAAGTAAGATGTCCAGCCACAATAACTCAATTTAATATGATAAACAACATCAACAGCTGCCACACAGTGTACCTGGATTCCACTGAGGGAAGCTACGCCCATGTAGAGGAAGACGCCGTACAGCACGGGCATGGGGATGAACTGCAAGCAGCAAGAAGGCCAGAAAACATGTTATTACGGTCAATATTCATACACGTTTCTAGACCGCTAATGGCACTGATGTGTGTTACATGAGCTCTGAGAGGCAAGTCTGAACTAAGTTGTTTTCTGTCCTGTGTTGATGACTTAAGAAGATCCTTTCATCTGTGAGAACAAGCTCAACGAATGCTACCACATTGAGCCCGTTAGCTAGAGCAACAACAGCGCTAACGTAAGTCTGAATCAACCAACGAGCTGTAGATAAATACAGTCGTACACAGACGCAACATAAAATAAGTAAACAACATTTCATTCATATAAATGTCATTTGAATCACTTTGAATGAACACGTATTTGTTTGTTCATTCATGTATTTAACCGTCTCATTTATTTATTTAATATTGAATACTTTGGGGTTCCATCGTGATGTAATGGAAGCAATAATAAGGATTAACTTGACCTCCAGAGGATCTTAAAACCACTAAACAGTCTTATTTTCAGGAAAGCATTTGTTAAAAAGTGAGCTATATGCAGATGGTTTAGTCCTCCATAAGAAACACGTGATTCATCCACTATATACTTCATACCTTGAGCACTGGAGCGAGGAAGATGGAGACTCCAGTTAGGGCAAACACCAAAATGCCTGTCATTCTTTGTTCTCTGTATATTGGACATTGAGGAAATACACACAAGAGACGGGTCAAGTTAATTTCACAAGGCTTCTCTCTTTCACAATTTCAATTACAAAGGACTTAACAAACAAAGTGCGTCTCTCATGCTGCGATATTGCCAGCGGCAGCATCGAGGGACGAAGTCACAGTTTTCTCTCTTATTGAGGACCGACCTGACCCCGAGGAACTGAGGCTGCTCTCCGGGAGCGCTCGACTCACTCTCCATCTTCAGAGAGTCGATGTGAGCAATGGAGATGACGGTGGCGGCGACGTACCAGGGCAGGCCCATGAAGGAGCAGACGGCCATCAGGACGCCCACCCAGAACAGATCCAGGTGATATCCACAGCCTTTCTGCCGGGGGACATTTGACTTGTTGTTGTTTAAATGTTAACTCTAGCTGGAAACGTGCACTAATACCACTTTATGGTTAAATATGAAAGATGTGTTTCATCCATAAATGTGCCCTACCTTGAGTTTGTTCTCCTTGCGGTTAACAATGACGGCGCTGATCTGCTGGTCCATGAAGATGAGGATGGTGACGAGGAGCGCGGGGACAAAGCTGGCCACGTAAACCCACCACGGATTCTTACCGAAGGGCATCACCAGCCAGCCGCGACCCGGCCGAGTTGGCTAGTGGGAGGTGAGAGGTCACTTCACTTCAACAACCGAGCAGCCACAGCGGTACGGACACATTTTAGACCAAAATAAGACCTAAGATGAGCTAACTGTCTCCTGGCCCTAATTCATATCGCTAATTTATTAACAAATGTATTTACTGTGAAAAGAGTTTTGAAAATAGGTACCTTAAATTCTGTGGGGACGATTAGCTTGGGAGTTTTGAGTCCCAGCAACATATCAAGCCCCACGAACGTCATGATGGCCATGAAGATAGAGAAGTCACTGATGAGTTTCCTCAACTGACAACAGACAGAGAAAAAAACAAAGTTAGAAAAATAAACGTTTCTTAGCAGGACTGTTATCAGAGACACAGACTGATAGGAAGCAACTATACATATATATATACATATATATATATATATATATATATATATATATATATATATATATATATATATATATATATATATATAATGACGTTATCATTTCTCATAGAGGAAGAAAAGCACCCTAGCTTGTTTCTATTTCATTAAAGCAATTACCATCATCTGGTGAGTCAAACTAGCTGATTTTTGACAATAGGACTTGAAGCTCTGAGTTTTCTTTTTAATTTGGTAAGTTTTTTGTGAATAAATTTGGCCACAAATAGAGCGGAACAGGCAGCCTGACAAAGTTTCTTGAGAGGATTCAGTGAGTCCAATTCCACTCAAGTGCGATGAGGTTTAATTTAAACTAGACTCATCTTACTTATTCTGCAAAATGTGTTGTTATATGTGTATTATTCATTAAATAGACACACAGATAGACTGACGGATCATACTGTCACCTTGGTGGGGAAGTAGCGACTGAACTTGAACTTCTTGAGGCTGACGGTCATGGAATAGGTGCCGAAGAAGAGGATGAAGGACATGAGGGCCAGATCGGGGACAAACTTGCAGGTCTTTCCCACCAGAGAGCCTCCGTACTTGAGACACTCCTTCTTGCTCAGCTGGCTCCAGTCCAAACCTGTCACGTTCAACTGGGGTGGTGGTTGGCGGTGGTGGGGAGACAGGAGAGGATGAAGAAGAGTGAAGTGTTTTGACGCAGAGAGAAAAAGGAAACACAGACGGAGTAACAAATTGTCATCCCAGAAGTGAAGTTGTAATCCAGAGTGAGACGAGACGATGGGTTCGATGAAAGAAACAAACAAAGGAGAGAAAGAGGAGAATAAAGCCGCTTCTTTATCCGACAGACTTGATGATACTTGGTTTGGCTGTAAACAAAACAGGTAGCTCTTTTCTAACGTTGCTATCATATGGGCTTAAATACAACCCCAGTAATTCATTCTGGGAAAAGCTGATGTTTCCGACCCTTTAAACCTTCAGCTTGAAATACAACGCACCAAAATAACAGCTCTGTCTCCTAAAAATTGCGTTCTCATACAACGAAACTGCATTGTGAGTTTGCGTTTTGAGGGAAACATATTTTGTCGTGGATTACGTTTATTTTGGACGAATCAAACACGAATACGTTTTAAATTGATTGGTGATGGATGGACCACAAGACGGAGGTCTTTAACCCACAACACCGCCGTTTGTGCCCTGTGTGAATAAAGAACCTGTGTTGCCTAAACATAATCAAGTACTTTTGTTTGGTTTTGTTTAAACTTAGAAAACATTTTAAGCCAAACTAACTAAGTAGTTTTGTAGCATTTTTTTTTTTGTTTTGTATTGTTTGTTCACCACATGTTTGAAACGATTTAAAACTGTTCCGTCCAGAATAATTTCTTTTCGTAATTGAGGGTGCAGTTTAGTTGTATGGGAAGATATTTCTGAAGGAGACAGGGTTGTATATAGAGGCAACAAAACGAAAAGGGAATGAAAACAAGTACTTACCCCAGAGACACTGGAGCTGTTATCTGGTATTGGAACTAAACCATTGAAGATCATTGCAGCCACTGTTTATGAATGGGAGAGAGACGGGCAGAAACAGGGAGGTAATGAGACGGCAACGGAAGAGGGGGTGAGGAGGGAAACAAAAGGAGGAGAAAAAAAAAAAAGGCAAAACACAATGAGAATCCAGCGGCTGGGCATCGCAGAGAGCACTCCAGGCTCATGCAGACGAACAGAGAGGTACTCACTTCCAAGAGACGGTAGCCAAATTGTTTGTGCATGGCGAAAACAAACAAGAGACAAGTCAGTTACAGAAACCGACGTTTACAACAATGACTGCAAATCACTGCCACTTTCAAAGATGGTCGACGGCTTACAGAACATCTGTGAATACAATGAAGGAATCCCATTTAAAGTAGACTACCATGAAGCCAGGCAAGCCCAAGAGAAATAGTTCAACATGTATCTTTTTACACAAACAATGTTTTCTTAACAGGACAGCTTCTGTTTGGTTACTAAAGGTGTGTACTGAGCGGTGCGTTGTGTAGTTAAATAATCTTAGTGAGAGCAATGGGGAAACTGTTTCTACTCCAGTTTAAACATACACTTGACATTTATTTAGTGGAATTTTGTGTTTCTTATTTGCCGGCATACAAGCCAATATTGTATATCTGCATAAGCTAATAACAGTCAATACGGTGTATTGTCCTGGCCAACAGAAACCACAGATAAATGAAAAATGTATTTATACTTACTCTAGAAAAACAATGAGTTGATTTTATTCTTTAATCTGACTTCCTAAACTGGCTTTAAGAGGCACCTGTTTGATGATGAACTCCAGAGCGACGAGTAAACATGAATAATTGGGAAGAAGACAGTCAATAGTCAACAGTTTGTCATTCTGCTGCTGGCCGTTCACTCTCGTCCACCAAAAGCGACGGTTTACGAAGCAGCTTCTGCTCGCAACTGTTTCAACCCGATCAGAGGAAAAATATCCATTTGCAGCTCATTTTTCTCACTGTGATGGATCTCAAGTGACTCTTCAAGTTAGTATTGTAGTGTAGAGGTATGGCAGGAAATGAACTCATAAACTGCTCTCGAAAATGGTTGGTAGTAATTAGTACGTAATTGGAGGCATGATTGTATTTGGGAAAGGAAGGCTACCACCCTTCACCAATGAGAACTGGGCTTTCTTCTTAGATGCAGCGCTACACTTATACTTAGGCTGAAATGATAAATGTCGTTTAAGATAAAAAATCGAACACTCTCCAATAACTAGGCTTTAATGTCATGACAAAACATTCTCACTCCCAACTCGACTGACTTGGTTTCACACGCGGCTTCTGACTGAAGGTCCCACGTTTGTTTGACCCATCCATCCCCCCGTCCCGTCTGTCTTTTGTGGACTTTCTGACTCCATACCACTTCAGATGCTATGACCGTATAATACTGACACGGATGGGTTTACGCTGGAGTTGGTTGAAAACCCGGAGCGTCTCATACAGACGCTAAAGGCTGTGGCTCCGTATGTTGAAGTCAGACACCGAGGGTCACCGACCAAGCGGCAGTATTTGACAGGTTGGGAGTGAGAATGTGTCGTTCATGAAAAGTGGGGAAAAATGTTCTCCACAACTGAAGGATTGAAGTGAACACAGACGGTTTTAGTCTCCTCTACAACCTGCCTGCCTCGGATGTAAATTAGCATTCTTGCAAACTCCGGCAGGTTTATATCTTGTATTTTATAGTGATGTTCAATAACATAACCCAAAAAGAGCCACCTATATGCCGCCTTGTCGATAAGCCCCCTGCATCTCCCTGAGCCAAGGGGTGAACTCACTCAGGTCTGGAGCCAGGCACTCGCACTTGTAGGTGGTGACGTAGTCGGGCTTAAAGTCTGTGTTGATGGGGTAATATTTGAAGGAGCCCACCATCTTCTTGATGGCGTCAGAGATGAAGATGAAGGAGATGAGGCTCGAGAAGCCCTCCTCGGTGAAGCGTGTCATGTATTTAATGATGTAACTGGCATCTGTAGCTACCAGGATGAAACACTGCAGGCAGGAGTGCATGCCGATCCACAGACGCAGCTCCATGTAATCTATGCTGTTGTTCCTTTGGCAGTGAGAGAGAAGCATGGTGAATGCACTGACGAAGGGAATTCATGTATATGACCAACGCTAGTCTTCTGCACATATATCGTATGTATCTATAACATGAACATACGGACAAAATATAACAAATGCAGCAACCTATTCCAAGTGTGTAGCCTTTGAAAACCAGTACATATGTATCAATATCAAGAAGACACACGCATACAGTGTAGAGCAGGAGATTCAGTTGTGTTCTTTCTTTATAATGGGATTATATAATAATCCTCTAAATTACACTAAGAAGCGTGTCAGGTACAGTATTCCCACTTTGTCTGTCTACTGCAAGATCATTGGGCTCTCCAGACGCTTACTTGCTGAATTCAAAAAGGAGCTTTTCAAATATGAGGATGGGTCCAGTGGAACTGAGGATGATGAGGGGCTGACCGCTGAAGAGACAGAAGACAGAGCCAGCCAGAGCTGTTCCCAAGAAACTCTCCATCACACCCTGTTGGAAGGGAAGGGGAAAAGGATTCGGGGGGGGGGGGGGGGTTCATAGACACATTGTTGTGGAACGAGAGTCACAGATCAAGTGAAAGAAGGAAATGAAAGTGCTGCTGAAAATAGCTGGGAGAGTTGGGACTGATCTTAATTTTTGTTGTTGTGGTGTGTGTGTGTGTGTGTGTGTGTGTGTGTGTGTGTGTGTGTTGGAGGGCGTGACGTGGAAGTGACAGCGGTGTGTGTTAGTGCATCAGACATTAAACAAGATGCTATATTTAAACTTCAAACAACCAAAGCACTGATCTGAAATGATTCCTGCGTGCATCTGTGTGTTTGCGTGCACGAGTGTGTCAACGCTTGTGTTGGTGCAAAGGTATTGATGCAGGAATAGGAAAAGGGAGACCTGGTCTGATGCAAAACCACAATGAGCTAAAAATACTCTGACTTCCCAGTGCAGCGGTGCAATAAATACGAAGCTGTGGAGCAGCCAAATAGCTTAGCACAACAACTGGAAGCAGAGGTAGATGAGCCTGGCTCTGTCCATTGGTAAGAGAAACAGCCGACCAGCACCCGAAGCTGACAAATTAACGTATTTTATATCATTTGTTTAATACGAGGGCATATTAAGGGCAAACTCTGGTTCTATGCTGGACTTCCTGAAGTATTTGCTGGATGCCCGAAAACCTGAAATTGACAATAAGACTACAGGAAGTGACTGCTCCCATCCAAGAAAACACATAGAACTGCAACGTGGTGTTTTTTCACATTTTGTACGGTTTATCTTGGACAAAGCCATGATTTATGCTATTATGTAAAGCCTGACAGCATGTATAGAACCCTCAGAAGCGCAAATCTAATTGATAAACCAAGTGTACATAAATCACTTGCTCTGTTTGTTGAGTTCGCCGCTCCTCTGGCGTTTTTACCTGGTAGTTGTCGGTAGCATCTCCCAGCAGACCACCGAAGGTGATGGCGTTGGTGATGCAGCCCAAGTAGATGAAGAGCACTGCGGAGATGGACTGAATGTGGAAACCCTCATAGATGTCACTAGGCAGCCATGGCAATTTCCGCTTTATGTCCCGGTACAGACCACCACAGAAGCTAACGTACACGGACAGAAAACACTGGTTAGGATGCTTGATAAAAAAGTGTCACTGAACTAGATCCGGATAAAATCACATTTGGTTTATTGATTCTGTTCTGAAGCTGGCGGTCCATCGCCGCTGCACTGACCGAGGATTATTCTTTGTATCCATTTTGAACAGACACGCTCCTTCAAGCAAAATCTAATTATACAAACAACAATTCTTTTAACAGCGGCCCTCACCCCAAACCGTTTTGGAAAACTGCTAAAATCATGGAAAATAAAAATCCGTCATATCATTTACCTACTGCAATCAAAGCCGACAGACAGCATTGTTATTTCAGACAATGCCAGAATGGTCAACTATCTCAACAAACACTTTGTTAAGGCTGGTCATGTCTTTGTAGCTGCTACGCCTTCTCCTGCCGTCAACCCAGCTGACTCAGCGCAAAGCGTTGATCCCCTGCCTCCAAGTAACCTCCACTCCTCCTCCCAGTCAATAGAGGACTTTGAGGAGTCTATATTATTCCATATTCCATATGCCAGAGTCAGGTTAAGCTTGATCCAAACCTCTCAGCAGCTGACCATGTGGCCTGGACTATACCTACCGTCCAGTGAATGCCAGCTCCTCTCCGAGCTCATGTTGCGGGGGCATCTCCTCGTCCTCAGCCAGGCCTCCTCCTCCTCCAGCTGTGCCGTTGACCTGCCCCAGCTCGTTTATGGAAAACACCGACTTCCTGCAGAAACAGATACATACAACACAGATGTGAGCAAATATGGAGGGTATCAATTCATTCATGTATGATTATTAACGGGCTACTCCCTGATGTTTTATCAGTGCTGTTTTAGAGGCTTTTCACCCCTGCAAGCTTTGGCTGGTGCTTGCTGACTCGAAGGTGTTATTGCACCCTGCATACAGCTTCATTCAAGAATCAATATATTTAGCTACCAAGTTGATTTTAGTGAAGGTTTGACTTTGTACAACTGTTGTCAGCATATAGCTCATTGTGCGACAGACAAAAACGCTGAGCGCTTAATGTGTGTTGCGGATGTGGATTTAAAAAAGTCCAACCTTTTGTCAGCCGAGGTGACTTTCTTGGGCGGCTCAATGCGAATTTTGGGATCCCATTCTCCAGGCGGCAGCACGATCACCTCATCCAAAAACTCATCTATGCCTGCGATGAGGTCCTCACGATCTCTGGCCTTGTAAGCTACATCACTGAAGAGCTGGGAGATGGAGAGATAAAGAGAGAGGACTTCACCATTTCAATCATCTTTATATCACGGTGATATTAATCTGTCTATGAACTGCTCTAATAACGAGGAAAACATTCATATTTTTCCCCTCCAAGAGTGCTATGTGGCACCTTGTGTTGGAGTCTTTGCTGCTGAGTTTCTAGAATGACTTAAATCAAGCTAATAACTGCATTCAGGGATTCAGACGATGTCTGTGTTACTGTACGTTAAATGATTACGTGGGCGCTTAATGAAACTATTTAATGTGATAAATGTAATTAAAGCCAGTCTTGCAATCTTTGGTTTTCTGCTTCTTTTTCAGCTCGCTATTTTGTGGGCGCACACACAGATGAAGTAAGCACAGAAACAAACCCAGCGGGCATTTTGTCATTGGATAGATGAGGCTGTTAAAGCGGCTCTGTGAGGCTGTAATTGAGCTAAAAGCGAATGTCAACATGCTAATCATGTTCTTAGCTCAGCGAGGTCATTTGAACTCCTTTTAGGATGCCAGATTACAATCGGGATCAACCGGAGATCCCTCACCACTATCCTTACAGTCAGTGTTTGATTGTGGCAGGTAAACAAACTGTTTTTGTGCAAAACTGTGGCAATCTAATAGCCTATTATTTATTTACTACTTGCATCTGTTATTCAAATACACACTACCATTAACAAGCCATGGGTGACTCATTATCCCAATAGAAGCCCTGCTCCTAACTGATGCTTAAACATCATCATCACTGCACATGCATTTCAGTTTCACCTCCAGTTCAGTAAATGACACGTTCTCTTCCAACACGTTTAGAGAGACGGATACAGCGTGAGCTGTCAAATAAATAAGGCATATCATGGACTTACGTCATCCACCATTAGGGTCGCTATGGCTCGGCCGATCTCATTGTATGACTTGGCTTTTCCCAGGGGTCCCAAGAGAATAAACAAGAATCTGTATGGTAATGAGACAAGTAGGAGGCATGAGCGGGGGTGGCAGGTGTCTCTGACAAGCAAAAGACTGCAGATCATGTCACCTGGTGGGAACAGGGACCTCGGTGAGACCTCCTAGTGTTGTGGCCTGGGCCAGACGGACAAAGGCTACAAAGGGTTTGTTGAGAAAATCGACTTCTCCCACCAAGACGTTGGATGCCTCTGCATCTCTGGGTATCTTCTTCATGAATTTGTTTCTTAGCTACAAAAAGTAGAGAGACAGAGAGAGAACAAGTTAAGACATCTTTTATCAGTACACGTCTGATTTATGTTATCTATCTATATATATATTAACTATATAGATATTCAATTAATTGTTTCAGTCATTCTCAACACCAAATTGGCAAACATTCCCTGATTCCAGCTTCTAAAATGTCAGCATTTTCTGCTTTTCTTTGTCATATGTGATAGTAAAGTGAATGCACTGATTTTGTATTATTTCATGAAAAAAAAAAAACCCCTGCAAGAAGACAATAGGCCATTAAATCAACAGTAAAATGAATTATTAGTTGCAGCCGTATATATTTGACTGGCTCCTCCCACATTGATCATTGAAGTGTCATCTTTATCGTTTGTCACGAACAGTGTCTCTAAACCCGGCAGTGAGTCTGGGAGTTAAATCGGCAGAAGTGCTGCAAGATAACAACCCTGTGATATTTCATGAGCATTGAACAGCATTAATCAGAGAGGCAAAACAAGGCTGGCAGAGGGACGGCGAGCTAACCTGACCCGTCTGATTGCATGTCAAGGTGTGGCAGGATATTGGATGGCAGCACAATAACACTCAGTGATGAAGAGCCTTTGCCAATAACACACAGCCCAAACCTGTGGCTTCATGTGAAGGCCAAGCACGCGGGCCGGACAATGAGATCCATGTTTTTCCAGGTGCCAGTTCAGTATTCACACACACACACACACACACACACACACACACACACACACACACACACACACACACACACACACACACAGGCAGTAACAAACTAGCGCTTGTCCATTGTCACATGTGACCTGCTGTAGGCCTGTAAATACAATTTGAACATCCAGCCAACCACTCATGACCGGGTTACTTGGGACTGGACAACCGGTGCTCGTCGCCATAGTTGCACCAACAAAGTAACAAATTTCCATTCATTCGTTTTTGAACATTAGTTCATATCGCTGTGAAGGACACTTAATCTTGACCTGTCTGTTCCAAAGCTTGGTAGCCTAATCCAAGCAATAACGGCACGCGCTCGCATCGGTCCAAGCATGTGTCGCTGGGTTTAAGCCACATTATTGCATCGGCCCCACAAATGAGTTATGTGCTCGCATGCTTCCTCTATCACTAGCTGTCGCCTTCACCAGTAACAGCAAACGGAAGATTGATGACACTTAGGACTGAGCTGGTTCTCGCCACTCTGGTGAAACATCAATTCAACACAACACAGCGCCTTACTGAAACATGAGATAGGTAATCTCTGCAGTAATACAAATCCACAAAGAGGAAAATGAGCATAGACTCCAGACATAGCTTTGACGCAGATACATAGACATTTTGCTATTGTAGAAGATAAAACATGAATAAAACATGAATTTAATGATAAAGCCAAAACCCTGCAAATGTAAAACCCACTTGCTTTGAGGAAATGTTGATTTTGAGGTTGTTATTAGCTCGGTCAACATCACTCTCTAATGTGTTAGTACGGTACACACTGCTGAAGTATATGCAGCAGATTAAAGTCTTCACCTGGTCTGTGCTGGGAGTATCTGCAATATCGTTCATACTCCTACTCTGGGCGTGACCTGGAGTTCAAAACAACAACAACAACAACAGTTATAACATCTTAATTACATGCAATATATTTTAGCTCATTAATGAACTGTAAAATGAGCTACACAATACAGCTATAAACTACAATAACAATATATGTACTTACAATTACCATTCATGACAATCAAAGAGCAAGGTAACGCAATTAAACAAAACACGTCTCCTCTTTTTCATCATTGGGCATGATATGTAAGACAATATATACGACTCAGAAATTAGGGAGCACTGCATGCAGATGAAAACTTAATAATAATGTCATATTGAGTGAAATTGGTGCATCTAATGTAGAAAACCAGTTGATGCACAAATCGTGCGTATTTAAAAGATGCTAGTTGAAGATGAAAACGCTCTGGGAAAATCATCCAGTTCAATCCAAACTGTTTTACTACACTAAACTGTTAAGATGCCAAAATCCATGACCTGTTACTTAAAATATTTTACCCCAAAGGCAGAGAGCACGATTTACATTTTGAGGACTTTAATAACTCTTAAATTGGGGACAGTAAACAAATGTTGGTTCATGCGTTTTGGAATGAGTGGGTGAAGGGGTTGAGTCCAGCTTTCCCACCATGCATTGTAGATCAATATGGCTGACACTGGCCTTTGAGTAAATAAGTAGGTCAATTTGATTTTGGGCAGTGGATGCCATTCCTCTCTGACAAGCAGGTGGCACAGGGGAGACCACGAACAAGTCAGGGGGGCACCATGGGGAATCAGAAGATTCTATCAGAAATAAACATTGAGTTGGAAATTGGCTTAGAAAACATTGGCCATGATTTTCCCTGCCCTAATACATGCGATCTTATGTTAGACACACCCCTTCTGACAACACTGGAGGCTTGTTCCTGATGACAGTTGTGTCTAACCATAATGCACAGAATTGCATGCAAACCACATACTGTGAACGTATAGACGCACACTCACGCAGGCGACCGTAGTTGGCAGTTTGCTGTTTCACTCGGAGGTCCTCTGTGGATCGATTAAAGTTCGCTATTGGCCCTGGACCTGTCCCCGGACCACCTCGGGGCCCTACATTACGATCTGGCAAGAGAAGGCAAACAGAAACAGACACAAACAGTAACAGAGGGGTGGGGGGGTGATGCTTTATGATTTGTCTAGCAGTAGGTGTCCTGCCCGGATGAGATGAGGAAATGCTACGGCGGTAATTAACTCATCAAACATTAATACATCCCTTGTGGAGGATATGAGCCTTGTTGACTGCAGGAGTACGTTCATTCATTTACCAAGTGAGTCCAATATATGCATAGCAAATCTAACAGAGGCTGCACAATTCTACATGGGACCAGAGTGGAGTAATCGTTGATAAAGAAAAGAAATTGCTATATATCAGGTACACAGTGTCATTTTGTGTGATGGCATGTCGTAAAGTATTATCAATCATGGAACTAGTGGTCCCACGGTGTTTTCTTTTCTGTCAGATCATTTCCAAAAAGCTATAGAACTGGACACTCACTGGAGGAGGAGCTGGACTTGCCGATGTCGGCTAGCGAGCGGTGGATCGGCTTCTTGGTCTGGTGTCGGTGCTTCCTCAGCAGGACAAAACTGATTTTATCTCTGAGTTCAGGAGATATCATGCCTTCCTCGATCTGTCTCTCAATGATGTCATCTGGAAATGGACACATTCAAAGTTCACGTGAGGAAAACTGGCATTGGGATCCAGAATTTCACGCATTCACACATTGTCTTACTGTAGTTTGTTACCATGTCATACATTGCAGTCTATGTTGAGAGTATCAACATGTATACAGTCCTGCTGGTCCTGTGTAAAGCACAAGACCAGTGGCCTCAATTTAACACAGTATAGAGCAGTTCACAACTGAGTGCATCACTTGACCGAGTAACGTTAACGGGAAATTGTGGTACAAGCAACAGCATCGATGTGTATGCATATAAAAATATGTTACGTGAAGCTGCAACCATTTTACTGCAAACTAACCCTGTGACTGTTGTCATTGTTTCATTTTCTATTGATTATCTAATTGATTTATTGACCACTCCATACTAATGCATCTGCAGCCTGCGCTCTGGCATATGGTGAGTAGTATGGAGAAAGTGGGAAAAGCATGAGTTGGCTGCTGTGTCACGCAAATGTCAACAGGGAGAGTTAAAAGGTAGTTATGGTGGGAATATGCATACAGTAGCAAACCATGCACCCGACACCTACTAATTAGATTCAACTATCATTAGAACGCTATGAGGGTTTGCCTCACATTGGTTGTGAATACAGTAAAACACAGTTTCATGTAGAATACACAGTAACATATATGCTTACACCTCTGCAGAATTCTCACAATTGGACCCTTTAGTGTGTTCCAATATGATTCAAATAGACCTTTGTAGTTGTAGAGGTACACTCTATTCATTTTGGGCCTGAGCCAGAGGCCCAGGGTTCAAGATGCAGTCACTTCCAGCTTGATCATCCAGAGCAGACAACTCCTGACTGCATTGCACTCCTGGGCTTTTGGAGGGAGCTGAACGTCTGGTGCACTGAAACAATTCACCCTGGGACAATCTATAAAACAGCTGACTTTCTGGGAAGCTCACCATTAGGGACAGGTTTGGCTTGCTAACAAGATAGTAGCTAACATTGTGTACGAACAGAAATGTATCTGGCCAAAAATGACCACTCAGTTGGCTGAACGTCTCACCAATTATCTGCGGTAGTGAGTAGCCTTCCAGGTCCAGCAGAACCGTTCCCGTCTGGAGACATGTCCTGAGCTCAAAAAGACTATGCAGGGACAGCGTGGACACGTGTGGTTTACTCCACCGTTCTCCTCCCTCTTCCACCTTCTCTTCAAACTTCACCCACCTGAAGGCAGCAACAAAAAAACAACCAACAACCACACAGAGAGAAGACACGGGTGAGGAATACACAACTGTCGAGATTTCATTGAGCTCTGCATCTCGGCTCTGCTGGTGGTGCCCATTACTCAGCAGATGTCTGTGGCTTGAGCTTGCGGCCGCCAGGCGTGACACCGTACGAATGAGAAGCAGACGGTTGTTTGTGGAGAAGAGCAGAGAGACCTCAGATCAGTGCTGCTGCTACTCCTGTCAAACGATCACTTTTATGACCTTTCCGAAATGTTTAACTCAGTCTGATCTGGTAACAGTTCACAGCCTGAAAATGCCAACTATTTTCCTTTTGCATTAATGTAATCCAAAATTCAGTTTGAGTGGGCTGTGCAATAGAAAGTTGACAGTGCTTTCTGCATTGTTGGTTAATTGTGCAAAGTAACCGTTTTCTGAGTTGACGTTGACCTTAATATCCGTTTTTTGAAACTGATGAACAGGGAAGCTCCTCCTGAAACATCAAATGTCATCTAAACTATGTAGCAAAGCAGTTTCTTAATAGATATAATTAGGGATGAGATATTATATCTGCCTTTCATATATATATATATATATATATATAATATCACTGTATATCTGCAATCAGCTTTTGTGATATTTTGCCTTGTCAAAGCAGGAACAACTCAGTTGAAGCTAATGCCAGTAATACATGCTCCCTTGCATTAAATTGCCTCAGTGTTCTATGCCACTGAGTCAACACAATGCTAGGACGAGCTCCTGATCAGATCACCTATATCTCATTTTAATTCTTCTTTAATTCAACAGGCAGTGAGAGAGAGAGATAACTGCTTGCTTTGTGTACTCAACCGCATATCCGAAACGAGGCAGGTGCTCTTGCAAATTGGGGGGAAAAAAATCGGAATAATCATGAGCGCATTCCAGGTAATTCAAAATCTAAGAACAGCGAGGAAGGAGTAAACCAGAGGATGGATCAGTTAAAGCGTCCTGGTCTTGTAAGGATGTAAACCTGACATGTTTTCTGTGATTTCATTCTTTGCGTGGGCTTCTCTGTTTTTCTTGCAACCTACGTTGAAGATCTACGGTTGCTTCTCTCCCATTTATAATGTATATAAAAACTTGTTTCTGCCCAAGCTCTTCTCGTGATATTTAGTGTTTTCATTATTTGAATTAGATTCACCTGATATTTTAATATCTGGGTCATGTGACTGCCTCCTATTGGCTGCTTACACTATATAGAAACACCTGTTCTGTTTGTAATTCCTCGACGAAGAGCTGCAGTGGTTGAAACATGTTGGCTATTTTGAAGACCTTTGAATAGATCTGTCCTCGTCGTTCTTACATTCCGGTGTCTGGATGAATGGATGAGTCACGTCATCATGTGAACATAGTTTGCTGGACGCTGATGCGTATTTTGGACTGGCTGCATCATTTTTCAAGTGGATTTACTTCAGATTTCACAATATTTAAGCAAAAGCAAAGCAACAAAATACAAAAGCAATTGTGTTTTTTGAGTGCTAGAAGCCTGTCTGTGTCTGAATGTGATGGTGCACGTGTTTGTGAGTGTAGTCATCCACCTGGCCGACTCCTTCCACTCCAGCTCGTCTCCTTCTCGCTGTAGAGTGTCCATCTCAGTGAAGAGTGTCGGCGTGGGCATGTCATCATCTTCATTAAGGATGTAGCGTAGCCGCTCTGCCGCAGGAGACACTACGGCATGAAAGAGTAGACATTTTATACGAGCATTCATAGAGCTTCAAGGGCCTGACGATTATTAAATGCAACCTAAGTCATGATATTAAAAAGAGAAGCCGACAGTTTCTCTACGAGACGAAACAGGATGTCCCTTTTCCTTTTCTGAGAGGCCAAATCAAACTGATCTTTCCTTTGTGACTTTAAAGCTATAAATATGTTCCCTTACACCTTGTTTACAACCAGCTGTTGTATGTCATTCCAATACTGCTAGCGCTGTAGAGTAAATGCTCTCCAGCACTAGCAGCATTGATTGCAGTATTGAAGCGTACATCCAGATCACACATTTCTATCTGATTATAGGTATTCAATTGTGAGCCTACTGTACTTAAAATCCATTTCATTATTGTATGGAAGTTGAAGTGAACCCAATGTTCATCAGTGGCGCTGCAGGGTAATGAGCTGTCAGCTGACATGCTAACCCACGGACTGAGCTGTATGGTAATAAGTGTACACAGGGCGAGTCAATTATATCGAGCGAACTATGAATTCTACTTATATGTTGTTTTATCTGAATGGCAAGTGAAACTAATTTAAGAAATGCAACATTCATGACCACGTACACCTTTCACACAACATATTTGATGGAGAGTTTATTTTCCTTCCAATGCTCTCCAAGCTGTTTACGTCTTTACTGTCCCTGCTATAAACGTCCTCCTGGTAATGGCACTATATAATATATATATATATATATATATATATATATATATATATATATATATATATATATATATATAAGACCACAGTTGTGTGTTGATACAGTGCAGACAGTTTAAACACTTCTGCTGCAGCTGCCACTGCTTGCACCAAATCGATTTAGCAAGGTTGACAATGTTCCCAGGCAGAGTCTTTGAAAGCCAAAGCAGCAGCGTTCTGCCAGGCGACTCATTACTCCAACCCGAAACAGAAGCTACACATTCTCAGGCTGTGTCTCAGACTCCCTCTGTTCTCTGTTAAAACTGCTGGAAGGAAGCAAAATCAAATACAAAGAAATGAGGTAGAAGAGTGCAACACGATTGTAATACGTGACAGAGTCTGGATAATGTCTGTGCCAATTCTTTGGAAGGTGTTTAAACGTTTGAAGTGAAAGCCTCCTTGGCAGCGGTGTGCAGAACACCAGACTTCACTGGAACAACTTCTACCAGAGTGCAGCCCTACTTCCCTATGTTAGCAGAAGTTGCATTAGAGGCTATTCATTTTCCTTTATTCTACAGTCAGAAACAGTTTTATATTATGCTTAACTTTAAGACAGGCGCATGGTAGCACACTGTCAGCACCTAATTCATTAAAGAGTCAATGTTTGGTTGGTCAGAGACCACATCGGTCCCCAGCGGTCCTGAGTGGACACTCCTCCATCAAGTTGTCGGACTTGTAAGAGGCCGACTTAAAAAATAATGCTAAAAATCAATAAAGCAGAGGCTGTGATATCCCAACTTTTGGTTTCTATGTGGTTCAAGTCCTAAAAACATTCAATCCTACAGTTCCCATAATGCAACAAGTAGTGTCAATTGTCAGACTTCCACTGCCTTCTACGCAACCAAGTCGTCAAACTCTACATGCCACAGGTCTTATGATAAAAATGTGTATCTAAAGCCCAACCTGAGATGACATAATCATCAGGTTTTTATTCTCAGGTTTGATGAAGCCCCTCCAGAGCCACAGTAGACACTATAAGACCAGGATGAGTCAACCGCCTTTGACATGTAAAATAGGTTGGAGTGTCCCTTTAAAACAAGAACAAGAATGTTGAACTTATTTGTTCAATTAACAGACAATTTGCGGTTCTTGCTTTCCATGTAACTCTATGGCTCTCTGGACACTGACTTACTTGTGCGGTTGATGTCTTGGAGACTCTGCTCGTTTGAATCCAGGAGTCCCTCCTCTATGTCTCTGTAGCGGTTGTGCTCTTGCTGTCTGTGGTGACTGAAGTGTCTGTCCCTGTCCACGTCAGCCGCCTCACGACTAGAGCGTCTTCGCCTGCGTTTGCGTCGATATCCCCGAGGCACTGGGACACCTATGTAGATGGACTGATGGTCTGGGGACAAATATGGACTACATGAATGCTGTAAAATGCAAAACTAAAGTGTCAATATGGGTTCCTGTAGAACACCGATTTACCTGAGAATGAGAGCACAGCTTTTCCAAAACAAGTGACTTAAATGAATGCTTCATGAAAGGCCTCAACATAGTTGACTGACAGCGAGTAACACTGGCAGATTGTTTAACTCGATCTTTCATTAATCCCTCATACTCAGAGAAGTGTTTTCAACAACTTTAACAAACTCTGAATTTATTGTGTTTCACACCATGTCTGCTCATTCACAGATAAAAGCAAATCAAGTCCATTTAGAATCACTCAGGGCTGCAGCTTTCCTTCGACGTCGCATTTGGCTCCTAAAATCCCTGTTTTGGATTCTGTGAGCTTGATCATCTGCAGACAATTAGAGCGTTGCTCTAAAAAACTAATTGCACACTAAAGCCCATGTGGAATAACTAAACAAAGGGGAGACGCAAACCAATATTGGATGTTTGGAAAAAAAGAACAGAAACCTGCTGTTCAGTGTGAAGACAGAAAACACACAAACAAAGATATGCAACTCCCAAACCCCCCAAAATACAGACTCATACAATCTCATGTCAAACTTCACTCCTCATGTTTAGTCCATTAACAGCATTCACCCACAAAAACTCTCAGGACAAATTCAAAACTATTATTGTGACAAATTATCTGTCCCATGATAATACTAAGAGACAAAGTGGGCGTAATGGCTTCATTTCCTGTTTCTATTACTGTAACAGGAGCAAATCCATGATGGATTTTCCATAGATATGAACCACACACATGCAGTATGCGCGCACACACACACACACACACACACACACTCACCCTCCTCCTCCTCATAGCGAAGGTGAGAGACGCCCATTCCTCGGTCTCCATGGTCCATCCTGGTATAGAGGACGAAAGACAATTTTGAATGCATGTGTTTCAGTGACTTATGTATGTGTGTGTGTGTGTGTGTGTGTGTGTGCATCATCAATGCTTTATTTCTGACATAGAACACTCCGGCAGCAGCTCTTGTTCAATGACCTGCATGTTGGGTTACAGTGCAGATCAATGGGGAAATAATTAAAAGAGAGGCCAAATCAATGGAAAACAAATGTGAGGGTAACTTATCGCACGTGGCAACGATTCACACATTGAACGCCACCAGCAGAGTTTAAGGCCACCCTGTTCCTGCTGGTGACAGGTTAGAGGGAGCATACTCTCACAGCGTTACGTACACTAAGCTGCTGGAATTGTAAGCAAAATGCCGTTTGGAATTTGAATTTGCCTATATTTCTATATTTCTACTTTAATACAATTTTGCCTGCTAGGAGAAAGGGCTTCAACACAAGCTACCAGACAGGTCTGACATATCGTGACCTTATAAAGCTGTTGCGGTCAATGTGCCACCATTCAATCGCCTTCAGACATCATTTGGGGTATTTGGTGTCTAAATGAGCTTTAATACAGCAACGTAAAGCAAAGTGAAGCGGTCATTCCTGGTCCGTTACTAAACCAGAGAGTTCCCGGAGAGCACAAACATCTGCTGTTATAATATACAATTTACTTTTATGCCTAGAGAAATCCATCCCAATCACTTGATTGTGTTTTTGTTACCGAGGTTTCTTCTGTTTTCAAATTGCAAAGGAATTCACTTGAAATACGACATTATTAAGATACAGCTTCAGTATTAAAATGTGCTGTTTTTTTTGTCACTATAAAATCAATAAGCCCATAAATCAAACCTTGCGCTTCTTTTCACTTGGCTCTGTGTATAATGTCTCTTTTTTTTTTTGCAGTGACTCTCTTAGAATGCGGTCCACCCCAGAGGGATGAGATGTGCAAAGTGGCTGATGGAGGTTGGGTTTAGCCCAGCAGAGCCCGGTTGAGCTGCTGCTGTGAATGTTTGTAGCGCTGGCTTCCTGCCTCTGTAATTAGTGCTGTCACATCAGTGTCCTTCACACCCAGTGGGCAGCTGGAGCGAGAGCTGCAGGCAGCCCCCCTCACGACCTGATCGATGGGCTCGCCCTGCCTCCCAAAACCCCCACACCGCTTGATAGAGATATGCACACGCACTAACACACGCTCACGCATAAACATGCACACGTGCAAACATCAATCATTTCCAAATTTATGCAAAATCACAACATTCATGCACAATAAACAAGCATTCATTTTATGTGAACTCCTCACACGTATAAGCTACATACAGCACTCTATAAAGACGTGAACAATCCTACACACCACACACACACACACACACACACACACACACACACACACACACACACACACACACATGCATACTGTTTTCATGACTTTTGGGGACATTACATTGACTTACATGTATTTCCTGGAGACTTACTCTAACCCTAACTAAACCTTAAAACAACCCCCCCCAAAAAAATAAAAATGGCAATCCCCACAATGACACTGTGTAATCAGAGTCCCCACAAGCTGGTACACACACACACACACACACACACACACACACACACACACACACACACACACACACACACACACACATCTGCACATATATCAGAGATAGCAGTTTTAACCAGCTGCACAAGGCCTCAAACTTTTGAGGGATTTGCGTGTGTGTGTGTGTGTGTGTGTGTGTGTGTGTGTGTGTGTGTGTGTGTGTGTGTGTGTGTGTGGAGATAAAGTGAGAGAGATTACAGTTATTAGGATAATTGTGTTCATTAATGCTTCAGTAACTTTAAAGAAATGATTGTATGCCTCATCAACGTCTCAAAGCATTTTTAAAAGTCTGTTTAATTAACTCTCATCAGAATGATCTCATGTATGTTTTTAAGCAGGGGAACCAAACCATCAAACATTAAACTATCACACCCAACTCTTATTGCTGAACATAATGGATTGATACTTTCAACTTGACACAGTCAGGCCATAGACACATATGTTTAAGTGGAACATCAGCCTGAAGTTGATATTCGAGAGCCCACAATTCTCCAAAGTGTCTATTATTGTTTTCACGTTCCATCACAGACTGGTTCACGCTAATGTTCATTCATCAGAGCTAAGGCAGGTAAAGTTGAGAATGGAAATGCCCTCTCAGACTCAACAGGCTGAGAAAATGAAAAAGCACCATTCAGAACAAAGAGCTCAGAAAGACAGAGAAAGCAATCAACGGAGCAGAGAGAGGAAAACAGAACAGAACAGAACAGAACAGGACGGGACAATAAGACAAAAGGGGAAGACGACCTACCTGGATTAGTTGTCAGCTGGAATGAGTGAAAGCAGAAAAGGCCTTTGCTGCTCGTCGGGTCGCATCAATGAAAACATGCCACTGGAGCTTCGACTAACTATCGAATGGGACAAACTCAGCAAAGAGGAAAGCTCCTTTCTATTTGTCTCTGTCTGTCTCTCGCTCTGTGTGTCTCTCTCTCTCATGGCTGGTTCAATACTGGTCAAAACTAGGACTCAGCAGAGAGCTCCAGGCACAAAGTCCTTTCAGAATGCGGTTGACACCGACCACCGATGGAAAAACGTTCACCATACTGTACCAGCAGGTTAATATATAGCATGGACAAAGCAATAAAGAACGACAGGGTGCTGAGACCTCATCGGATCACCTGATCACCGTTTTCGATATCCTATCATAGATTTTACATTAGGCTTTTTCCTAAAGTTGTTCAGCTCCACAGTTGGATGGTAACAAAGCTTTTGCAAAAAGCTCCTGATGACATTCCTGGATAAGAACTGTTGGTATTTACCGGATAAGAAAACACCTAAAGAAAGCCAAGAAGCTTTCAGTCCACAAAGTGTGAAAGTAGATGAGCACGGCTATCTGTGAATTAAAAAGAGTTACTTTTTGTGTGTGTGTGTGTGTGTGTGTGTGTGTGTGTGTCTATCTATACTAGATAAAAGCCACATACTTATCAAGCATAACTGGGTGTGTCTGCAATTGTCGGATGTGCCTTAAAGTCTGCCTGGCTTGCAGTGACTGAAAGCAGAATAAAACGACGTGAAGCAAAGATTTACCTATAACATGAAAAAAAGGCATGGGTTGTGGGTTCACTTATGGATGGCGTCAAGGTCCAGGTCTTCAGTCCATCCATAAGTGAACACACGTTCCTCACTATACGCCCGTGTTCTGAGACTGAACCTATCCCACACCCTGATGTCTCTAGAGATCTGGTCTCAGCATTTGTTGGCTTAAAATGCATGATTACAACAAATGAAACACACCCACAAGTCAGACACGCCGGTGAAATACACTCTGGTTGGCAAGAAAAAGCACAAGCAGGGAGCGGCTGCTGACAGTCAAGAACACTGGTGAAACTCACTCTGGGTCACGGAGAAAAACAGATGATTCTCGAGCGAAGCAGAGAACATACATATCCTGACTGAGATTCCTTACTTTGTAGACGGATCTCTTTGATCTGATTTGAACAACTACACCCAACGGTGATGCCAGGGGTGCTGGAGTACACCTGTGCATCACTGCAGCATGGTGAGAACTTAAATCACAGGTTTTCCTGTGAACAACAAAAGTTACGTTTTCAGTATTACTCACTAAAACTCATTTTGTGGATTCTTGAGTTCAACAAACATGTCAAATCCATCTCCTTCTGCAGATTACATTTGCAGACTGAAGTTTTTTTTTCACATCTATACAAGCTCCTTGTCTTCTTGCAATAGGGAGCTCTGCTGTAGGAGGTGCTGTGACTTAGTGGTTCACAGCACTCGTCTTGAAAACAGGGTTCAAATCCCAGCAGTGCTTTATTATCAATGAATATCCTAGAAACATCATTTGTCCATCATCTGTCAAAAAGGAACTCACATAGAGAGCTCTTCATCTAAAATATAATTTTTTCCATTTAAATCTGGTGTTTTTTTTACAGCCGTATTAACTCGTTGTCTTGTTGCAAAGGGGAGCAACAACTGTAGGAGTTGCTTTGCTTAGTTAGTCAGAATGCCTGTATTGTAGATGAGGTAATCTGAGTACAGAAATGATCTCTTAAATTAAGTCTCTGGTGTTAATCTCCTGCAATTTTAGGTAGAATAACTAACTAGTCAAAGTGTGACTTCACCCCCAGGACCCAGCCTAAATCTACCCACGACATCATTTCGAAAAATGCAAAAAAAAGTGCCTTAAACCTGCATTCTCTCTACTGGCCATCAGAGGGCGACTCCTCTGGTTGCAAAAAGAAGAACTTCTAATGACCCTACCTCTCACTTCATTTATTACTTCAGTAAACATTGTGAATATTAATTTATTGTCTCAATCACTAGTTGCAAGTCTTCTTCAATACAGCACGATGTCAATTTTGGAAATTATGGTCCCATTTAGAATAAAACAAACCACAGAGCAGAATATGCTTTAGGGCGTGGCTACCTTGCGATTGACAGGTCGCTACCACAGCTCCATACAGCATCTCTACCACGGCGTCACTCCTCCGCAGTCCAAATATGGTCACTTCTTTGCAAAAAAAAAAAAACAAGATGGTGATGGCCAAAATGTGGAACTCGGAAGAGTGACGCCCACAAACCAATGGGAATCCAGCCAGAGCGAACCTTTGTATCTCCGCCTCCAGAGCGGCCGTCTGCTCTCCTCCCGGCTGTAGCCTCCTTGCGCCGGGGAGCAGAGCTGCGCCGGCCATCTGTTTTTGTTTTTTTTTAGCACGAATTGCAATTCTCAACCATAGGCTTCTATTGACACCCTCCATGCAGATGCCTCAGTGTAACGAATCAATCATCCTCATGTTCTGTGATCGTGCGCCAACTAGTGAGCCTTTCGGGCAAGTGACTTTACCGCGCATGTGTTGTACCCCGATGATACGAGGCTCTGTGAATCCTCTTTTAAGCCTGTTTGCCCGAAACACACCCAGCAGTGATGTCACAGGGTCCTGGAGTGCACAGCTACATCACTGCAGCAGCATGGTGAAACTGTGAGCGTGTGTGTAAGCGGATTACAACTCAATGTGTGAATTGTTGGAGTTTAACAAACATGTAAAATTTCCTTCCAAAAAAAACATTTACAATGGAGATACTGGGTTCTAATCCCAGCAGTACCTGGGTGTTACTGTCCACATTTCGACCATGGGGTAGTGCCACAATTACAATACAAACATGCTAATGGCTTTAGATGTATGATACGGTCACATACTCGACTCTATCTGAAAGCAGCGATTCACACCCTTCTTTCTGTGTTGTCAAAAGGCCTTCTGGGAGAAAATCAGTGACCGTGATGGCGGTAGAGGGGGGACATGTTAAAAATAGCTTCAACGAACAGAAAGTAAATTACAATACTACATAACAAAGTAACTCATGAATCTATCAAACGCAGAAGATGGATGATTTCCAGCTGAGTTAGTACGTGAGAGCGGGACACTTTAATCTTTAAATGGCTTTTGCTCCAAAAACCCTCCCAGCTCTTAACAACAAATAAATTGAAGCTTGCTCAGTTGATTGTTTTTCGATGATAACCCCGCTGCTCCTCCTCACACTGTGCAAAACCACAGAGCAGAGAACACTAGAGAGAGGCCATTAAAGATAGTCTTTTAAAACTTAATGGAGTGGGACTGCAGATCCATAGAGCTGCGGCTGTAATAAGCGATTAAACTAAAGAGGTTAAGTAGGAGGATGAGACAGAGGCTTTACGTTTGATGAGAAGCCCCCCCCGTGTTACCGTGCTCTACAATAAATCTTTGGTCTTCATGCCCTGAGGGAGAAGCTTCCGGTAAAAAGTCTCAAATCTGTGTTCGTACCTTGCAGCACATGGAGCGTTTAGTGTGAAATTGGCTGCAGATTGTTCGGTCGAGCTTTCCGTGTAACAGTTGCCAGATAGGTAGGCAATTCAATCAAGGGCGCACACAGGCGTGGACACTCGTCCGTCCTGCAAACGTTAAAAGAGAGGGCTGGAGATACCTCAGGGACTGATGCTGGTGACATTAATATGTGTTTCAGAAAAGGAGAAAGGGTATGCAAATAGGATTAGGGGAAACATTATATATGTTTTGCAGAATCTCACATTGAGATTGAGGAGATTTTAGAACCCTCTGATGAGTGTCGCTTCGATCGGCCTCCATTGATTCACTGTATTCGTTCCCCCCTTACCCACAGTCTGACCCCTAGTAGCCATTATGAGGCATTGCACTGTTTAAAGCAGTGGTGGAATGTAACTAAGTACATTTACTGAAGTGCCTTGCAATAGTATTCACCCACCTTGTTTTTTTTTTTCCTATTTTGTTTTATTAAAACCTGTAGTTTAAATGGATTTTTATTTGCTTTTTAATGTAATGGACCTACTCAAAATCATCAACATTGGTGAGGTGAAATAAAAAAAAATAAAAAAATAATACTTGCAAATGTATACAGCCCATTTGATATGAAGACCCTAAATTAAATGTGGTGCAACAAATTCCCTTCAGAAGTCCAATAATTAGCGAGATAAAGTTCACCTGTGTGCGATCTGAGGCTCAGATGATCTCAGTGCACACCTGTTCTTAACGCTCCCACAATCTGCAACGCCTCGAAGCAAGAGGGCCACGAAGACCAGGAGCTCTCCACACAGGTCAGGGACAAAGTCGTCAGGGTTGGATTATAAAGAAATACTTAATCGTAACATTTTGGTTGCCTAAAAAGGTCTTATTCCACATTTGGTTGCAAAAAACCCAAATGATAACTGCACAAACTGGAGGCTTCAAAACCGTAGTCCACAAACCGTCTATTTTTCGTATTCCTTTCACCAATTTTGACTATTTTGTGGAAGCCCCACTGGATTAAAAATCCATTTAACTTCCATGTTGTAATGCAACAAAATGGGAACAAAAGCCAAAGGGGATGAACCCTTTTGTAAGGCACTACTAGTGTTTTTTATACTTCTGCTCAGCCACATTACAGACGCAAACATCTGCGCTAGTTATTGATGAAATGACAAAACACTGATGGGGGTTCTCATCATAGCAGCTCAAATACTTGGAATGATAGCGACGTTCTAATGATCAAATACAAAATGATATAATCTCTCTGTGGCTCTGCTGCTCATCAGCTCTCCCCCCCCCCCCCCCCCCCGTATGGCTGCAGGTTGTTGACTGTGTGTGTGTGTGTGTGTGTGTGTGTGTGTGTGTGTGTGTGTGTGTGTGTGTGTGTGTGTGTGTGTGTGTGTGTGTGTGTGTGTGTGTGTGTGTGCTGTAATTTCAGCACATTGTGATTATCTGAGCTCAATATACTGCATGTGCAGCAAGCAATATGGACAGTGAGCCTCCCTCCAAATACGCGAGCCTGTTCCCTGACAGATAAGGGTGGTGGGAACAGTGTGAACGTGTGTTTTTCTCCTCTCCCGATTGTATCAACAATTCACGTCCATATTATCATAATCACGACTTGTTTGGATGTGCGCACATCCTGCTCTCAGGCCGTTGAGTGGTGGGGTTTTTTATTTTCTATGGCTGACGCAGTTCCTCTCCTTGCCATAATTAATCCACCTGCTGTCTCTTGATCATCATCATGAGGGAGGAAGAGAGGTGAAGAGTGAACGAGGAGAGATGACCTGCGGGGGGGGGGGGGGGGGGGGAGAGAGAGACGTATGTGCTGTTTGTGGATTGAATTAACATGGCTGGTCTCATCCAGATAGAGGTCTTGTGAAACGGGGGGTGTGTGTGTGGGGGGGGGCCACAAGAGGAAGGAGAGATCAGCTTTTGTCAAAGAAACTAATTTCTCATACATATTTTCGTCACTGCTTACCACTTAGTTTTACCTGTTTTGAGAGAACAGTGCTGCAGCTGAGACACACTTCATCAGTCTTTAATTAGGTTCCAAAATCATTTCCTGAGAAAAGTTTCGGTGAAGACGTTCACTTCATTACTCAAATCCACCACAGTCACATTCACCATTTCATCTCAGCCCCGCGGTTCTTCTCCAAAGTTCTGAACTCTCCTCCACATCCCTCCTTGGTCTTATGGCGATTTTATTTATTTTTTTTTCCATGGAGGTCAAAGAAAAGTGGTCCGGAAAACACAAAGGCTTCTTTTTGACTATTCAACACCAGTCCAATCTCCATTGGTTGCCTGGCAACTGGTCCCGGCCAAGAAACTTAATAACATCATTCTTCTCATCTAACTCTCGGGAAGAAAGCCAATAAACATAAATTCTCAAAATGTCAAACCATCAACGGTTTAAATACTCTACATTCATCTGGTAAATGTACAAATGTCAATTGGAAGGCAATCCGGATTGTAAATAAAGACATTTGATTATAATAATCACCTGATAGGCGGGAAACAAAGGTTCCCTGTTAAGTGTTTCATCTCTTTCACATTATTTCATCTGCGTGCCGAGACATGCTGCAGTGCGCCAACAACGGTAGGGGAGCGTGAACTAACAAACACGGATGTAAACAATGCTACGTTTTAAATAGAATTATGCAAATGTTTTATGGAGGAAGAAAATTCAATGCATTTGTTTTTGGAGTTTTGGGGAGTGACACTAAATTACATAATCCTCTCTGGAGACGCAGCGTTTCAGTTTGCGGTTGAGATTTATTGCAGCGTCGTTGTGCTTGTATGCAAAGCAAGTCGGCACGAAAGTCAGTAGACAAATTCAGCTTTATTGACAAGAACAGTAGTGCTGATACAAGGCAGGAGCTAGGGGGAAGCTCAAAACAGTGCATAACTCAGGTACAAAAAACCGTCAGGAGTAGATTTTCACTGGATTCGAAGTCTGGATAATCCCTTTAGTTGTTCCATTAAAAGATGGAATAAAAAGTTTAGTTTAAAAATGGAATAGACTGAAGCCCCCCCCCCCGATGACAGCCTAACATGTAAACTGAGAATTTTTAATTTTTTTTTAATTTACTTTATATACAGTACAAAACATGCATCCCATGTTATTCCACGACTACCAGTCTTACGATGTACACCGACTGCACGAAATAAAATCAAAATCATAGTAAAAAGAAATAATACACAAACTGTACACATCCGTCACAGACGCTACACGCAAGACATACTTGGCTATTCCTAATTCTCGGACACTGAAAAACATCTTTTCAAGCTACGATTAATTTACACACCAAATAGTACTGTCCTCTGACTACTGGGCTGTCCTTACAACAGCCTGAGGTAAGCTTTAGCACATGAGACACAGCTCAATTTCAAAGGCTACAAAATTTTAATAAATTAAATAACATAATGCCATGAATCTTTGAATATCAACTGCCACAAAGACAAAAAAAAATGTTTTTTTTAAAAAAGCCAATGTTGCTGCTTCAATTTTTGTTGTAAACAGATTCACCAACAAAGTGCCAAAAGTACCTTTGATCCCTTTAGCTGACCAACTTTCTCTTGATCCAATAATGGACAGGTTCAACCATTAAGTAGTGCAACACAACTCCAACAAATGCAATGATTACAACGACAGAAAAACAAAAAGGCCAAACCCGAAAGGCAAGAAAGGGCAAGAAGACCGACTAGTGTTCCCTTTTCTGCTTCCGGCCGACGTCTACCTCGTCCAGCCCGGTGGCAGATCTGGACTGCTGCAGTTCTCGGAGCTGAGAGTGAGTGAGGGGCGCCTGCTTCTTGAGCCTCTGCATGTGAACATCGATGGGGTCGAGATCGGGCTCGGCAACGGGGACGGGCAGGTAACCGCCGTCCCTCGGCAGACACATGCACCAGCCGGCGCCGGCCAGGTCCAGCTCGCTGTACTCCACCTCCGCCTTCTTCAGCTTGAAGTCCACCATGTCTGTCGACTCGCTCATGTCCACCAGCAGGTTCCAGAAGGCGCAGCTCAGCATGATGCCCAGCAGCTGCAGGGAGACGGTGGACCTCGTTAATACTGACTCGGGTCCAGAGTAACACAATATCCCCAATCGTCACACCGCTGTGTGTATGAAGAAATATGTATTTACAGGACCAACAACACAGTACATAAGACACAGTAACTCAAAGGAATGGAAACTAAGTTTAAGACGGGCAACAAGTGAGTGGATTCTTCTCACAGAAAGCGGTGGTGTGAAGGCAAAATTCACTATTTTTAGGCAAGATTTACAAGCTACCAATTTATACCGAAGCAGAGGTGCTGGAAAGAACCGATGGTATTTATTCATGCAGTTGTTTTAGAAGAGTAATTGTTGAAATTACACCTCTCTGAGGAGCCGCGACGAGTCTGAATATATGGATGAGAAGATGTATAGAGACATCAAATGGCATAAAAATGTCAAAATGAGCCACGGAAGCAAGTTTTTTGAAAAGCAAAATCAATTCAGTTTTTGCTTCTTGCGGCGTCAAATCAGGCTTTTTATGAAGCATAAAAAAAAAAAGATTTGGCAGGACGGTGTTGTTGCGAGGAAAATTAAAATGTCACAGGAAGTGAGGAGCTTACAGTTCAGATATCGAGGATAATCTGAAGCGGTGCATTTGGTTGGAAAGAGGGCTTCAAACCAACGTCGGCGTCAGTGAGTCGGTGCTCGGAGTTTTAAATTACCTGGGGAAGTCCAATGGCGCAGCAGAGTGCAACAGTTATTCCAATGTTGTCACTCATCCAGAGGTTGACTGCATGGATGCAGCCTCGCACGTAGATCACCTCATGCAGGGTTTCACGCTGATGCACAGACCAGAGGAAGACAACGAGAGGAAAGTTTCACTTTCAAACCAGAAGTGAACAGTCACTACCTCGAGAAGAGAACCAGCAGGTTGAACCGGTGAAGTTCTAACACTCCACAGATGTCTCACACACAGTGTTCGCTGTAAAAACTAGGTGCTGGAGGATGGAAAGACAGACGCATGTAGCATTACAGACTCTTCTGTCACGACATTAAGAATGTCCTCTGTAGTTCTTAAGAGAGATACAATTAAATCATAGAGCCTAATGCAAATCCTTCTTAAATGACAATAAGCCAGCAGAATTTAAATTATTATCACATTTGCCCAATATCCTGTATACGAGATAACTAATTATTTAATCTCACACTACAGGGATTCATATTATATTCAATGACAGCATATTCACGTGATCAAATGTTATCATTGAATGGAGAGAGAGTACCAGTGTAGGGCACTGTTCGAAACCGCATAATATTCATATTATGTATGACATAAAAGGTAGTGTGTAATGCGTTCCAACTGCACGACTGAAAGAAGTCCTTATGACCATTAGAGGCTGACAGCAGTGTGTGTGTGTGTGTGTGTGTGTGTGTGTGTGTGTGTGTGTGTGTGTGTGTGTGAACGGAGGATTTACGTCCTGCTGTGATGAAATATTTCATGTTTTACAAGAGAAAAGGCTTCAGAGATGAGGCCACTCTGCTACTTGGATTGATTGTATCTCAGGAAAACCTTCAAAAAAAAATACAACATATAACATATATAAGATAATTTCCATGATATTAGATTTCATCCATCTTGCCCATTCCTACACTTACAATTTGATTAAATCACTATTTCCTCAATTAACCGACTAATTGCTGCAGCTCTACTATGTTGAAAGAAAAGTGGGACCTTCGCTAAAATTGTGACAGCAGACATTTTCAAGGTGGGGACAACATGTTAACAAATGAACTGTGTCTAAAGTGGTCCAAAAAAAAAAAATCAATAATTTTTAAAAAAAAAAAATCACAACCCGTGTGTGAGCCAGACCCGCTGCGTTAGGAGCCGGGATCTCTACAACAACCCGCTGTTCCTCTCACCTCATTATGCAGAGTCTTGTAGCCACACAACGTGTTGACGACCTCTCCCACCTGTGCAAAGGGTTAAGAGGGAGAAAGTCAGAGACAAGACTTTAACTGAGCTAAGAGGACGAGAGACACAAAACCATGGGGACAGAAGAGGGAGCTATGTTATGTTCCTGTCCCCCGACAGCCAGAGCGTGAACTTAATGGGGCTGCAGCCCCGACAGGTAGCGACTGATAACAGCAGAAACCCAGCCAATGTTCAGCTCCCCTAATCAACTCCCCTATCTCTCTGGTGTGTGTGTGTGTGTGTGTGTGTGTGTGTGTGTGTGTGTGTGTGTGTGTGTGTGTGATGAATCTGTCATTAGGTTTCTGCAGCACAGCTCCGCTGCCTCCAGGGACAGTATCAGTGTTTTGGGCCGAGGGACAGGAGCGATACCGGTCACACAGAGGGTGGAGGAGGCCCACAGGGGAGTGACCGTGGATTTAAAGAGGGAGCTATCCTAAAGGCCATATACACAACAGAGGTGCCTTTCTCAGACAGTGAATGATGCTTTGGTAAAGCAGGAGACTTCACTAACTCAATGCACGTTTTTTTTTTTTTTTTTTTTTTTTTTTTTTGGATCCATGCCATCCGTCAGCAGGGACGAGGATTATTGAACAAGATGGCTGCAACATCACCGATACTCTGATAGCAGATGACGCAGTATCAATAGTGGCTAATTAACTGGCTGAATTGGTTCCTCTGAAATGTGCCCTCAGATTACAGTAGAAATCGAGTCTGTCTATTTCGTGAACACGTCTGATTATGGTCTTCCAAGCAGCCAAACATTCCCGATGACCGATTACCTGTCTGAAAAGACGGCATGCGAGTGGAAGAAATGTCCCTTATAGTTTATGTTTATGTTACAAGTTCAGTGTTTCATTCCAGAGGCATCAACTCCGTGAGTTTCCTATAAAAAAAAAACTGCATCCAAGCTTGAATTGTAGTTTTTGGATCCGTGCAGTTTAAACAGACTCTGGTGCCTTTTCCTGTTTGCTTCACTTCAATTAGGCTGGTGTGAAAGCTGCCAATGCAATATCTGGTTTCCCATGATCACTTATGTATTGAGGAGCACCTTGTGACACCAGAGAATTCAAATAAAAACACATGCGGTGCTGTAATGCGCTGCAGGACTGTCAGTCTCAGGGATTTTCATTTCGCCAAAAGGGGGGTTTATGTGCTGCCAATGCTGCAAGATGACCGCGGTCAAAACCGACCAATCAGCAGTGAGTCACCCGTCAGTCCCGATGACGTTAGGGCCGGTCCTCACGGTATATTTGCATTGAGTCGGTGTGACCGTGAACCAGACTAGAGCAGAACTAAAAAGGTTCTTTTTTTTTTCTCCTTGATCTGGACCAACTGTACTGAACTGAAGGTGTGAAAGCAGGAAGTAAGATGGTGCGGATGTTTTATGGGATTTTATGCGTTCGTTTGTGTTGTACGGCACTCACCTTGCGGCGAACACAACAGGTATACGGAACCCCACAGGCTAACGGACCAGTACCGTTGCAGAAGTGGTACTGGTTGACTTCCCAGTCCTTATACTCATCCCCTCCACAACACGAAAACTGGAAGACATAAACAGCATTCAGACAAGGCAATTAGGAACAAAGCACGCCATCAAAACAAAAAGGCTCATCTCAAATTAAAATGTGAAACGACAACAAGCTTAAGTTCTCCAACGTCGCTTGAATTAAAGCAACCCGCTGAGCGACAGCTTCTGGTGTTCTCACCACGGAGATCACTCACAAGGTGGCCTTCTTATCAAGCCACCAAAGACAACGTCACCTCTCTCTACGTCCACGTCCTAAAGCAAACTAAACACGTCTGCAGCGCTGAACAGGTGCTCCTGTGAAGACTGCAGAGTCTCTGAGGATCACTCAGCGGCCATCATTCTGAAGCACTGGGTTTGAGCGTCCGACGTGTGTCGAGACCTTTCCCCAGATGATGAAGGACCTCTCTGTCTCTGTCTCTGTCTCTGTCTGACCTCCGCTGCATGCTGCCGGGAACCACACTGGCTGCGCAAATGAGACTTTTTTTTTTTTTTTTTTTTTTACAAGCAGTGGGAAAAGAAACAAAAGAAAGGAGGACACGAGGAAGGGAGTGAGATGTATCGCCCTCTCTGTAGGTGAGGAAGCGTTCCCTGATGGAAAAAGGCAAACTGTGAGAATGGCAGTCGTGAGACAAGAGGGAATTTTCAGAGCTCACAGCCAAAGGTTAAATGCCCATTACAGCCAATTAATTTGTCTAGAATTTCAAAGAAACGGAGCTCGTACGCTTTACGCTCCAGTGGAGCCGATACTGATGTCAGCTCTGCTGTTATTGCTCAGAGAGAACATGAAATATTTCTAAAATAGCCACTGAAGCAGTTTCCTGTTATTCGCTTATTATTCTCCTTCATCGATTTTAATAGCTGCAGACCGCCACAAACTAAATCGTCGGCAATTTTTTTTTCCCCCTCCCACTATTGTTTGCAATAACTACCCCGTCCATCGAGGTAGACGAACAAACACCACTTCATCTTTTTTGCCGCTCTTCAGATGTTTTAGTCCGGTTTTAGAAAAGCAAAAATAACGTTGATTTGACCGTCCTTCTTTAATCCAGAGACATGAACCATAATAAGCTCACCGTAGCTCCTGTTACTTGTTCACCCACTAGAGGAACTGCCCAGACAGTACTTACTGGACATCTTCAGTACTTCATGAAGCAGGTATGTGTGTGGCTAAAGGCTTTTTTATTTTACTTTTTCACGCCGCAATGGTCACAAAACTAGGACAAAGCAGACTGACTATTCCCAGTCTTTCTGAAAATAAAAAGGCATAATACTGAAATTAACGTCATGTTTTTATGAAATGACCGGCTTGGCGCTAAACCGGCTGGATTACAATGCAGGAAAACAAAAGCTGTGTGACCATCTGACTTATACGAAGAAACAAATCTATCATTACTAAAGCTCTGAATAATGCACAGAGAAGTACTGTGAGAGAATCAACCTGTAGATCTGTTTATCCTGCATCTACTTAATGCAGCAATATAATAAAAGATATGCCATACTTTTTAGAATTTAGAACAATACTTATTATTGCTATCTCCCACATACTTTTCCCGTCTGTAAAAACAAATATCAAACCACCTTTTGCTGCATGTAGTCCAGGATGTTTTTGAAGTCCAGGTCATCGTAGTAGTGTTTGATCCCTTCTCGTATACTGCTCTGCACCAAGGCGGACGTCTAGAGGAAGTGGAGAGGGGCAGAGACACAGAGGAGACAGTGAAGGAGCAGTGACCTCACTGTGGCCAGAGGCCGTCATCAGGCCGATAACGTGTGAGGATGTAAAGCATGTGGGAGAAGGTGACGTTTACCTTGTTTTCAAAGATGAGGGCCATGGTGAGCCCGATCGCCTGGAGAAGCAGCAGCACACAGAGAACACAGAGGAACTGCGGAGAGAAAGAGAACTAAGTCATAGAGCGCCAAGAAAACCATTTACAGCCCTATTAAATACAAAGTATCTATTCAGGATATCAATGCAGATCAGATCAGTGAAACACGTTTTCTAGATATTGCGTTGGATCACTATTAAAGGACTCTGTATTGGGTTGTTTGATTGGATTATTTATGGTATATTTGCTTTAGAAATGCTAACAAGACAAGCCAACATCAAGGAGCAGGACGTCCATGTTTCTCAGAGAGCACCTTCCTCAGGACGACCCGCTTCTCCTCCTCTTCATCACAGCCCGAGCAGAAACATCACAGACTTCCTTTTTCTGCGGTGAACTTTTAATCCCCTTTTCTCAGTTCATCTTATTTAGCTAAAGCCAATTAGATAGTCGCATAGCAACTACAATAACATATCCCTGCACACTTTGAGCTCTTTTTCTATTATTGGCAAAAGCAACAGCTGTGCTTTTTGCATTGGAGGTGAGGTGAATTCTAAGTGGTCACTGATGTTATGAACTACTGCTGCTGCTGCTGCTGCTGGGCACACTTTGAACACAGCATATATGTGTCTCAGCTTTGAGTGTGTAATTTGTATATTTACATACAGATGTACACAATGTTTACACTCATACATTTGAAGATGTACCCATGTATGTGTAATTTCATATTTTATTCCTCATTACATCCCTGACTTTGTAACTCAGCTGACAATGCAAATTGTAAACAATTCTGACAATTAAAATGCTGCCAATAAACATTTTTACACACACACACACACACACACACACACACACACACACACACACACACACACACACACACACACACACACACACACACACAACATTAAAAGACATGTGCCTCTGGCCCCTCCTCCTCCTCCTCCTCCTCTTCCTCACCATGTGCAGCAGGGTCTTGTTGTCCCTGAGGGATCCGACCATGCCCACCACCGACACTGTGAACATCACCAGGCCCAGCAGGATGAGCACCACAGCAGGGGCCAGGAAGAGGCCCTCCAGGGTTCTGTTCTTCTGCCTTTCCACTTCGGCATACACCCCCACACACAGCACGCAGAGACCCATCAGCTGTAGGGAGAGGGGGGGGGGGGGGGGGTTTCATGAGATAAACACCGTGACAATCCTCAGTATGAACAACAAGTAGTGTTCAGCTTCTTGAACTATACGGCTGTATTCAGTCTCTGCTGTTTTGAAGCCTCAAGTTCTGACATTTTGGTCGCCACCTTGATATCTTTTTTTTTTTTACAACCAGAAGTGTCTCGAGAGGCTAGATTTAAGTACAAAGTAACGCTGAAAATGACATTTTAGGAGACCAAACATTGTACGATTAACTTCCATGAACTGAAAACACCGTGAAAGGGTTAAAGTTCTAAGAGGAACCATCTTTTTTTACTCTAAATGGAACCATGATTCACTAAATGAACATCATGCTGTATTGATGAAGACTTGAAACTAGAGATTCAGACCATAAAGTCATGTTTACAATGTTTACTGAGGGAATAAATCAAGAGAGAAGCCATTTTCTCATTGACTTCTATGCAATTTCTATGAGCCCAGCAGGGGGTTTGTGCTCCGACACAAGCAACGGTGACGAGGGCTTGGTCTCCATGACATGAATCAAGAAGGGCTCAGCCACACACTTCTGTTCTGGGCCGAGATACTCGGCAGAGTTCTGCAACACGTGGCTGAACGTGTCACATTAGAATAAGAAAGGCCATGGCAGGACATCTCTTCTTCTCAGGGAAGGAAATTCATACAAGATGAGTTCAAAACACCCGACTGGATGCGCAAGAAAACTGTGACGCAGAAGAACAAGAGAAACAGAGAACGCGGCTGTAAAGACAGCGAGAGGACTTAGCTAGTTCTACTGAAAAAGAGCAAATTAAAAACAGTCATTAGTGATTGATTGTGTAGTTTGTGCCACTTTAGTTTCAGTCAGGTCGGTTTAACAACAACACCAACCTGATGAGGAAGGCAATGGCCTCCCTACGTCAGCTTGTCTACTTTCATTCCTCATTCTTGATTAAATTCAAAACTACAGTTCAATTGTTGCAGCCAGAACACATACGTCAGAAAATGTTCCGTTCAGATATGTTGGGTCTGCATTATGAGATATGAATGACCTCTTTCTACAGATACTACTCTCCTGTCTCTTGCCACATCATAGTGCGCCACAGACATTTCTAAAATAAGTGACGTATTAGGCAGCAAAGATGTATTTACTATACATACAGATGCTTTGGTTCCTGGTACAGGAACCCCAAAGTGTGCTGAAGCCGTACAGAGTGCTCACACCAGGTTGGGTGGAGGCTGCAACATTTGAAAGGATGATTAAGGGCACACAATATAGAAAGATTGCGGTAAAAATGTGGTGTTGGTGCAATATGACTTTATCGTCACAACTGTTTTAAGCTCCAAAGAGCAACCAAGTAAACGTACCGATACAACCAAAGACAGTCAGCCTCAGCTAAATTCAAATATCAAATTGCCAATAATTGACCTCTTGGGGCCTTAAACGGTTACTTAAACGAAACCGTCTGATAAGTTAAGAGGAGGAATCACTCTGGTGGAGCTGGAAGCTACCCACAGACATCTGAAACGTGACACGCAGCCCCACTGTCTCCAAGCAAGCCGACACCAAACCAAGAAGACTGTGAATCACTGGTTTAATCTGCAACATTGTATTGTTTTATACGTTCTTTTTAAATGTAGAAATGTTCATCAGTAACGTAATTATAGCTGTCGGACAAATGTAGTCGAGTAGAAAGTCCAGAGGAGGAGTAGCAGGATGAAGAAGAAGACTCGTAGACGTGCAGGTGGAGAGGTAGAGCAAAGGGGCTAAACCCCTGAGTTGCCTTGCTCAAGGGCACCCCGGTTGTGCCCACGAGGTGAACTGACAGCAAGGTAAAATGGAGAAACCTCAACATTGTACACAAGTACATGATTACATGTACTTAGACATAGCATCCCACAGTGAATCACTGTAAAGAGTATTACATCACAGTGAGCCTGAGCACACTGAAAACTGTAATCAGAGTACATGTTCACAAAGTAGTCGAATGGAGAAAGTGTAGTTCTCCTGTTTATATTCAGCTAATGCAGGCGCTACAAAGAGAGAAGTAACAAACAGCGCTTGCTTTCCTGCTATTGATTTCCACTTGGAAATGGATGCAATCTGCCTCAAGAGTAGTGTCTGTCTGTCCACTTCAACTCTATTTACTGCTCACTACCCTCCATAAAGCATCGGCAGATCCATGTGGCTTTGAGCCAACATCCAAAGTCAGACTTCCTACCTTCAGTGCTGCAGTAATGAAGATAAGAATGAGTAGCAGCCTTTGTAGAAAAAGGGATCCGATACCGCCTCGGGAAACAAATAGACCAAACCCGGAATTGCTAGCATTATATATCAGTTATCCCAGGACAATAGAAGGTTGGGATAACTTGCAGTCTGAGGGGTTTTGACGGATCAGGTGCCCTACCTGTCCAGACCACAGAATCATGGCACCGATGAACAACTTTGAGGCCTTGCTTGATCAAAAAAGTGCTGAATTCGATATCCAGAGCAGTAAATAACTATGCTGAAAACAAAGTGGCGTAAAAGCTCAAACATGAGTTTAATCATTTTTAAAAGATATTGACCAGCGAAGCCGATAGCTCTTCTATGAGTGCGTAGGCCTGCTTCACAGTAAGGATGGCTGCTAATGATACAATGTGCAAGACAGAATGTCACTGCATGGTATGTGTACTATGATGTGGTACGAGTATTACTAACCTTGAGCAAAACAAAAAGAGAAAATAACATCAAGCAGACCCATTCAAGGTCCGCTGGATGAGGCTGAGTCATTTCCACTTGACATCTGCAGCTTTATTCCCGTCGTAAGAATCTTAGCTAAATGACATTAACCAAAACGCATGAGCTCCTCGCTGTCAAGCTCAGCCGGGCCCCATTGTCCTAAATCACAGCAGTAAGAAGATATTAGAGAGGAGCGACAGATCATACTAAAGAGACTCTGGAGTGCTAATGAAACCAAACTTCTGAGGTTCTGTATATTCGTAATATATTCATAATGTGCTTTTGGGTGTACGTACACATACATATATATATATATATATATATATATATATATATATATATATATATATATATATATATATATATATATATATATATATATATATGTATGACAAACACTGACAGGCAGATTGGTGAGGGTACAAATTGAACATTATTGTGTCAGTCTTCCAGGAGATGAAAGTGATGTAGTGGTGAGATGGAGGAATAAAACAAAAAGGGGTTTGTATAAGAGGGCCCATGAAGGCTGAGGATGACTCATCTTTACTCCTCAATGACTTGGCAAGACTTGTCCAGCAGTTTAGGTGTCTGCTGGCTCCCAAATTAAACAATACACTTAAAGAAAAAAAACTTTCTGGCTGTGGTTGAGCAACATAATATGCATGCTGCTCAACACTACCTGGTGCGTAGAAAAACTCTAACCACAACCAAAGTTACCTAAATAGATGTTCTTGTGCATTCTTAGATAACTGTAAATGACGTGTGGGAAACACTGAAACCCTAAAAGGTTCATAGGACCCTTGTCCTGAACACACAAGTTGCTTATTTAACTGAAATGTATACATTTGGATTTGTTCATCAGCCACACACTTGTGTTACCATCAACATGAATCAGTGTGGTCAGCTGTGTTAAAGTTACTGATTCATATTTGTCTGCTCACCTTATTCCAAACAAACCAGAATACAATGAACAGATTGTTCAAACTGAGTTTGGAATATTTGAACTTTTCCAACATGGTTAGGAAGATAACATTTCAAATAGGGAGGCATAATATGTATGAATTAATTATTCATATATCATTCACTGTTGTGATTCATTTTTAATCATACAAATGAACATGGATTGGGTCAAAGAGCAACAAAAGAGACTTTCAGATTGCTCCTATTTTCTGTCGGCAAAACTCTGTATTTACCCACACCAGCGCCCCTTTAAGCGGATACAACGCCCTGCACCACCGTGCTGTTTGCTAGCCAGACATCGCTGTGTATCGATACCACATGCTACATATTAGTGTCTCTGTATCTTATTCATTAGATTGCCCAAAAATAATCCTTATTGTGTCAACAGATTTCAATTCGGGAGGATGTCTTTAGTGCTAATGTCTATCCTGCAAGCTAATCTTTCACCAGCTAGCTAGCATCCAGAGAACGTCAAACCAGACCCCGTTAGAGAATACGGAAACTTTACGTGACGTTACTCAACAGCAAAAACACAATGTTGTTAACAAAAGTAATGACTTATTTTTTAATCAATATAGTCTCCTGGTAAATACGGAATGCGCCAATGTCAACACGGGGCAATTAATTTAATAAAAAATCCAGTTATACCCCGTTTCACGCTGTAACACTGTACAGGCGGAAGTTCGACAGGATGTTTGGTGAATCTGTGTTTTAGATTGAAATTGTTCGCCAATATGTGGTTATTCTGGTTCAGGGTGTACGCCGATTTGTACAGCAGATCGTACAGACTCTGAATATGCCTGAGTTTATGCTGTAACACGTGTGTTATGTTCCTGGAGCACATAGCGCGTTTAAACGCAAGTGTTTCGCATGAGGTTCTGAGCGATGACTCACTGGCGCTAGTGGGTGGCTCACGTCTACTACAATTAGCAGACAAGTGTTTGCAGCTCAAACACAAAGAATACCGATGTTTATAAATGTGAACAGACACTTACCGAGAAGAGCATCGAGTAGACGTTTAAGGTGAATTTGATGAAGTAGTAGAAGTGGTTGGTTTTCCTCAATTCAGAGTAGGACGGCATGGCTGCTGACATCAGTGAAGCTAGCTAACAAGCTAGCTAAACGTTAACTATCCCTCGTTTATACGTCAGGCAATATCAAAAGAATGATAATTAAACATCTAATGTCGTTAGTTAAATTAAAAGAAGGGTTTTAAGAGAGCTAACTGATTTTTATATATGTAGCAGCCCTCATTTCTCACGTAGTGTTGTAGCCACTGAGACAAAACCACTTCCGTACGGCCGGGTCCAGCGAACACGCTTTGTTTTGACTACATTCTTAAAGGGGCAGTAAACACATCCTCATTATTTAATTTGATTTAGCTGCTGCGGTTAATTTGTAACATCATTTGTCTTTAAACTATCATATGTGTTGCATTTAATTGTGTCAGTGTTTGTTGCTTTGTGAACTATAAAACAAGATAAATCAATTAAAACGTTAAACAAAAAGCAGACATTGAGGTCAGAAATGCCTGTAGTAGAAAACAGGTGTGGAACTCAGGGACGAAAAAAACTACATTTTATAAAAATCCCACCCCAAAAAATAAATATAAAAATATAATGACCTCTCTAAAGAAACTGGGTAATACTAGTAACAACATAGTAGGTTACAGATATATAATCCATGAGTCTTGTTAAAAGTAATTCAATCCTTGTTGCGTTACTTTTCTCGTCACGTGAACTGACTTGAACAAAAGTCATTCAAATGAATGTGACAAGAATATGCACATAAGTCAAAAGACAGAAAAACATGTTTTTGAGAAATACAAGCAGATAAATTAGTAACTAAGAGCTGTAATGCATTACTTACAGACAGAGCGCACAGCTAATCCCTCTTGCTTCAGGTTGCATCAGTTGTTGCCGCAGACCGGTTGGATATATTTGGCGTGCTTGTGACATTACTGATGCATTCGCAAATTGGTTTACACACTCGCAAAGCTCGCCATATGTTCACCCAAATGATTATCAGCACAAGTGTTTGAGTTTCCCATCTTTAGACGTTTGTTGGTTTTCTTATGTCTTTTGGAATCAGTAGTTCCTCCTGATTTGCTCAGTCCTGGAGAGAGGTGCATTTACATAGCTGTGGTGCATAGTTTCAATTTCAGGTGATGTGCAACCTCATCTCCCGTCTACACGATGGAGTGTAGACAGGGAGAAGCATGAGTCATCAGGTTACGTTTGACAAATTACTGAAGTCCTTCAACCAGCGTTATCTTCTTTCTGTGTAAATATCCTCACTTATTGTGTCTCCTGTCAGCTGTTCTGTGGCTGACCCGACGGCCTCTGGCCTTAGGCTGGACTGCTCTGCCCTGATCTGGAAGGATAGTGCTACTCAAGTGTATGCTAGGATTGCATCTAGTCCCATGAACAAGAATAAGTAGAAGAAAAGAATGAATGATCATGCACTGCTCTGCAAAATCCATAACCCTCATCTTTCTGAAGGCTTCTCTCACTCATCAGCATATTCATTGATCTTTGTTGAAGGAATTCCATCTCTCTCTCATCCCTGTGCACATTTTGAGGGCCAGGGTGTCTGCAGCTCATCAAAGAGTCTCACATCTTTCACACATAATTGAGTTTAACTGTTCAGTGAGAAGTAGGGAAACATTTAGTCGAAGCTACTGAAAGCCAATCAATCGAAAGGTCAGAAATAACATTTGGAAGTCAGAAATGTTTTAATGTCGCTCAGTCCCTGAGGATCATCGGCCAGCCGGGGAGACAGTTTGCATGAACTGAATAGAGTTTAAATTCAGTAACCCAGCTCATTTCTTCTGTTAAGTCATCTGAATCCAGCACTTCCTCTGCCAGCCCCTATCCACACTCCAAACCACCCACCCACACACACACACACACACACACACACACACACACACACACCCACACACCCACACACACACACACACACACACACACACACACACACACACACACACACACACCCACGTACACACACACACACACACAGAGCCTTTTGTGATCGCTACGAACTAAGGGGCATAAAATACTTTCACCCAAATTTAATATGAATTTGCCATCATATTAATATCTATGTATAGGCAGTTCTACACTATGATGGATATCAGTGCTCTAATTTGACAAAACTAGTATATTTCTGCTATTTTATATAGTAGATTAATATGTTCCTGCTGCAGACACATTCAAATGTGAGCAGCTCTATAAACCCACTTCTGGTTTGAATCACCCTTTTGATGACTTGTTTATTTCATGAGGCTCTGTGAGATGAATATTTTCCTCATCTGAGATTAGATACATTAGCTGACTGCAAAACAAATCCAGCATTTAATATACAATAATATAATATATACATAAATATATATATATAGACTAAATAATATATATTTATATATATACATACATTCTGAATGTTCATAGTTTGCCTGCATCACAGCTCTTTCACCGTTACTCTCAGCGACTATATGATCTGACTCTCATGAAACTGATACATTCAAGAATAAGTGCCGGGGTTTGGTGCAGACTTTGTAAGACTCCTGCAGACTCACAGGTCAGAGCTCACTTTGTTGCAAGAATGTACATTCAAGCTAGAATGAAGGGGCCAGAATCAGTTAGATCCATGAGGATCACTCTGCTCTTACTGGTGTCTCCAGTCAGGGGTGTTGCAGTGAGGGTCATAGAGAGTCGATTTCACTATTGCCCCGACATGGGAGGAGCCCTCAAAGAGCCTGACATTAGAATTGTGTTTTTATCTGCAATTTTGAATGTGCGCACTAACTTCAATAGTAAATTATTACATACAATCCTGTCTTTAAACAACTGAAATCAGGCTAATCTGAGGGAAAACAGCAGTTAACATAATCCTCTCATAAGATCGATGTGTGACCACCTATTTTAGACCTGTTGAAATCTGACAGATTTAACTAGCAGCTTATAGTTCGGTTAAACTAGATAATGCATGAATGGTAAATGTGAGCTCATACCGCAATAAAAAGATATCAAGCGACCTATTGCTTCAATTTACACTATCCAAAAAGGTAATTACTGATTACCATAATTACCAATACATATACACATGGGTCTAGTTATTATTTAATTATCTGTAAATGGGGCAACTTAGTGATATAGAGTTTAAGGTGCAGACCGTGAACTGTTCTCAATCCCAACTCGTCAAACATGGCAGCATTGTTAGTGGTTCACATGTCAAACTACAACTTCTGATCCTATGAACTATGCGTGACCATCGATGGATGTGTCAAACTACAACTTCTGATCCTATGAACTATGCGTGACCATCGATGGATGTGTCAAACAAACACAGAGAGCAGTGTGTGTCCCGTGTGGAACAAACAGTCAGTGTCGACTCTTTTAAAGTTTTAACGTCACTTCTACTAGTTCTTATTCTGAATAGAAAGTGTACGCGAGCAACGAGTGGAAAGCTGACACCAGGCGGGTACCCGGAGCATCATGGTTTGACGTGAAGGGTCATTGACCAAGCTGCCCTATATATTTTACTGCTCCTGTGCAGTGGTGATTCCCTTTTCACTGTGACAGCCTGTTGCTTTCACCTGAGACTCATACGACGGCCCTGCCCCGTCACAACAGTTGATAAGAGAGCCCCAGCAGCAGCAGCAGCAGCAGCAGCAGCAGCAGCAGCAGCAGCAGCAGCAGCAGCAGCAGCAGCAGCAGCCATGAGGGGATGCTCAGCATCAGTCACAGTAGTGATGACAGCTTTTGGAAGCTAACAAGAAAATAGCTTTTCTTTAACTTTGAAAAATAGACTGACTATGATGTTTGTTTCAATGTCAACATTTAAATGTGTCCAAATACTTTGGTTTTTCTGTATAACTGTTAAACTATTGGCATTCCCATCAGCCCCAGCTGTACTTTGTGTTTAGTGCTAATTCAAGATTTTGGCACGCTTACACGCTAAATCTAGACTGTAAACATTGTAAAAATGATATCTGCTAAACATCTGCATGTTAGCATTGTCACAGTAAGAATGATAGCATGGAGATGTTAGCATTTAGGGCAAAGTGCCACTGTTCCACAGAGCAGCTCCCGCGGCCGTAGACGAGTGTTGTTCTGGCAGCACCTTGAACTGAAGCAACAATCTAAATATGCGAACGGTTCAAACTGAATCGCTTTGGGAAAAAGGGACGTGATGCATGCTTTATTAGAAAGAGATGTGGTCAGAAAGTTCATATTCAATTTGATACAATTACAGGTACTCATCTCTGTTCATTTATAGCCTAATTTAATTATGAGTAAGATATTTAAATGCACTGCAACATTCTATTAAATGTCTCTTGTGTTTTGTCTTAATTGTCTGTAAAGAGAATAAATAGGAGAATTCAACCACAGATGCACTAAACTTTCTAAACCATCTTGCGCAGGTGTGCTGAATGATGAGTCCCAGTTGATCATAAAATGGACACATGGGACCACTTGTTGAATATTAGCATAGTCAACGCCCCTAAACACTATATGAGGACAGGTGTTGTGCCGTGTGCAAATACAAGCATTGAAGAGATACAGCCTGTAAGAGAAGGAAGAATTTCAACAAAAGTTTAATTCAGGTACTGTTAGATGAACTTATGATCAACATGGGATTGTCTAGAGTGTCAGTACTGGTGTCACAGGAAAATGAAAAACATCGAAGAGCAGTATTTAAGCCATTCAGAAGCTGAACACACGTAATATCATCCAAGGTTAGCACCAATAGTATTTATTTTGCCCACATCCACAATCCAATCCATATTATTATTCTAAAACAAGAAATAATGAGAATTTAAAAACCGTGAATCACAGAATTAATTAATTCATTTACAAAATAAGAACCAATCATTGAACAAAAATAACAGAAAATGTTCGTATTTTGCTTCTTGCATGAGGCCCCATGTCACGAGGTGCATGGACAGCAGACGTACAGGTCATTGTGACCGACCTGATGTTCTCATGGCTACAGCTATGCAGTGCAACTAGGATGCAGCTAGTGATGAAGTGAAATGAGGAAGAATATCTCATCAGAGTGTGTGCTATAGAGACTGGGCGTCGCTCACCTCTTGTGCTTCTCCTTCCAAGCAGTTTAGTCTCCACCATGGAGCTCTGACAGGTGTGATGGAGAGGACAGTCCAGAGCGGATCGAAGCTTCTCCCAAGAGAGAAAAGCAACGTCCTTGTGCAAGAGGGACATAATTACCATGACTGGACACTGTCTATAATGGAATTATATTTGGAGGAGAACATTTTTTGGTCAATGATGTTGTTGGGGTCATCGGGCAGTTGTTGACCTGGGCAGGACGTAGATCAGGCATTATGTGAAAAGCAGACATTTGCAGACAATTACAGAAGAGAAGAGAACATGTGTTGACCAGCCAGTGTTTGATATCAGAAGATAAAACCACTGTTACAACCCACAATGTGGTGAATAAGCCTGAAGATATTTCTATCACACAGATGCAAGTTTAGTGTTTTTAACCTTAAGGGGTAATAAAGGCGATAAAGCCTGTGACCTGATCGTTATATAAAAAAGTTGTGGGTCACTTTGGGGGCCGTGAATTCCCAGAAACGTTCATGGACATTCAGCTGTTAGACTTGTCACAGACCAACGTGTTCTAACGGTAATTCTGACTTGAAAATCCTGTGACATGTCATAGTAACCTGGCCAAGAGTTGTTTGTGTTGGACAGACAGATGGAAAAATCAACTAACTATAACTGACTGCATATCTGCCTTTTTTGTTACCTTCATTTAATCACAATACTCACACATAGCATTGCTTCTTCTTTTTTCTTCCAGTGAGCCTTAGTCAAGATGGCAACAGGCTCATACAAGAGGTGCACAAGGTACTCCAGCATTAACGTGCATGAAAAGAGTAGCCTGCAGTGCAACACTATTACAGTAACATTACGAGAATTGGGAATAGAAAGGAAGAAAAGATGTAAATTGCATTATTTTCTGAGCTTGTGAGTTTGATGTAGTAAATGATGGCCTCAGTGCATCACAAAGAAACTGTCTGTTCTTTTTCCAATATTATTCCAAAAGTTCTGTGTGGCATTGTTATGTGGCCGCTATATTTCCGCTAGTGGATTTACCGTGACCCTCTCCAGCTGTATGGCACCTCTTAGTTGTTGTGGAACCTGGTAATGTAGCAGCTTCATTCAGTTATTCATGAAAAAATTGTTCTGGTAATCAGCAGCTTGCCTGTCTGGCCAAGGTTGGTATAAAAAAAAAAACACAACTCTGCTTTAAATAGAATCTATAGAGTCCGTTCACACCTGAAAGACACAGGATGTCCAGAGAAATGTACATGAAGATATTCTTACTGAATACCTGCTGTAGCCTCACAGGGAACTCTTCCTGAAGCAAAACAAGAGCACAAATTCAAATGTTTGTTCAAACAAAAAATTGTAAATTTAAACTGCAGACTTTAAAGAATTTAAAACTGGCAGAAGTTCTATTATGTTGTTAGACAAAGATGCATTCAATTCAAGTTTAGTTCCAATAACTTAACATTTGTAATGTCATTTAGTTAACACTCTATGTTTCATCTAGAGGGAGAGGGAACAGCAGGCCAGGGGCTCTGTGATGCTTTGGCAAAGTCAGGGGATCACCAAAGACATTGAGATTCATCCTCTGGGAACATTTATGTTTGTACCAAATTGCATTGTAATCCATCCACGGTTACAGATATGTCAGTGTGGACCAGATACAGCAGACATGCAACTCACCATCAGACTAATATAGTCATGCCGCTATGGTTTAAAATGCAACAGTAGGTCATAATATTAATAACCCATGTCCTGCAAAAAATATCAATTCACAGCACAGCACCACAACCTGTGGCGATTAAAGGTCCTCTACTCCACGATCACAAAACGAAGGGCTGTGAGTTAAGGTCTGTTCAACTTCTTGCTTTCCAGTGTCGTTGTGCCTTCAAGAGTCCAGTGGCAAGCCTGGAAGCAACCCTCCTAATGAGCTCATTCATCCTCTCACATCGCCCCTCTGGGTATAGACTCCTGCAAACACAGTCTGCAAAAAAAAAATGGAGCCGGGAACAAAGCTCTGATAAAATATATAAAGCTTGATATTGTGAGCAAGTGGGCTGTCTGCTGAAGAAAATATGGCCCCTCTTATGAAGAATTTACGTTGTAGTGTTAATCAATAAAATACATTTTTTATACTATTAAGCCTGTTTTGTGAAAATATGTAAAGAACCTCTGAAGTGCATGTTTCATTACTACTATCGATCATCAGCATGTGCACGTTCTACGAAGCAGCTCATCCCCAAATGCACAGTCCAGACTGTGAAACCGCAAGAGGGGGCGGTGAGTGGGAAGACAGGGACAGTGTGACACCTCAGCGCATTAAACACCACATCCAGACATAAAACATGGGTTCCTTCAATTTCATTTTGAGATTAAATCCATTCAAAGTGATGGTCATCAATGATGCCTCCGCACAACTACAACCATTGTTATTACAACTTTGATACTATTTGTATTGCTATTGGCACAGTATTACTCATGTGCCTGAATTCGTTCATTCAGTCTCCTGCTTGTGTGCGATGTGTTATTGCCTACAAAGCAATTATGAGCGAATTTAATCAGATGAGAGGTATTTAGGCATGATTATCCTGTTGGCTTCCCCGTGCGGTCTGAGTCGGATGGAATAAATGGCATAATCATAATTACAGAGACTGCCTATTGGACGGGTGCGCAGCGGCTCGCTGCATAAAAGTGGTGTGCAGCCGCTCAGTTTGCGCAGAGAAGCAGCAGAGAACAGGAGAGGACGGAGCAGAGGGAGCTCAGATATGTCCGACCAGTTTAGGGAACACGGAATGGTTTTTGCGCGTTTTTACGCACAGAGATGAGTGATAAACAGTAGTTTAATAGATAGTCATGTGTAATCGTAACGTCCACATGTGTTACTTATACTGAATCTATTATTTCCAAGAAAGAGTCTTTAATTAAGTGAACATTCCAACAGAGCGCGCAGCCGTCGTGCTTTTCTTAAACTTTGGTCACTTTGTCTTTCTATGAATTAGGTTTGTATCAAGTTGGTGGGTTTTAAAGTGACTTTCGGTCTTAAAATGGATCCTTTTTTCAATGTCACCAATGCGCCAAACTGGACCAGCGGCTCCAACGACACCAGTAACGGGACCGCGAACTGGAACCAGTTCGTGCAGCCGGTCTGGAGAATTGTGCTCTGGGCCATTGCGTACAGCTGTATAGTCATTGTGTCCGTGGTAGGCAACGTCACAGTGATCTGGATTATTATGGCGCATAAACGCATGAGGACCGTCACCAATTATTTCCTCCTGAACCTGGCGTTCGCCGAAGCCTCCATGTCCGCCTTCAACACGGTGATCAACTTCACATACGCGGTGCACAACGAGTGGTATTTCGGACTGTATTACTGCCGCTTTCACAACTTCTTTCCGATCGCAGCTGTCTTCGCCAGCATTTACTCAATGACCGCGATCGCTCTGGACAGGTAAGCTGCGAGTCTGTTGCAGAAGTATATGAGAAATGTGTTCAAATTACAACATTATCAATTCACGACTGATCAAAGTTCTTCACCTTATTCTCCTAAATGATTGACAACACAATGCAGGAATATTGCGCTCATACTGGCTAAGAATAAAAATCAAAGTGATCACATTACAGAAAAGAAAATCTCTGTCTAATTCCCTTTCGCCCACTCTTATAAGGTCCTATAGTAATATTTTAGATACAAAACTACGGACATCTAGGAGGATTGTGGTCATCATCAACTCGTACAGGTGGTGAACAGGTTGAGATGTTATTTAGATTTTTAGGTAAAAGGTTATTGAGGTCAACTGCTCTTTGAACAAAACAAAAAAAAAGGAAACTTTTATTTCAAAGTGCAGCACATTGCAGTTATTTCTCTTTACCAACATGCAGCTCAACACAACAGATTCTCTCACATCAAAATGCACAAATGCAACCAAACAACTGTTTACATATATAAACTCTGAACACTGACATGTGTCACCCAACAGTATCAGTTTGTAAATCATTATCAATTATCAAAAACGACAAAAAACAACAATAAGGATATATATATATATATATATATATATATATATATATATATATATATATATATATATATATGATTGTGCAACCTTACAGCATTGACTATCTTCTATGTCACAGAAATGAATCAGAAATGCTGTAAAATGATTCAACAGGCTTATTGTGTTTGCCATTTTTTCAAGTGTCCTGTGTGCCCTCTCTTGCAACACAGACTTTTTGCATGTCTGATCCACCCCTGCAATTTTCTACCCTTATGTCCATTATATGCAGCGTTCATTGTGTCCAAGAGGGACATCTGATCATGCGGCTGGCGGTCATAATCTCTCCACCTCTATCAGGATGGATTTCCACTGAGGGGTTGAGGAATGGAGAGTAAGGTGGAACTAAACGTGACTCCATCACCGCTCTGACTAGACGAGAACTGTCCCCTACAATTACAACAATGTACCCTTTCCTCCCCGCTCACAAGTCTGTCATTAAGGTCACCTCACTGTCTCACTGTCGAGTTTATGCATTTGTATTTATTTTTAGATATACCAGAGTGTTGCACAGTGCAGTCTGATTTACAGTTCACTTCTGTTATGTCGTCTTTTTGACGTAAATATAACAGCTTTTACAATAGTATGTAAAAATACTGATACACAGAGTTTCGCTGGTGTTAAGTTTGAGTGAGAAAACAGCGTTAAGGAGGCGATAGAGCAGTGCCTGATTCAAGCGTGCCTGTTCAGAGGAGGCTGAATGCGTGGCCTGTGGTACATGTGGGACCGCTGGGAACACTGCGCTCCCTTGGGTACTGACTAATACAGTGGGTACCTCACACATCCATGGCGTTGCTCCTACATTCACTTGACTGAGGCATGTCGGTTAATAAATGGTTATGTTGCAGATTTAGATTTTGACTGACCACAAAATGTAACAATTAAAATACGATGCATCAGGATTTATTATGAAGGCTCTACCTTGAACAGAAGTTAAGTCAATTTAAGTACATTGCATTATTAACAATTCGTCTTTCACTGTTTACTTGAAGTAAACATTTGAATGCAGGACTTTTACTGTAAAGAAAGCCAGCGGTTGCCTGGGCCCCTGAGCAACGCTCCGAGGCCGACAGAAACATTTAGTGGTGGTCATTTCCAAACAGGCATATTTGTCGCTTGTTTTTGACAGAAGTGCCGTGGTTATAAAGTAGAGCAGGGATTTAAGTGGCGGAGGGATTTTGCTGGTGGTGACGTTGATTTTACAGCGGGGAAATTTCTTATAGTCACATGTTGAAGGAAGCTCTGTGGAGCTCAGTGTATGCAATAACCCTCTCAATGAACGTTCACGTGTGAAGGACCAGGCTATTGATCAATGGCGGCAGCTCCTTGTGTCGACGAGGGTCAATGGAAGCTAGATGCATAAAAAGCCCTGCTCTGCTAACGTGTGCGAGTGCCTGGGCATGGGTGTGTGAGCCATTGCATTTTCATGCGTCTGTGCGTGCATCTTTGTCCGTATGGTTGTGTGCGAGTACACATTGTTTGTGTGTGTACCTGTACGTCTGTGTCCGGGATCGCTGTACACAAAGTGTGTTTGCTTGTGTATCTCTAATCTGTGTTAATTGTGTGAATGTGTGTGTGTGTGTGTGTTTCTGGATATGAATGCATCAATGTGTCATACTGTTCCTACCGTTCCCACACATACAGCTGTGAACATCCTGCCTGCAGCTTGTCAAGTCTGAATAGGTGTCTTCTATACCTCTACATCTTCGGTGATGATGGCCTCTAATTCTTCCGTATATCTCTCTGTCAGTAAGAAAGCCATGAACTTGACCTTTTCGAAAATGTATTTGAACTTTTAGAGCAAGAGGACGTGAGAACAAATATACTTTTATACTTTATCTGGCTGTTGTAGAGACAAAAAAAAAATGATTCACCCACAATTTCTCACTGCTGTTTAGGGTGCAGTTAATATTTCAATTCTTCATTTTCAATCACTACTTCCTGTGAGAGCTGAAGAGCTTCCATTAGTTGCTAGATATGCAATACTTTTTTTGCAGCACAGTGCTCCATCACCGCTGATGAGACGCTGCAGCTGATAAGGCTTCATCATTGCTACACTCAGGACTGGCGATCTATGGGTGCAAGAACGTCACACAACCCATAGATCGCCAGTGCAATCAGGGTGCCGGTGCCAGTGAGTGCTGAGTTAGAACCACAGGGGAGCTTGCCACTTTGACTCGAGTCTCTCTGACTTCAGTGCGACTTGGGACGTGTCCTCAAAAGACTTGACTTTGACTCAAGATTTGGGACTTGTGAACAGTCTATATATTTTATATATACATTTATTTTTGTGCATTAACAATAATGGACATGTCCATTGATGCATAACCATTAAGTGTTCCATAGATGACTGTGAGGTGCAGTAAACACACCAGCACAAGGGAGACTAACTCAGTTTGGATTGGCGTTTGCTGAATATTTTAAAAAGACGAGTTAGTGCTTGCCACACTTTGGCTGGCTTTGCCGTGACAATAAAAAACATTGGGTAGCTTAATCATTCACCTTCCGAGAGAAAAGTCCACATTAATTATTAACGTTGGCTACAGGCAGGTACCAGGTTTAATGTTGAACACAAAACACTAGGTTTGAGAGAAGGATTTGTTCATTTGCAGTAGATTATAAAATGTCACTAGTTGGAGACCCAGTGGGATTATATACCATATACCAGGGGTCACCGGATCCGGACCCAGACACCGTTGTATCCGGACCCTGGACCTAAAACCGATGGATAATTGAGAATTATTACATTTTGACGGAGCGCCTATATTTTAACCGTCGCAGCTTTTCTAGCCTTTACGGCACTCGGTCAGTGGTCCAGGAAACAAACCGACCAATTACATGCGTTGTACATCACATCACGTGATGCAGCTCAGTCAATCAAATGTGTGTATTCTGACACGTTTCCTGACTGAGTGAGATGTAGACACACGGGGCTGAGACGAGGAAGGAGAATAAATACGTGAGTCAGAGAAGTTATTTCACATGAAGTTCTCCAAAGAGAGGAAAGTGTTCAGAGAGACCAGAGAGACCAGAGAGACCAGAGAGACCAGAGTCTTTAACCAACAATGAACAGACTCTTATAGGTTAATTCTTCCCACGGACAGTTTAAAACCAGCGTGTCTCATATGTTCAGAGACCGTGACAATTATTAAGAGGAAATGGTGCAAAGTTACAAAATCATTTCACCTCAGGTTGACAGCAGACCACCTCAATGTGTCTCTCAGAGAGAACCAGGACATTCTGATGCAGCATTTCAAAATTAAAGCCCTTCAAAATCGCAGGCATGAGCTAACATCAAATCACAAATTGTCTCATGAATGTGATTCTGAAGGGCTTTCATTTTGAGTTTATAGTTTGGTTAGTGGTCCCTATTTTATTTATTTAATTTAATTTTATTATTAATAATTGTTAATAATCTTACTGACATTAATAATTCTATTAATGTCAATATTTAGTTTTTCATATTTGCTGATAACCCAAACACGCTTCTTCTCGTTCCCAACAACCCGAAGTATGAAAAGGCAGCAATCATCGAGGATAAGACACGGGCGAGATTTGGATGTTTGTGGCCATCAAGGGGACCAATACTTTACAAAGTTACCCCCCCCCCCCCCAAAAAATAATAAAAAAGATATCAGATCAGACTTTGAAGATTCATTCATTGGTGGCACCTGTTGTTTATCTTCAAAGGAGCTTTGATGGAGCTAAACGAAGTAAAGTGCTGCAGTTTTGTCACCATATAAGGGAAGGTTACTTCATCTCATACGACTACTGAAAAACGCCTGATTTTACACTCACACGTTTTCAGCATAAAAGAAAGCTCAAACGAAACACACACTGACATAATCATGGATAAAGAAAGCAGCAGCCCACTGAGTCTGTCTGCTCGATGAGACAGCAGGGGGAAATTAGCCCCAGCTTTCCTTTATACCAACTATTTCAATTATAATCCTTAAAATTTTCAGACCTCATTTTTATTTATGGTCTGCATTTTTTCTGTGATAGCCATTCCGTGTATTCACATTCAGTCATTATTTCTATCAGGAGCGGTGGAGTCCGCAATTCCGGTGCTAAAAAAATGGGGATTCACCGAAAAACGATGCATAATGTATCTCTGACAACGCTGCTGCTCCAGGAGTATTTGCTGCAACCAAAGGTGTCACAAAATCAAGAAGGTCTGTAATCTTTAGGATTATGATGCAAAAATTTACATTTTCAACAAATGATCAGAAGGAAAAGTACATTGTGAAAAATAGACAATTATCGGTTCCTTTCATTTTTATGAAGCATTCATAATAATGAATAATAATAATGGATTATTATTATTATTATCATCATCATAATCACAGTCTTCATCAATCATTATTGTTATTATTATTATTATTGTATGTCTCTCTGTTCCATTGGAGGCTCTACCTGATGAATTAAACAGCTAAACAGTCAAAAGATTAAGCAGGCACAACCTGGCAACCCAAAAGCTGCTACTGAAATGCATTCTGGGAAACGCCTTGGTAAATGTGGCTTTTTGCACCGATTGTCAGCGTCTGACGAATGATAAGTGCTCTGGGCTTTAAGGGCACTTCTGTGGCAGTTGTTTAGAGAAATAAGAATGTTTTTCATTTACAAGCTGCCAGCCGACCACTTCCCCGCCTCTCTGACTCCTGAGCGATTACGCGCTGCCTCTCACACGGCTGAGGAGCTAATGCAAAAAAAATGCAAAAAAAAGAGTGGTTGTTTGAGGCCGGACCATGGCGGACCTTTTATATTCACCTGGCTGAAGCACACAACAGCCAGCTTTTTCCCAGACAGACCAGGTCCAAACAGGCAGAAGACTAATGCTGCAATCCATTGCAAGTCGGTAATTCGGAGTCGGTATTCCTGACTTTCAGTCTAAATGCGTTCCCAGTGCACCTGCTGCATGGAAAACATGGACATCCGCAGCAAACCGATGCTCGTATGGCAAGTCTCTGAGCTTCACAAGCATCTACAGAGGACCTACACCAATTACCACAGCCATTAGCAAAGAGACAAACATAAAGTAACCATCTTTAAATGAACCCTGTGGGAAATAATAATAGAAATCTAATTTAAGTCATTTCAAGGATCCGTGGTAACCGCGAGGAGGCTGGTGCCCCATGCTCACAAAGAAGCACAAATCACTGAAACAAATGGAAAAGGCAGCTATAATGTTGTCACCATCATGCATTACGACACAAACACTCCATAAAACAGGACATACAGTAAGAGACGATGAAAAGGTAATTGTTGCTGTGATGTCAGGTGTGTTTATGTTGGCAAACGAGGGCCGGAGAACTCTCGCCCGAATTTACGACCTGGTATTACGACTTAAATGACCGTTCCATTGCACGTTTATCTGAGCTCCGAGTACAATGGATTGCAGCATTACTGCACAGCATATCAACGACAGCTCAAGACGGCCTCCTCTCCGGCTCCCTCACCTTCCACATCCAATTTCCACTTCCTCCTCTCACTCCGAAGTCTCTTTTTCCCCCTTGAGGGATCATCACGGGAAGTTATTCTGCCCACCTCTCTCTTTCTGGTTATCTGTGCATGAGAAGTGGGAACAATAGGTTTTTGCTTCACAAAAGGACTATGTTGTATGTCTACGTGTAGCTCAGAGGGTACAGCGGGTCATCCTTTGATCACAATGTTGCCAGTTTGCCGGCTCCTCCTCTCTGCATGTCGAAGTTTCCTTGAGCGAGACGCTAGAATCCCAACTTGCTCCCTAGGTGCTTCACGTTAGCCCTCTGCGCCTAAATGCCTAGTATGGGTCAAATGCAGAGGTGAAATTAGAGCAGTGTGAGAAAGAAGACATTTTAATGATTTGGATTTCTACTGTGAGTGAAATTTTCCTTTAGTCTGAAGCCGATCACAAACCATAGGCACATGTATTTTCATCGTGTTTGATCTATTCATGGATCTATGGTCTGAATGGTTATTCTTTATTTATAGGGGACAGTGCACATCAAATACGATTGGGACCTCTACCCGTCGGGGGCTTGATGAATAAACAAAAAGATAATGCTAAATACTCGTTACATCAAAACTATTCATAGCGGCGGCGATGCAAATCTGTCACACGTTTTCAATAAAAGGTTTGAATAGATTTGCATATGCAGAAAGTCAACAACCGTAATCCTATTGAGTCGGTATAATTTACCTCTGGCAGTCTGTCTGAGGTAAATTACTGTACAGCCCAAGCTTCTGTAAGCTATTTCATAGAGATTCTTTTCGCAAAATGCTCTGAGGGAATGTGATTTCCCCCTCCGGTAAACAGTTGCGCCGTGTACTGCATATTTCCAGGGCTTTTATTGTGAAAGGTAATAAAGGTAGGCGTGGATCTGATTTCAATGAGTAACAACGTTTTGCCATCGTGGTTAGGACTCGAAGCCTCCCTGTCGTCGTCGTGTACGGATCGAATAGGTCTGTTCCACAACAGAGCCATTGGTCTATGCCTTTATTCCCGGTGCTCATAAAATCCCTTCCTCTCCATCCCCTATAGCAGAGAGAGAGTGCAGAGGCAGAGGGTCCACCTGACTCAGAGAATCTTTATTTGACTGAGGTTTGTGCAAGTTCTGAAATATCAATAGTCTTCACTTGCTCTAGACAATGCTTGTGATTCCAGCAGACGCCCCGCAGCGCGTGCCAGAAGCTGCTCTCGTCGTGGTGTCTATTGATAAATCTATGGCGCTGTCCGTGGTGCTGAAGTAACAGATGGACTACAATAACTGCGGACGTCATAGTGGCGCTAGTGTTGAAGTCACCGAAGTCAGCGGGGTGCATCTTCTGGATGCCACGGATGTCGATCCATCTCGATGTTGTAGTGATATTTCCGTCTGGACCACAGTGTCAGACCACCGCTGCCGGCCATTCAGCCACAGAGCATGGCCAAGTATTTTAAATGGCATAGCCGGATGATGCTATTCTGCAAGACCTGCATTCTGTTCCTAAATGTTGAAATCGAACCACTACACCAACAGAAAGCTAAGGTCGCTGGCACTCTAAGATAATATTTGAGCAGAAACAGATTGACAAGAGAGTGAAAAGACACATTTTATTCCTGAATATGTAACAGATGTCTGTGGTGTAAGTTTGATTATGCTAGATGTCAACATGTAGAGGGTGGAATCTATGCTGTCTCTGTCCCTCCTGTTTGAATGCTGAATCTCTTTGGTGTATTTGCTGGTCAGGTCACTGCACACACACACACACACACACACACACACACACACACACACACACACAGAGGATATCTAGTGAGCAGGAAGGCATCAAACATTCCCACTGTTAATTACAGATCTGATGATTTTGAACGACAGCGTCAGTGCTTCTATGAATCCACATCCACCAGAGGCAGCGTCACGCATTTAGATCATTTTGAACAGCTGCCTCGGAGCTATGTCACCTCTTAGTGAACAAACAACACTCCAATCAACACTTGTCACCTCCTGTCGCTGAAAAACCATCTCCGATTAGTGCTTGACAAGCGGCTTCGAAGCCGTTAGTGCCTTGCTTCAGGGCACTTGGCCGGCCGGTGGACTTTGTTATAATTGATGATGTGATGTCATCTTTCATTTGGTATTCCTATTTGTTGTTTTAATTGTTTTGTAAAATGAAGTCATAAGTACGGTGGCCCTGAAAGCTCAATGCGCTGCAACTTAGGAGAACACACACCACCCAAACCGCAATCTGTTCCTCACCAAGTGCTAACCCTAACCAACTAGACCTAAAAACTAAGTAACCCTATTTGGAAGTTTATTTTGAAAAGACACTGTATGCAACGTTGACATGTTTGGGATATTTGTCGTTTGTGAGTCATAAAGTCGCTAAGGCCAAATTAACCGCTAGATGCAAAATGAGCACACATTTAGTTTTTCAACTTTCAGATATTATTGCAGATATTTGCAGTTAGCCTAGTGTTAGCCTTTTGATTATTAATAGCCCACCAATTAACATAGCGGTGCCTCATATCTGGGCATGGTGGAGCTTGTATGCTGTGCAACTTGCAGCATTGTGTTTTCTAGCCGTCCGCTGCGTTCTGTATTCGTGATTTCTCTGCTTTTGTCACGTTTCCTGAATGCTTTGAGGATCGGATTGTCTAGATTAGGCTAACCTCAACAAGCAAGGTCTTCTTCTTCTGCCTCAGTGGACACACACTGCCTATGTGTGCACATACACACACACACACACACACACACACACACACACACACACACACACACAGGATACACACTCAACCATGGAAGAGGGGATGCAGGTGGATATTGGTTTTGCACAGGACATGGTGTCTGCTGGTTATTGATGAGACTGAGGTGGCTCAAGGATTCATATGTATGCATGTAGACAATAATAGAAACAACAGTGACAATCCTTCAAATTACCTACCACACACATATGTACACACACAGGTATACACACACACACACACACACACACACACACACACACACACACACCGCAGGCTCTGCCACCTTTATCCGTTTTGCGTAACCTTCTGCAAAACAAAACCTTAGAGGCCAATAATCCAGATGAAGCAAATTCATGATCAAATTACCAAAGCCTACTTTCAAAAGCAATTTGGGAAAAAAAGGACCAAAAAAAAAAATCACTGGCAGGCTTGAAGGCAATTCCATCCGTCGCTTTAGCTGCTTCCTTCTTAATCACTTCCTTTTCTTCAGGAAAACAGTGAAGCAGCCTCGCGGTGTTTATATCGAACTGTTGCACTGCCACGGCCGTTTAGATGCTATTTGTGGATAATTGGAGGTGTATGTCACCCATGCAATCTAACACCAGCTGCCCATGCTGTCTGCCACCTAGTGAGAAGGTATTATCTTGAGAGGAATCAGATATTGCTCACAGACAGATATTTGGAGTGCGAAGTCTCAAAGGTGTGCTTTCCAAGATGTTAAATAAAATGCAGTAAGAGCAGAGCTCTCTCCAGGCAAATCCATAAACATGAAGCACCTCTGGACTGCCAGCGGTTGTTGGGACATTTGAATCCATTCAGCCATTTCCCTCCATCATTCATCCAGGGTGCAGGGAGGCTTTTCTTTTGAGAAAAATCAAAAGCGAGAATAAAAGGAGCGTTCGTATCGAGTTGCGCTGGCGGAGCTATAGATTATATGCTGAGAGAAAAAACAGCTCGAACTGAAACACGTCGAAATTGAATAATAATTGGGGTTTGAATGTGCATAGCGGACGTCGATCAGAAAGCTTGTGAGTTGACTAGTTTAGGATCACAATGATCTTGATACATTATTATATTTCTGCTCTTTTCCAGTGTGGCTGCATGTTAACTGTCAGCACGTCATGCTGTTGCCGGTAGGTTCTGGTAGGTTTTGCTCAGGTCTGTTTCAGATTGGGTTCAACGTTTGACAACAACATATGAAACCATATGAATAGTCCAGCTTCTCTCATCGTTCCTGGTAATCCTCAGTCTTCAATCACGCCAGATTGACTATAAAACTACACCGTTGCTGTTGTCTGGTCAGGCGTCCAGGTTGCTTTTGATCTGAGCACAGTGCTTGCTTGCAAGCCAGCAGGGGTGGTGATGATGATTTGAGCTGTGGAGCGAGCAGAGCTCCGTCCTCTGCAGGTGTGTGTTTGATTCTGACACCAACAAGCCCGACTATGACTCACCTACGTGAAGAAAAGCCACATGGCTGCCAGCGCTGTTTGAAGCAGAGCCAAAGTAAAGGCAAGGCTGCGATCGCCCGCTTTTCAGCAGACCGCTGGGAGCGCTTGATTTCAAAGGCCTCCTCTTGTCTCTGATATAATTAGAGGGAGAAGTTGACGTCCATTTAGCAGATTCATTTGGGTTATTAGTAGAATCAAGCCTTTAATTAGACCCGACATTTCACTGGAGAGCTTTGCTTAAAAGGGGTCCAAAAAAAAATAAATAATAACACTGATGTTAATGCTCTGTAGAAATGTATACCGCGCATGCTTCCCGACTGAACACAGTCAAGCATCAAGGTTTTTAACACGTGAAGTGCATAATTAATATATGTGTCCCTGAGAAATTCATTTCAATCAAATCAGCACTTTACTTGATAAATATAGCTTCCAGGTCATTGAGTAGTTTGGAGGAACAGCCCATGCCTAAGGGACGTAAATGAAGATAAATCAATTCAATCAAATCTGCAATGAACTTCAGTCAAACGTCTATGCAGAAGATTTAAAAGAAGAACAGAGGTAAAGCGTTTTAGTTTCCCTTTACACCCTGAATGTGTTTTTACTGAGGAACTGGATTCTGCCTGTAAGTGTTCCAGAGGCTCAGTGTTAATGATGTTCCAGGTCATTTTAGTTATTCATGCACTCGTCGTCTCTCTGATTAGGAGCCTGATTATGAACATGGGATGTGATTACTAAAATGCACACGGTAATCATTTGAGTAGAAGTATACTTCATAACACTCTTTGTAATGTAACTCTGGTGTTGGTTTCTCTCAGAGCACACGTTCGTGATTCCATCCCCATAAAAAAAAAAACACACAAAAAAAGCTTTTATCCTGAAAATTGATTTTTTTTACCAGTATGACTTTTTACAAATCAAAGCTCGCTGTGTCGTTCGATTCCTTTTAAATGTTTCAGACGTAGGTGTGTGGGCGAGTGTGTGTGTGTGTGTGTGTGTGTGTGTGTGTCCTGCAGGTTTTTGTTTCAGTGTGAAGTTTGAGTTACCCTTCACCAACTCTATTTTCAGTTTATGACTCAAATGAGCATTACACAAATGATCATTTGTCACACTTTGCCTACATCGAGGACCTAAATAACTTGTGATCACACACACTTAACAATGAATTCTCCATCTCTTCATCCTCTCCTCCAGTCTGCCTTTAGGTAAACAATCAAACACAATCACGTTCAAAACTCATTTATTTGGGTTAGGGATGTTTTGCAATGGGCAGCTATGGTTTGTAGTTCTAATATTTTCATTTATTAATAGATTTCTGAGCAATCATTCCAAATGAAGGAGCTGCGAACGTTGAAGACTTTTTATATGTAGTCCCTGCATTTTAGGGGACAGAGAGTTATTGCATTAGTAATTATGAATTTAAATAAGTCATCACATTTAATATTTGGTGTCAAAGCCTTTGCAGTCCATGAAGGCCTGAGGGCTCTGAGTCACAGACATGAGCAGACACTTGCTATCTTCACTGGTAGCGCTGTGCCAGGCCTGCGCTGCAGACAGCCTCACTGCTCGCCTGTTTTGGGGGATTTTTTGTTTAAAGTCTGATCTTCATTAGGTTAAGCATGTTACATTCAGTTCAGATGAGGTCCTGCTGCACCTTCAACCATCACTGCATCACTTTAACCTTACACTCAATGTTAAATCCAATGTGCTACACTACAGCACCAAAACATACGGATCAACAGTTTTGAAAATATGTATGGCTGAGAGTTGGATGAGAAGGACGCTACCACTTTCACGTTTGTTCGATAAATATAGCGCTACCGGCAGCAGCCGCTTAGATTTGATTAGCTTAGAATAAAGAGAGGTAACATGAGGAAACAGTTAGTCTGGCTCTGTCTAAAGGCAACAACAGCAGTGTGTGTCTGAATGCATATCTTGTTTATTTAATCCATACAAAAAAACCGGTGCGTAATATTGACATTTATGGATTTGCGGCGAGTTATTTGCAGGACTACTTCTTGTTTGATTGCAATGTTTCTTTGGACAGAACTACTTTTCTCTGCCTCTGGTCTTCATGCTAGGCTGAGCTAACCAGCTAATAAGCGTATTTCCCAAAATGTCAAATTATTGCTTTATTCATGTGTCTTTGTTTCATTTCAGATGACTATCAATGTATTTTTATCAGTTCAGCAATATTACTTTCAAAGCCAAGCTGTGAACTGCGAATCAATCATTCAGTAAACAAGTGATCATGGTGGTGACTTATTGAACCTGACTTCTTCTGGAGTAAAAGAGGCTCAGGTGTTGCTCAGCATCACTGTGTCTTCTCCCCTGCAGGTACATGGCCATCATCCACCCTCTGCAGCAGCGCATGTCCTCCACAGAGACCAAGGTGGTGGTGAGCGTGATCTGGGTGCTGGCTCTGCTCCTGGCATTCCCTCAGTACTACTACTCCAACACGGACCAGTACCCCGGCCGGGTGGTGTGCTACATTGACTGGCCCGAATACACTGTGTGCGACTTCAAAAAGATGTGAGTGTCTCTGCGGAACAGCCATTCACATAGTCAACAAGCGCCGTTAATTACTTCTGAATTGATAGCAAATGTGGGAGGATGTTGTTTGTATTAAGTGTAAATTAGAGAGCGCGTCGAAAAAGCACGGAAGCTTTTTGTGCTTTCTAGTGAATAAATTGAAGGCACATCACAGGGGATTTGTGTTCTCCCTTTACTGAAAGGCAACCGAGCCGAGTCGGAGAGGAGAAAAGAACAATTTGATTGTGTTGAAGCCTTTCTCCACCGTTCATTTTCAATTTGTACTTCTACGAGAAGAAGAAGACAACAATTTACCAGGTGCTTTACAAAGCCCAACATGAAAACAGGACAACAATAGACAATCGAGTCAATCATAAATAGAATAAAGGAAAAAAAGGTTTTAAAAAGCCATTTTAAGGAATAAAAAGACAGAACAGTTTCTAGTGCTAATAGTGGATATACAAGTGATTTCTTTTCTATTCAGTTCTTTGTAAATCCGTGACCTTCAGGTCAAATCTGAGAGCTATGATTCCCACCTCGTTCATTCACACTCATTAGCTCACTAACATGCGTCCATGGCTTTTAAGCTGCGTAAAAAAACTCAAGTCTGATTCAACACACAAACCTTGTCTGCCATTAAACACCAAAGCATCATTTGATTTATGTAAAAGAGCCTCATGTGAACAGAGAGCTGGCCCAGCTGGCCTAGCTGTTCATCAAACCACAACAGTTCAAGGTCGCTTTTGGAGGAATGTTTACTTTTGATTCAGCCGTGCGACTTTGCAATTTTGTCTTGATTCTCTCAATGAAAGAGGCTGTTCAAGCAGCGCCTCATGGAGCAAAATGCAGCCCTGATTTGGTATAGTTAGTCCTTTGAATTGCTGCAGATTTAGTGAGTTAAGCCAGAGGGCTGCACAGAGTGCACATTTCTAAACTGCAATAGACAGTGAGGGGATTTCACTCCTGAGGCATACCGAGGGTGTTTCTGTTTCACAGTCATGCAGGGTCAACGTCCGATCGTCTACTGTGTATTCAACAGCTCAATTCATCCCTTGGTCCCAGGTTAGAGATTTAAGGTGAGAACAGAGAACAGAAATAGCCTCAGTTTCAAATTCTGCACATACATTATTCTGCACAGTGAAGCTCAAACATCCAGAAGTTACACTGAGCTACACACTTTGACTTTTTGACTTGATTTGATTAACCAAAGCCACAACAGAAGCTCAGCGCAGTGAACTCTGGGCGACAACCGCTTCATGCCCCGTACTGCCTCGATCGAATCTGCTTCACCTCTGCCGCCTTACCCTCATTGAAACCACTGGAGACGGGATAACGCGCAGCGAGGGGACGCCCCTTAAGTATTCATTTTCCCATGGGCTCCTCTGAGGACTCTTTGCATGTCATTTTAAACTCAGAGTGCCACGGAGGTTTTGGCGAGACGCTTGCCAGAGACCATTTGAATTACAGCAGGTTAGTGAAGATCAGAACATGCACTAAGAATGATTTACGGGCACTATATGTGAACCTGGTCTGACTGTTCAGTGACTGTCAGGGTTGACCGGTCACCTTTCCTCCAGATATCATCTTTCTTTGGTCTGCTAAAATAGAACCAAAGCAAATCATTTTAACACTGTCTCTTCCTCGTGCAGAGGAAATAGCTAAAGCTGTCATTGCTGCCAAAGCGCACCTATTCCATCTCCCCTCACCCCATGATCTACGATCAAAGAGAATGTGAGAAATGTATGGTTGTGCAAATGCTGGTGTTAATCTTCTCCTTGCACACGCTGAAACCTTGCTGTGCTAGACAAAGTTTCCGAAGCTGCTTTAAAAACACAGGATAAATGAAGCATGCCTGACAGTGATTTATTCACACTTTGCACCACCCCAGTAGCTCCAATTTCTTTCATTTGTCTTTTTGTAATCCCACTGGCATAACTAGCCGACACACACACACACACACACACACACACACACACACACACACACACACACACACACACATGAAGGCACAAACACAGGTACCGTCCCGTAAATGTGCACACAAGAGTAGTTCAGCGAACGCAGAAAAACACCCACGCAATGACGCACATATGCCGGCACTCAGACACACAGCAAAGAGCTCTGATCACAGCTCTGCTGATGGCAACATCTCATCAGCGACAGTGTGTACCCTGCTCTGCTGCCAGCGCGCTGTTGCCTTCCCCTTCTACTGCCTCGCTCACATTTCTCCATGGAAATATAGTTCGGTATGAACAGCGATGTTCGATGTTCATTAAGGGGTGCCAGCTGCAGTCATTACTTTTTTTAATGAAACTGTAATAAGGGACACATAGGAGCTGAGTGAGAAAGCGGTAGTCATTCAGCTCAGCTGCTGCAGCTGTAAATGACCTCTTTCAATGACCATCTGATTAAAGCTGACCCCTGGTCAGATCCCACATGTCTTTCTTTCCGGGCGTTGTCCCGCTGCCGCTCTTACAGTCACCCTGTCTGATGGCACGTCTTCCTTGCTTTCCTGTCGGTGGGAATTAGTGAGTGAGTTGTCATGGGAGAGTATTAATAGATGACATTGTTTGGGAATGCACGCTTATTTAGATAACTGTTGTCACGCCACACCCCCGAAACATTATCACCCCTACACAAAGAGACACACAGGTGTCTATGCAGTGAGCAGACGATTAGAAACCCTCCCCGTCTCTGTGCTGAAGCTTTGCAACAGTTGCTTTATTTCCACACTTTGCTTTGCTTGTAAACTGATTACTAAGACTGATGTAACAAACCATTCGTTGGAGACCCCCTGGTAGTTGTTGCTGCGTGGCAGATATGTGCTCTTGTGTTCTTCAGGCCCCTAACCCATAATGACCAAAATATGTAAAAAAAGAAAGCTGACTAGGATGAGCAAAGCCCCTCCTGAGGGTCGGTAGGATGCCACCCCCTCACCTCAGCTTCTACTTTAACCCCAAATTTAACTAAATTTAGAACGTTTACCTTGCCTCACTTTGTCATCAGACAGCCCTGTCCGACTGGGAACTGAAGCTGTTATCGATTCACTCTTCAAAGCCACCATCCTCCGTTGACAACAGTACAAAACTGTCTGAAAAAACTGTAATTTTACCTTTAGAACATAGTAAATGCTGATCGGTAGACTCCCACTCCTCCCTCCAAAGCAACGCCCCCAAAATTAGCATAATGCATGTAAACAGCAAACATGGCTATTGTTAGTACTCGCAGCTGTCGAGCTGGCAGCTTGTGCAATACTTTGGTAGTGCAGAGTGCGTGCAGACAGGAAGGTAGATAGACGGGCAATCTTTTTTTTTTAGCTTTGCCCAGTGCTCTCCTCCTAACCTTCAACCTTTCACTAAGGTAAACCCTTGATCCAAGTTCTTCCGCAAATAGTAAACACACACACACACCGCATAACCCCATGGAAGTGAGGACTAACAAATTGTGCTCAATTTGCAGAATCATCCTCATCTTTTCATCCTAGAGAACATATTTGCTTCTCACGAGAAAAGAAATAGAAGAACACCTCACAAAATAGATCTGCTGTATGTGACGCTGACAAAAGACACACACACACACACACACACACACACACACACACACACACACACACACAGAGAGAGAGGAAATCTCAGTCTGAGCACACCTCGTCCTCTGTGATCTCTCTCCACTGAATTGGGCTTCACACGACATGAGCCTGAGATTAGTGGCAGTAAGGCAGCGTGGAGCGAGGCGTCCTGTTACCTCGAGTATTCTTTTTGCCTCGGCCGGCAGGCAAAGTCCCGAGAACAGCTGCCCTCCCTCCCAACACACACACACACACACACACACACACACACACACACACATTCATTAATTATGTACAAACACCTACATGTTTAAATAAGCAGGAGCAATTGAATCATGCACGTAAATATGCATTTCCTTGAAATAAGCCACACTTTAATGCTCATATACTTTACAATAGATTTGGATCCAGTTTATTTTCTGAGCTCAGCCAGAAACTCCTATTTGTTGCATTCATATTCATATTCACACTTGCATGTTCACACACCCACAACAGCCAGGAAATAAAGCATGCTAGTCCGCTGGGGGAGAGGAGAGGCAGCAGCACAAGAAACTATACAAATACGTCGCCGTGTGTAATTTGTCAGTGTGTATGTGGCCTCTGTTGAAGAAAGTGTTATTGATTCAGCTTGTGTGACAGAGAGGTGACAAAGTGCAGCTTCTATTCCCTAAAGCGTCATCCATCAGTGGGAGCTGAGGGTCTGCTGGGGCCCCTAGGGAGACCTCTTACAAGTTCATTCTTCATCTACAGTTGTTTTAAATGAAGACACTTGCAATGTAAGAAATGGTGTGCATAGAACTTTGAAGAGTAGTAGGATATTTCACACCACTGCATGCTTCCACACCGCTACAATGAATGACATGTTGTGTGAAAGCACTTTGAGAGGTCGGGAGACTAGAAAAGCGCGATACGAGCACAGGTCCATTTAGCATTTACTAGTTTCTTGATCAATATTTACGGACAGGACGTGATAAGTACGGTGGCCTTGAGGGCTCAACGCACTGCGAATTGAGAAAACACATGCAAACAGACACAACACCAGCAAAAAAAACATCTTTGAGCGATCTGATCAGCTCGCTCGCAGTAGAACTATATAAAGGTGCAGGTCTTGGCTGTCCAATGAGAGACTCCCAATCACAACACTTGTAAAAGCAGTGCTCCATACTGCTACTGGTTTAAGTCTCATTCACATGCAGCCTTAGAACAAATGCACATAAATAAAAAAAACTGTATCCATGTGAACATAATATATATTTTGTTCAATGTGTGTAACATGTATTTTATTCAATATGCCCTTAAAGTAGAGTCCAGGCCGATCCAGCATATTAACGAGTATGTAATCCAATATCACGTTGTATCATTTATCAGCAATTCAGTCCGTACATCTTGCTTGATTGGCGTAACTCTCAACAGAGATGAGACGCGAGACGTGACACACTTCCATCACGGATTTTGGACGCAGCGCTTGTTTTACAGCAGCGTCGATTATAGGACTCTCCTCTAGTTGACTTTATATTACGTAATTAAGGGCACAGCTTTAGGTTTTATAAAACATCAACGAATTCAGGCAATGCGAACATTTGTCACTTTATTGAAATTATAAAAGGAGCTTATGCATAACCAGTCTGAGAATGTTTACATTATGTGCGTAGGCTGTGGAACCGCGGCAGCTCGCTGCAGCAAGATTCTTGCCAGTAACCCCAATATTAATACTTAAAAAGACATGTCTGCTGCATAAGAATAGGTCAATAGTACCCTGAGTACTGCATTATGTATCACCAAATATCAATTCCCTTTCTGGAAGCTTTTCATGGCTGGAGCAGCAGCACAGTAAACATCTCTACACTTTTGGGAATGTTTCTGTCGAGAAATCTTGGCAAAGACAACTTTTCGACAAACCTGTCAACTGTGAGCATTTAAAGTCAGACAAATGTCGTCAATCTCAGGAAAAATCACAAGACACTGGCTTTGTTTTCTTACTTTCATTCTGCAGTCGAAGCTCACACACATAGCGACCTCCAACACCAGACGAAGAACACAAGTGAAATTGTGAAAAATACCAAACCATATAAAGAAGTCGCTGTGAGGTCTGGACAGAACAGTTTGAATCTCTGGCTGCATTTCTTTCAGCTGTCAGAATTCCACACCATGCTCACTTCTGCTCTGAAACACAGGACACACTTACTCTGGCTTATTGTGTCACACACTGGAAGAAGACTATAAAGTATACACTGTCTATAAAAAGTATGTTTATTTAGCTTTTATGTTTTATTGTAATGCAACATTGAATTAAAATAGATTTAAATTATTTTTTTTTAAACTTGTCAACAGAAAAATACACCACTGAATGTCGTGGTGGAATCTCTCCACTCGAGGACATGTTCACAAATTACACCAAATATGGCATTAAGTTTCACGGTCAAAAACCTCTGTTTTGGTCTCTTCAGACCATAGACTCTTCTTCAACTCATCCTCATATTTTTTTATGAGCACTGTTTGTATTCTAAAGACTTTTTTTGGGGGGGGGTATTATGTAATTGTTTTGAGGAAGCTCATTTACTTTCCTGTTTGTTGTAGATACAGAAGCTTGCCAATCCCTCTCTTCAATATCACATTTTGGCTCCTGGATTTATTCTGTTATGGCACCACTGTTAATTGATACACAGTCGAGCCAAAAATCCTAGCAGAGGTTGCTTATCTTAATATGATGTTGGATGTGGTGCCAACCATCTAACCGCCTACGACACCACTTTAATCATGCAAATCACCAGGATCTGAAAACGAAGCCTTCAACTATCGGTGACTGATTTACACTTTCATGATTCACTGTCTGGAGGACTAATGAGAACGAGCACTTCAGAAAGAGTGCATATGCCATTTAGACGGACATCTGGTGTCATTTCCAGCATTTTTGTTTTAGGAAAACAAAAAGGAAATTTTTAGGAAATTGCCGTGTGCAATGATGTTAATGATCAGAAGTGTTGAAGCCAAGCCGCCGCACAGGAAAACCTGAAGTATGGATCGTCTATGCAAGCAGCTTATCACGACTATATATATATATATATATATATATATATATATATATATATATATATATATATATATATACTGTATATTGAACATTTCAGTCAATCTAATGTAGCCAAAACCAAAAATGTGGTCTCATTTCAATCTTGACTTATTGGACATAAGATTTGATCTCATCTTATGAAATACACAGGTTGAATAATTAATAATAAAGCTTTGATGCTCCCGAGTCCTGCTGACTGTGCTCAGGTGTGATGCGCAGGTCGGTCCAGTCGCACCCACCCAGCCTGTTGTGAGATCCACTCAACATGCAAAAATATGTCAACCACTCTGACCCGACCCATCCTACAAATGCTGTACTACGGACCGAGACAAGACAGACAGGGATAGACTGAGTGCCGCCGCGGTGCGATGTGTGTGTGTGTGTGTGTGTGTGTGTGTGTGTGTGTGTGTGTTTTTGAGACAAACAGAGTAACAGGGAGAGGGGAAAAGAAGGTAGAAGGTGACAAAATGAAAAGATTTTGGTAAAAAAATTAAACTAACGGAGTGGATGGATGGGTCAAACAAACAGAAAACAGAACTGTTCATGTCCCATGTGAAACAAAAAGTCCTCACGTTGACTTATTTTAAGTCGGGGAATTATTTGAAGTTACATACCAAACTACGTTAGTACCTAACCACGTCACATAAGTATTGCTTGGTCATTAGCAAAACAACTAATTCTGTTGTTTAGGTACGAGGCCGTGTTGGCGGACGTGTTGGCTGTGCAGCCGTCTCTACCCACAGCCTGATCCTGCCATGTCACACTGACATGGCTGACTTGTTTCAAAGAAAGAAAGTAGTAGTTTGCTAATGACAGCAGCTTTACACCTGAGAGCTGAAAAGTAACACACACGCTTTAGCAGGAGCAGAGCCAAGATTGGAAATGCTGACGTCTTTTCTTTTTCTTCATCTTAACACGTCCCAGATTGGAGAGACTGTCACGTCCTTTCACTTTTCAGATATATTAACACGCCCTCCACTTCTCCTGCGTCTCCAGGCCTGTTACAACTGACAATTCAACACATCTCTGACAAACAAGTCCAGCGAAGATTCAATGGAATCCGGTTACTTCAACATAACACATAGCAGACGTGATGCACAATATGTTGTCCATCCTATTCAATCGTAACTCTTGAGAAACACACACACACACACACACACACACACTCTAGACACACATATTGACGAGGATTTACTCAAGAGTGGTCTTTGAAGCTCATCACTCCTATGGTCACTTGTGTGCGTACAGACCCCATGTCTGCTAATTAGATTGCGGCAGCTTCCGTTTTCTCTGAATTGATTTTCCCCAGCCTCGTGCTAAATGTTATCAGCTCCTCGTGTGACCTGCTGCTGTGTGTGTGTGTGTGTGTGTGTGTGTGTGTGTGTGTGTGTGTGTGTGTGTGTGTGTGTGTGTGTGTGTGTGTGGCTTTAGTTAATACTTTAAATAGCGTCACATTTTGCCGCTGTGGCAGAATGCTTGACGTCTTGGTTTAATTAAAGACAAGATTAGATTTTTACTGCGTTTCTCTTCTCCACTCATGTGAAGAGAGAAGAGAACAGGTGTTACTGATACCATGAACACTGAGCTCTGCCAGATAGCCGACATGCTCAACCATGATCATAACTAAGTCCTAATTACACACATTACAGCTAATTGTAAAGGACTCTTAAGAGGTTCTGTTCGTGTAAGGTGAATATTTCCAACAAACCCTTTTCTTTGTTACCTAAGTTAATAACTTCCTGCTAGCTTTTATTTTGTAAGTGCCCTTTCTATGTTTTGGGTCATTTTATTTTGAAGTCCTTCTGGCGAAACCGGAAGCAGATCCAACTCTCGTCAGAGTATAGTAGCTTGACTTTGGATTTGGATAAAAAGATAATTGACGGTGCAGACGAAAAGTGTTATAAAATATTCCTCTGCAATATTAGTTTATTAATTAACGGTTAAGCACCTAGCTGGAACGGGAACAAGGTATTGTGTGTTTATTGTGTGTTTAATGTATTTCTGTTTCAACTAGATGCTGATGTTAGCTTAAGAGGGTTAGCTAAATGACTAAGCTGTAATTTTAAGCTAATGCTATATTTCGGTTTTTACATGTGCTTTTGAAATGTATATATCAGAGAAAATGTTGAATTAATGCTCCCATGTATATTGAAATGTAATTTAAGGAACGTTTAAACTCGTAAGAGCTCATTTGTGTTGTATCTGTTCCGTAGCTCTTACGGTGTTTTCTGGAGGGTGTTTTCTGGAGATTGGTTTAAATGAGAAAAAATAAATAAAGGCCTCTGGAAACATCAGTACGCTTCACCATTGTCCGGCTGGGGTCCGCTACACTAATTGTAGATGAGGGCGTACAAGAAAAACATAAAGATATGCTTTTTGTTGTGTGACGTGTAACAGTGGAATATTCCAAAGCCACAGTTTCGCTGATGTTCATTGGTGCAAATATCGTATCATTTTCTGTGAGTAAAAATTGTTCTTGATCTCTTGTTTACTAACTGTGGAAACAGTAGAGTATATGGCAATGTGATTACAGTTAATGCTCATAATCATCTGTGCTCCTGCACAGCCTGGTTCATCCACACAGGTGGTTTCACTCTGTTTCCCTGATTAGTCCTCTTCTCCAGACTGCGTGGGTGTTGGACAGACCGTTACGTCTCTCTCGCTCTGTTGTTGTCCTACTTTTGCTGGTTGAGAAATTTACCAACTTTTGACCTCCAAGCATTCCAGGTGCAAGACACCAAACGTTAAAGTACTGATATCCTGGGTTCAGGTATTTAGGTAAAGAAGTCCCTGTTGTCGGCAGGTGTTTGACGCAGGAAGGCCAAAGGGTTTTGACTGCTGTTGCGGTAACAGTTGTTGTTGTCCTTCTCCAAATGGTGTGTTTGATTGGTTTACGTTCATGCACGGCGAAGCAAAAATAAAAGGACTCTCATTGTACAAAGAAGAACGAGTCTGTAGAGGTCCTACTTCATGCCATGCATGTCAAAAGGTAACGTATGGCAACCAGGTGAATTCTGGGAAAGACACCTCAGTCCTTTAACATACTATATGATAGCTATTAATTATATAGACAAATATACTTTAAATTGCCTTTTAGTTGATGGTTTTCCATTTACAACATGCGCCTCTACTGTTGTGTGACGTCAGACGAAGGCTTCTTCCTGAGTCAATGAATTTGCCATAATTCACAAGTAGGAATCCTGACTTTGAGTGGCGTTCCATTGTACTTATTCTCGTAGGAGGTCGGACATTTTCTGAGTTCAGAGTTGTCTGGAACGCAGCGCTCGTGTCATTGCACATGTTGTTGCCTGGTGGTACAGCACAGTCGGTGCAAGAGGTTTGTTGACACGTGTTGTTGTAGGACGCAAGAAAAATGAGGTTGAACCTTCCGTGAGACATCATACGAACCGTCGTACGAGGATACGTTGACCTGAGCAAAGGTCCAGTCAGGGAAAGTCATTGCAAACACCTGTGTTGGTCAAGATCTCACAGTTCTTTTCTATGTCCTGTATGGACTAAAGTCTGATATGGACCGGGCAAATTTACAATAAACCAAACCTCCAAAAATCCATCATGTTAATGACCAATTTGCATACAAGATATCTCTCTAACACAAGACTTTGACTGTAGCGTAATATAGACGGCTTTCCTTCAGCTGACAAACAAAGCCTTCCTAGAGTCCCATCTAACGAGCACTTATAGGATCAATTGGATTTGGATGAAAGAAGAAAAGATTGTGTTGAGTGCAAGCATACTTAAAAAACAAAAAGACTCCTTTCCCACTGAGGGGGCTTAAGAGCTACATTATCTGTTGATTTTCTTTCTGAAAACACACTGTGTTTATTGTAACTTCTGTCACCAGATAGTAACCCAAAACTACTGTAGACCTCCTCTCCTTATTTTAGCTTTCGTTGCATTGAGTGATTCATTTTAAAAGCGTACTGCTTTGGTTTGACATGCGAGGAAGACTAGTGTCTTCCAAAATGTAAATATCAAAAGTCTTCAGGGACGGAGCGCTCAAGATATTAGATATTACTCTGATATCTATGTTCTCCCTTGAGCGGGTACAGTGTTTCTGTACGTGTGTGTTTCTCAGTGTGTGGTTATTTCTCTGATGAAAGCTCCCAGGTATTAAGTGGAATTAACATAATTGTAGATAATTGCCAAGAAAATGCCCGTGAGTCTCATCTGCAGCGTCCGCAGAGGGGAAAACTGATTGTCCCTCTGTGGATGCTGGAGTCAGGGGGTCTCCCGTCACTGAACATGGTTAAATACGGTTAAAATAGTGACGCGATGCAATTTGGATTTAACAGGATCAAAATGGTGTGTCTGTCTTAAATTACCAAATCATTAGCAAAATACTGAAACTGTCATATTTAAGTACTTCATTAAGGGTTTAAATTCATTGGACAGTTATTGGAGCGAGAGTCTAATTGATACCGCTCACATCCATAATCGTGTCACAAAGCGAAACTATTCATCTGTCCTTTAGCACTGAGGATGATTGATTCCACCCTCGACTCGAATGAGTAACTTTTTGCTTTCAAACTTGCTGCATTAGTGCTTCAGAGATAAGGGGAATTGGCAGGTATAATAATAATAATATGGTAAAATGTATAAGCCTTCTGTTAACTAGGAAATGCCCACTGCCACTGGAACGTCATTAAAATAAACATGAAGCTGAGTGTTGGGCATCGCCCTAAGGACTCACTGCCATGCACAGCTCTGCTCTTAGGTTATTTACGGTAACGGTGGCTCCTGTTCTACAGGCTCAACTTTAGTCTCTCTGTCCTTAAGTAAAAAAAACATGCATCTGATATATTTCTGACATGGGATGTACGTCTTGTTGTAGGTACTATGTGTGCGTGGCCATCCTGATCTACTTCCTTCCTCTGCTGGTGATGGGTTGTGCTTATCTGGTGGTGGGACTGACTCTCTGGGCCAGCGAAATCCCCGGAGACTCTTCTGACCGCTACAAGGAGCAGCTTATCGCCAAACGCAAGGTAACCCGCGCTTTAGACAGCCACCCACAGTGTTTGGATTACAAACGAGTTTAATAAGATGAATCTAACCACATCATATGCACTTTTGTACACCCTGAACGGGACATGACTGCAATGTCGATGTCTGCCGGTATTTTTCCAGTGATGAATTTATCATCCCAGCACCATGACCCTGAGACACAGCGCTCGCTTCTCTCATCCTCTCTTCTTTGCTGGTTTTCCAGCCTACCTGTTGTCTTTTCAGCCCACCGCGGTCTCTTGATCTTCTGTTAGTATCAGGCCCATGCCTGTCAGGTGTGTTCACAGTCGGAGTGTTGTTACTCCTGATAGAACACTCTTCCAACGAATACAACTTGCAGAGGCATTCTTTTCTCGCCCTAGAACATAAAATGAGAATCTCACACAGACATATTTGTGGTTCTGCACTGATGAGGCCCCGCAGGTCAGTCCGTGAACATTTAGTTTGAAAGATGTGGCTCAGGTAACAGCCTCACATGGTCTATAGCCTGGCTGTAGACTCCCGAGTGTTCTTCTCTCCTACTGGCCATACAACCACAGGATGGAGACTTGTACATTGCAGAAAGAACATTTATGATTTGGTTTATCAGCAGCTGTGGTGGGCAGAATTAACAGTCTTTCAAATACAATAACTCTCACTTTCCAGACTTGTAGAAATCCCTTGATCGTGTTACATGTGCAGGACGCCGGTCCACCTCCTAATGCGGCAGCCTCTCAGATCTTCTGTGTCTGTCCATGTACATTTTTTTCAATTCATTGCCAGTAAGCACTGTCCGTTATTGACAGCGCAAATGATGCGCCTGTGAGTATCGGATTTCCATTTTGACGGACAGAGAGTTCAAAGCTTTTCCTGGACTGACAGATTTGTTGCCACTTGTGGAGTCATCAGAGAGGCTCGTTACAGAAGGAGGAGGAGAGGAGTCCTCAGGGGAGACAATCAATGCAGTGCAGCGTGCCTCGTCCAAAAGCTGCTGTAACATTGTTGTGTTTGATGGTTTCCCTGGACAGGTTTTATACGTATTATAAATGATTTATGGAGCAGGTATCCTATTGAACCTTTTTATGACAGGATCATTGTACTGAGGTGTTTTGATAACATTTTTTTACAGCATAAAGGCTTTAACACTTGTAGCTCTCCGGCCCTTCGTCCGTTGTGATCTAGTCTGAAGAGTACAACAATGGACAGGGAAACACAAATGAAGACTTAACGCTGTTGTCGTGTGTCCAACAGGTGGTGAAGATGATGATCGTGGTGGTGTGCACGTTTGCCATCTGCTGGCTGCCCTACCACGTCTTCTTCCTGCTGCACCACGTCTTTCCTGCCATATTTGAAAAGACATGGCAGGAGAGGTTCATCCAGCAGGTTTACCTGGCGATCATGTGGCTGGCTATGAGCTCCACCATGTACAACCCCATCATCTACTGCTGCCTCAACGACAGGTCAGTCAGCAGCTACACGCATACGTATGGATCATGTTACTCTTTTACTGGGAAATCTCAAACACATTCACCTCAACTGCAGAGAGAGCTAGGCCTCCATTTGAGCCTGGCTTATATTAGAGACAGCATGCTTGATCATATATCAGGAAGAAGCCTCCCTGCTGTACATTTAAAACATCCAAAAACATAGTTATGCCATAATCACAACTGTGCAGCTTTAACAGATATTCTGTTCTCACTAATTCATTCATTTGCTGTTAATATTTGTATTTATATAGCACTTCTGAAAACTAAGTAACAAAGTGCTTCACATAAAAATAAATAAAAAAACATATCAAAATAGAATATAAGTAAAAAAACAACAACAACATACAAATCAAAATAGCAAAACAGAATGAAAAGTAGAATCAGGTGAAATCCTGGAAGGCAGTTAGAGAAAAGAATGTTTAGAGCTTAAATTTAAAAGAAGCCACTGACTCAACTTGCGTTATTTCCTCTGCAGGGTGTTTCTGTGCCTTGGAGCTCTTATCTCAAAAGGCAATAATTAAATGCAGTGAATAAAGCATGAGGTGCTTTAGAAGAGTTGTGTAACATCTGCAGGACGTGTTTCAGTTTCACTAACTTTACTTTTCTTATGAAAGTGCAGCAAAGTAGAAGCTCTTGTAAATGACAACAGCACTGCTTTGTATTCAAGTTGTAGTTGATGGTATTTAAGGCTCATTATTTGAATACTGGAGTATTTGCAGAACATGTAAATCATTTCTAGAGTATTGTTACTAATTAATTTCCTCCCTTGGTGCAGTGTTTCGATACACTATTCATAGCTTCATGAATTGAATCATCTCGCCATTTATTCATTACAATCCCAATATGGTACATTTAAAAGATCATCAAATAATAAAATCTTCATTTGTAAGAAATCAGGACAAAAAAATGTGGACATCAAAAGTATTTTTTTGTCCTTTGACAAGATACAGTGAGAGCTTTGTTCCCCTTTTTTTCAAGAAAAGATGAGAACTTTTCAGAGGGGAAAACATTTTGGTTTTGTTCAGGTACACTCATCACACCACATCCTCTACTGCTGCCTGAGTGACAAGCAGCTGACAACTCAGTCGAGAGGACCTCTCCACACCTCAAAGACTTCCACACCTGAAGTGAAGTCAGAATAAACTTTAAAAGCCAGTCTGTGAAACTGCCTGAATCCCACTGTGAGCACCAACAATTTACTGTCAACATGTAAGCGTTATATGCAGAACGCCTGTCAAAAAAAAAAAAGAGTCAATGAATTCAGATGAACGAATCGTCATTTGTAAAAAATAAAGACAGATGGTCGACTCCGCTTGTTGTCTTCAATCAATCATCTCCCATTGTCTCGCATTGCGGCCGCCTGTTAATTGTCTTTGTATTGTCGGAGAAACAAATCAAAAGTGAGAATATATTGGTTAGACTGCAGTGAGCTGAGGTTTAGTCGTCGTCCTGTTTAATATAACGGCTCAGCCCATTTATATTCAAAGGCGTGACCGGTGATGGCCCTTTTCCTCTCATTCTCAAGCAATCTCTTTTTATCTCCTACTGTCAGCGATTGACTTCCCCCCCCCCCCGTCTTCAGTCCTCTCTTTGGGTCGGCTTTGTTGGACGTTTCTATGTGTGTTTCCTGAGATGAGGTGCTTTCATTTAGTTGCCAGCCTCTTGAGATTCCTTTATCTCGACCGCCGCACAATTCTTATTTCTCTCATCTCCTCCTCCTGTGGTTAATGTCACGCTACACATCAAGTGCTGGTAAAATGAGTCTTTGAATAAATGTCACTAAATGTCACATGCAACATTTAGTGTTAATCAAAACAATGACTCACTGTCTTTGCTCTTTACCTTATTTTACATTACATCTCTATGAGCCACTGTACACCTACACTGTATCAGCCAGTCCTTAGTCAAACTGTCTGTAATTCTGTTTCTTTTATTGGCAAATGGTAAATTCATACCATATTTGAATTGTGTGCACTTAAACCAAACTAAGTGGGACTTTGCTTCTCTTGAACAGGTTTCGTGCTGGTTTTAAACAAGCTTTCCGCTTCTGCCCGTGTGTCCCTCGAGGCTCTTACGAAGGCCTGGAGCTCAAGTCCACTCGCTACCTTCAGACCCAGACAAGCGTCTACAAGGCCAGCCGGATGGAGACCACCGTGTCCACTGTTCTCCAGGTCGGGGATGACATGGAGCAGCCGAAGGTCAAGGCAATTGCGGCTCCACGGCCAGGCGGGGCCGTGGTCGGAGCCGGACCGCGCAACTCCTCCCTGGACCTCACCTCCAATGGGTCATCGTCCCGGAGCGTCTCCAAAACCGTATCGGAGACGTCCAGTTTCTACTCGAGCAACAACCTGCAGGAATAGGCTTCACACGCAGGTGGCATTTTGCCAGACAGCAGCAGAGAGAGAGTCGTGTGTGTGTGTGTGTGTGTGTGTGTGTGTGTGTGTGTGTGTGTGTGTGTGTGTGTGTGTGTGTGTGTGTGTGTGTGTGTGTGTGTGTGTGTGTGTGTGTGTGTGTGTGTGTGTGTGTGTGTGTGTGTGTGTGTCTGTGGCGAAGTTTTTGATGAATACATTTCTGGTGATTTCACTGGAACGTCGTGTTAGGTCGTTTTGCAAGTGAGACTCTCAAGTTGCTGTTCACTGATTGCTGTCGTCACCCACAACACCCTTGTAAAAAGGACTCATGCTGCTCACTGTAAATGATCAACCGCCATTAGAAATGTCTGCTCCAAAAAAAAAAAAAAGGAGCACTTCGATGACATGAGCACATTCCAGTTCAAAGGCTAAAACTCAAGCAGAAGCTCGCACCTCCGATCTTCAGGGCCTCTGCTTCTCACACCAGCCTTCTCTCAGAGCAGAGTAAAGGTTCACACATCCTCAATCGCACATGCTGTGTGACTTCGCATAGTCTATTTCGGAGCGGAGCTATGACATGACCGGCATGCTGTGAACGCAACGGCTCCTCCGTTTTAACAGAGGTTTTCTCCGCGAAGAGACGGGGTGTGGAGACCGCTACGTCTCTAATGGAGGGAAAGGAGGATCCCCTGCAGGCGTGCTGAAAAGTTGGAGCAATCGCCTGAAACGCAGGCAACACCAGGCACAGCTTTCATCTGGCTAAAAATGGACTTCAACAACTGAAAGCATCATCTCTGAAACGTAGAGGAGCTCCAAACACTGCAGAGGCATTCACCTCAATCCCGGGTTTTGTTTTCTGGGACCCGAGCAACACCGGTGTGTAGCTTAGAGATCGATCCGCAACAGAGAGCAGATGAAATGTTCCAGTTTCCCACAGAATCAATGCAGTTTCACGACCATAAGTGTTGCCTCAGCTCCCTCTCTGTGTTACTCGCTCCACCTTTATCAGACACATGACAGGGTTGGTGATCTGAATACAAGGCCACACTTTCAAACTGGGACATTTTCCTGTGACCCTCATTAGCTGCTCTACCCTTCCACCTGGCAGTAACATGCACTCTGTGTCTTCATGTGGCTGGATTGCATTTACTTTGTGTGCTTCGTCTTGGTATTTCTGTGTTTTGGCTTCAGTCATCTCTGACCTCCTCTCTACCTAGTTTAGGTGATCAGATCTTCACCTCTCTTATTAAATATTTGTATTTTATATGCTGTTGCGCCACCGAAATGTAATCCAGTCATACGAGATGCATGTTAGTCTCAGGTTTAAAGGGCTTTGTGGATGCCGCAGCCTAGAATGTGCACAGGCTGTTCATGTCATAGCGCTCTAATGTGCAGCGCTGTGCCTTGCTGTGCAGCGTATTGTCTGTGAAAGGGCGAGAGACGCAGAGACGCCGCTCACTCTGCAGGGGTCCAGGAAAAGGTTGGTTAGGTAACAAGGGGCTACGGAAGCCCAAAGGGACAAACTGTCTTAACCTCCTATGGTGGAAAATACACACACACACATATATACAGTAACTACTGTAATAATTGTCACGCTTGGCATGGGGTTTTTAGTGAAAGCATATGAAGCTTGTCTCTGTACCACAGTGGCAAATAGCTGCATTAGTTCCAACTCATATCATGATAATCACTTCATGGTTCCACGCATAACGCTTTAATGGAAGCCAGAACAGTTTTACTACAAACGTCCTGGAGTGAGTTTAATAACTAAATCCTCTAGATTTACATATTTTTTTGATGCAATTCAATATCTTTCGGCTTACCAGAACAAGCTACAAATTCTGGGGCAATAATGCCAAAAAATAGAGGATAAAAACAGCACAGTTTGGAAAAGAACAGAGTACTGTTGGTCCAATCGTCCGGTTCAGCTCAACAACAGGTTCTTTTCTGAACCGGTATTCTGGAGGAAATTCAATTGAGTTGAGTCTGTCCCATAACGGTCTTCACAGAACTTGATTATTCAGCTCAGTACGTCTGACAAAGGCAGTCATTTTAAAAGTTAAACCTCTTTTAGTTCAAAGTTAAAGTTGATACTGGATTAAATGTTGAATTGGAGATTAAAGTTCTGGCGCAACTTGAATTTAGAGTAAAAACTAAGCTGTTAAGAGAGAGTTTTAGATTAGTTTGTTGCAACATGATTGAAAGTTGAATCATGATTTATTCATTTTTAAAAATCCATCCTTGTTGGTGTAAGCCTCTTCACAATGAAAAATCACATTTTTCTTGAAACATTTTTGAAAAATGTTGACTCGATCCTTTCTTAAAGATGGATATACACACGCAACCATCATTCTACGTTCACACACACACACACACACACACACACCCCACAGTCACCCCCTGACTCCTGGTCTATTCTCAAAAAGCCGTTGTTATACATTCCAGTGTCAGCTGACATGAAACTGAGCATCAGATACACGACTGTATTTGAAAGCAGCACATGATACGAATCATAAGACTAACAGAACTTTGTCTTGGCGACATGAACGCACATCTAACGCCTAAGTACAAACACGGCGCAGGGACACCAGGAGGTCACATTAAAAGAAAACGCGCCGTCATGACACAAGACATTCCACTTTTTATGATAAAGTGAGACATCCTGCAGAGCTCTTGGCTGATTAATGTCTTGGCCGAGTCATCAGTTCAGTGGTGAGAACATGAAGAGCATAGATCTCTGGCTTTGATGCGGCGCGCCAACAATGTGACATACACTATGTGGAGTGATGGTGTGGGACTTCCAACTTGAAGGGAAGAAGATTTAGGGAAGAACTTTCACTGCAATTCTAATACACATAGTAGGATGATGACTTTGCCCTGATTGTTCTTCAGTGATGAATGATTATATCAGATACTGGTGGCTTAAAGCCCATAAAAACCTGATTTCAGTTCATAAGTATTTATTTTTTTACATCAATACGAATGAGTATATAAGCAACAATCGGTGTTCAACTTCCTCAGATATGCTTTATTGTTATATGAGTTTAACAATACTGCTAATCTGCTTCATCAGGACAGTGTTGGTGGAGTTGAATCACATTTGATTGCCCTGGAAACAAGGACAAACACCTCTCGTCACATCTTGATTCCAAATCTGTAATGCTGAATCCTGATTGGAGTTATGACACCACATTGTATTAACTGAGCCCTAACCGCAGGTTATTTTCTTTTATTTAAAAGCATGGACAAGAGAACCTGTAGCTTCTCCAGCAGCAGCAGTGACACGCTGTGACTTGACCTTCAAGCAATAGCTTTCCTCTGTGTTTCTCCTTTGGGCGGAAGCATCCAAAGATGCGAATCAGCCTAAAATGATATTGTACATCTAAATGAGCATCTGCAAAGGCAGCAGACCTTCTCAGTATCATCACAATTCAACCACAGACAGTCAGCTGGGAACAGGAGCATTGCCCTTGATGTTATTAGAACGTAGTTATTTGATTACAGTATGAACAAGACCTGCACCCTTGATGCCTCCTGCCCTGATTGGATGATGTCAGAGAGTTGGATAAAATGCAAATTAGCTCCTCACGAGGGTAGTGATACAAATGTGTGTGTGTGTGTGTGTGTGTGTGTGTGTGTGTGTGTGTGTGTTTACTGTAAGTGTAGAGCACCAGTTTCCTCTTTTTTGAAACCCGAAGGCAGAGGATGTGATTCGGTCACACAGGCCGACCTTGCAAAGTGAAATGAATCTTGATGTGATTTGTCAGCGCAATGTTTAAATATCACATTGAATTTGAATCCCAACGAAGCCCGTCAAATGTAATTACAGGGGGCAGATGACAGACATAACATGACACAACATATCTGTGGCGTCCATTATAATGTAGCGTCAGCTGGCTGAGGTAGTGAGAGGAGTATAGACGTGGAGAGAGCACTATGAACCGATATCACCTCATTGTCTTTTTATTTATTTATCCTTCATTTGACCACGGTGCCCTAATCATAGCCAGCAAGCCATGAATAATCCAGCCCCCCCCCCCCCCGTGTCCTGAATGCAGAGTGCGTCCTCTCATTCTGCCGTCACTTGGACTGGTCAAGTGGAGCGAGCGAACGAGAACCCGTGGCTTTAATGAATGTGTAATCAACTTTGTTTGAGTGCTCTTCAAATGAGCATACGGCAGGCTCCCTCTCTCTGCCTCTCACACACACACACACACACACACACACACACACACACACACACCGTGGCTGGTGAGAGCTGGAGCGATGGAGACAAAAGATGCCAGCTTGTTGCTGAGGAGAGGCGCCAGGCAGGCTAACAGCGGGGTGAATAGCCTCATCAGCGCCATCTCTTCCTGTGTTTCCATCCATTCCTCGCTCTCCAATCATGCTAATTACAGGAGTGGAGAGGGCGACCGGCCCGAAACGCGCAGAAGAAGCGCACCTCGCGCACAAGGCGCACACCCATGCATTTGGTCTCGCTATTAAATGTGGGGGGGGGGGGGGGGGGGGAATATATACAGATTACCACATCAGGGCCGTGGGTGTGTGTGTGTGTGTGTGTGTGTGTGTGTGTGTGAGACGGAGAGAAAGGATTAGTGCGCTTATTTGCTACAGTGACCTGAGAGCCACACACAACATAGGTAGTGTCCTTACATTCACTTATGTGTTACTCGCAGTGCTCTTCATTGAGAAAATAAATGTTATTTAGAAGACTACGTAAACACACGGGTGATGCTTCAGCCGGAGTAAATAGCCTCATATGTGTTAGTATAGTAGCAGGGTCAGAACAACTGCACCCTGCCAGTATGAACCCACTGCACTGCAGCCAAGAACAGCCTCTGCACTATAGTATCAATGTAAAGATTGCTCAGTGTTGTTGCTTTGTGAAAAATACTTTACTCGTCTCGCACAAATTCCAACCTTCTCCGTGGTCTCCTCTGTGAAACCTACTACATTTTTGAACGTGATGTTTCGACGATGAACTTTAAAAGAGAACTTGTCTTAAATCACGATCTAGAGATATCTGTATCTGTGTTGTGTTGTAAAATGAATTAGCCCAATGGAGACGTGTAGTTTCAGAATAGCAGCACATGGGAGTGAGTGTCCTTGATGAAGACGTCGTGCCATGAAGAGACATCTTCTTACAGTACTAGTGCCTGTTCCTAAACAAGTGGACAACAAGTGTTCCTGTCTCTCTCTCTCAGCTGTGTCTGAGAGCTAAATAGCACCGCTTTCACTGACCCTGCCACATAGCTTTATTGATATTTATGTCCTAGATGTAATCAGAAGGTTGAGAGTCAGGTTCTGCTATGGCTCTGTACTCCTGTGCATTCAATGAACCCGTTAAGTTATAGGCTGAGGCTGTGAATATTCCTGTATTCTTCTTCTTGTTAACACATCCCTCAGACTGAATCTCCTTGTTTTTATTCATTCAGCCTGGAATCATGTTCTCGTTACCTGATACGAGACTTTTCCAATTATAACGAATGGATCAAAATCTTATAATACAAAGAAGCTTTTCGGTGCTTGTGGTGATGAGAAAAATGTGTTTTGCACATGAGTTACATAATCCCTCAATATTGAATGTGATCACCTGTCTGCCCAGAAGTGTTCCTGTATGCTTATGACAATGCCCCCACTATGTTCCCATATCATGAAGCTGCATTGACAATTACTAACATACTTATTTTAACCCAAAACATGAACTTTTACGAAAGCCAGCGAAGCACTTTTGTTGCCTAAACCTTAATTAAGAATGCAGTCTTGAAGCACGAAAAGCACAACGATTGAAACGTATGTAGAAACGACGACGTTGAACATGTCGGGTTCAGAAACAATGCCAGCATTTTATTCTGCCGACTGGGTTGGAAATACTCAACAGAGCGCCAAGTTTGTCTTCATCTGCAGTTGATTATTGTTGACTGTTTACTGCTGCTTGAATAGCGTTGGCTTAAAGCTACGGTGCCCAGCTGTTTTAGTAGATTACTGAGCCTTTTTAAGAAATGAAACCATGTGTTTTTGGGGATAATGAAAAGGCTGACCGACTCTAGAGAAGTCTTGCAGGAAGGGTTAATGCATTGTTCATTTAGGTCTTTGTGAGATTTGATGACAATGAGAAAAATCTAATCACAGCCGTGTCCTTTAAAATGCTGACTCTCAGCTTTAACTTCAGACCACATTGAGATCCGACCCACCGTGTAGAACTTGTAGCCTTTTGAAATCCTGACCCCCCATGGGTGCAGGACTACAACTACTCCTCCTCCTGATCCCCCAAGATGTTCTCTTAATCCCTCAAATACTCTGAAAGCTGAAAGTCAGCACTTCAACTCTCATTTGAAGTACAAGCTGACTACTGTGCAGTGAAAAATAATACATCTCTGACCCTATAGGTGACTGAATACTGTACATGGGGGAGACACATGAATCTGAACCATGCACTGAGTAGTGGTCAGACACAGCCATGTGTGCCAGTCTGAGTTCTATTGTGTCGTATCTGTTTTTGCTCGTTTACGTCACGCTAACTTATTCCTGAAAGACATTTAGCATTTTCAACAGTTTCTCCAAGACGTCCATCATGCTTTTGCTATTTGAAAAGAGGAAAGAAAAAAAAAAAATCTTGTGTTATCTTCTCCCTGCTCTGCGTTGACTGTGTATCCGTTAGCGCCTCTAATGTCGATGACTATTTGTGGAGTCACATTTACTGTACAGTGGGTGGTTTTATCTGTGATTGTTGCCAAAATCTGGGTATCAGTTTTAATGTCTTCTATTAAAGAACGTTACGGTATTCGTTTCATTTGTTTTGTCCTCCACATAAACAACAGTTGTGACTAAAAGATGGAAGCGAGCATCTGGCACAGAAAGTGCCACACGGCTGCCATGATGTTCAGAGAGAGAATAGACCAAACAACACTTTACTCTGAATGTGTGTCCGCCGCAGCTCGCTCTCTGTCTTTGTGTATCCTGACCCCGCGGTCCGAGTGCACAGAGATGAGAGAGAGGAGGACGAGGAAGAAGCAGCGGGGACAGGAGGCTCGGTGTGTGTGTGTGTGTGTGTGTGTGTGTGTGTGTGTGTGTGAGTGCATGTGTGATAACAGGCGAAAAAACAAGAGGCTGAGTGTGTTGCTGGTGTCAGATAAAAACATGTCTGTGCAGCGCTGGACCTTCAGACAGAGCACACCGCATGCATATTAAACCACAGCGGAGCTGCCTTCAAGCATCGGAACCTTCTGTCAGCTATAACACCGAGAGACTCCCTGTCATGTGGATACAACAGCATATCTGATCTCTTAATGAAACAATTACATGAATAGAAATGCTTGAGGCCATGTGAAAAAAAAAACCTGGGTACAAGTATTGAATTGGATTAATGGGAGTGGTGTGATATTTTGGGGGAAAAGACATATTTGCTTTCTTGCGGAGAGTTAGATGAGAGGATCGATACCACTCAGTATGAAGCTGGAGCCAGGAGACGGTTAGCTTAGCATTAAGAGTGGAAGCAGCACTGTAAAACAGCTAGCCTGGCTCTGTCAAGAGTCACTGCATGCAGACCATGGCCTGTATAAAATATGGAAATATTCTCCTTGATGTCACCCATAGGTTTCTGAGTAACAAAAGCAAAGCAACTCTTCAAAATGTTAAATAGATGTAATTTGCAGTAAATTGGCTGATTTGTGCAAAACCAGTACAATATTTAAGCTGCCGGTTCATTTCCTGTTATTGTTTGATATAAGTGAATTTGGACATTTCTTTACCCAAAGGTGTCGGGTGCTATGCCTAGAATAAAGCTGTCGTCAGGATAGAAAAGGTTAGTTCAGACCGCCTCGGGAGAGTAAATGTCTCCACTGAAAGCAGGCAGTTCATTTCATCATGGTGATGGACGCTTTATTGCAGGTTTTTACGGACTGAAATGACGGGCAGACACACGGTAAAGAAATAACCTCACCTGATCGCCGGCTTCGTTTAGGGCGGACCTCCAGCAGTATGAGAGTTAAACCACAGCCGATGTATGATTTATAATAAAAGGTCATAATAAGCAGGTCTCCTGTCAGCCTTTGGAAAGCTCAGCCTCGCACTGCATCTGGTTCCTGTCATTTTCCAAACCAGCGGAGAGAAATTCAGCGAGCAAATGTCTGAGGTCTGTCAGAGGAAGCCTAACCTCCAGGTAGCACCATCTGTGCTTCTTTTCACATCTTCTCTTTTATCCTTCTCTCATATAAAACACTTTCACACATCAAGTACAAAACCCAAAGCGTGGCCGTTTTAAACCAAGGTAATATGAAGGTAAAGTGAAATGTGGTCGACAGAGGGTAACCATGTGACAAAAAAATGATAGCTTTACAATGAGATGTTGCTCATCAAGTCCATAATGCAGACATCCGGTCTTTAAAAAGTGCCATTTGATTCAAAGAGACCTCTGCAATTACTGTGCATTCTCCTTAAGATCATTCAAATAAATGAAAATGAGTGAAAACTCCTTTGGTCTATTTTGCACTTCAGTAGATTTGCACCGAGGCGAGGAGAAGTATAGGCAGCCTTACATGTGCAACAGGTTGTTTGCAGGTTGTATGGCAGTTGTTATTATTATGATTATTATGTGACTATAGAATATGTACAGCGTCACTCCACACAAGGAAACTGAGTGACAGTAATACAATTCCTCACACGGAGAACGTGGACTCGAGTGGATGTTGGGGTGGAGGTGGCAATTGGATACAGACACATTTCCAGCTGACATTATCAAAAATATGCATGCGATGTTTCGCCCCCAGTTAGTGAGCTTTAAACACTGAATTCAAAAAGGTAACAGCGTCAAAATGTCTGGTTGTTGCATGTTCGGTTGTCAGACAGCGGACTCGAGCTCTACGGTCCAACAGGATCGCAACAGCTTCAGAGCAACAGGTGTTTCAGTGTGAGTGACCACAGATAACACATCTGAATGCTCCTGACTCTGGCGTAACCTTACATGCTTGGTTTCTCCCTCAAAGACGTGCTCATATATCCGGCCACCAAATATTGGGCCGCGAGGCGACTCACAAATGGCCCACAGATGTAGGAGGTCAGTTTGTTTCACGACCTCTGGTGGTTCATGTCCTTTACAAGCGGTTGCACTTCCACTGCCAAACTGCGTGGGCACACTCAAGCCCGTCGTCACTGTTTGCTAATTGTAAGAGGGTCTGTAGTGCAGCGCCAATGCTCGTTGAGTCAATGGAGCGTCAGAATATGATGCCGCCATGATTAGAGAGACGCATTGGATGTATGTTCAATGAGAAGAATGCGCTCCATGAGTGTAGAGAGAAAGTTTACCGCCTAAACGACAAGCATCACGTCACAAATGAACGACACTAAAAACGCGTCAAATCAAATCAACACCACGCCACTGGGCACATCTAAGAACTCGGTGTTATTACTTCCTCGCGAACACATGAATGCTAGTAACAGTGATTTAGAAATCGATGTAGCAGAACCAGACGTATTGAAATATGTTTTCATCCCGTGCTTTCTTCGGCGTCAGTTCTTGTCTCAAGCGGAGATGAGGAGCCGACTCCAGAGATTTGGGAATCACGTCTTTCTAAACCCACGCCCCCAGATTGTTTTTCATGGTCAAACTTGTAGTCTTCAGCCCCGAGCAACAGTGAAAAACCCAGGATATGTATTATTGTCCAACGAAATACACAAGTCTGATTTAAAAAATAAGAAGACATCTGCCACCATTTCCGCTGCCTTATCGTTTAATCTACAGATGCAACAGCATTTCTGTCATTGACAAGTTCAATAATTAAGTTAGACATTGATCAGCATTGAGACAGTAATTAGATTTGTCAGCCAAGGCAGTAAAGCAAACGCACTGAGGGATAGTTAAAGTAGACAGAAGAAAAGCAGGGGAAAAAAAGAGCAAATCAATATAATGGCCGGAGGTCTAAACTATTAATGACAGCCTGAAACTCTGAAGGAAATTGGAGGACTGACAGGGAAGAGGAGCCAGAAGACTGAAGCAAAAAAACAGGGAGGAGAAGGAAGTTGGTGAAATAGTGTGGGAAGCTGGAGAGAAAAGAGCCAAAAACCAGAAAGAAGGAGAGCTCAGATAGTGTGAGAGGAAAGTGAGTAGACTGACGACGGAGGGAAGAGAGACAGAGAGAGTGTGAAATGTGTTGGAACAAACGAGAGAGGAGGACAGAAATGGATACAAAATTAGCCTGGGGAGCCTTCATCGAGGCTAATTATCACATCTCAGGCGCTGCATCGGCCCCTGGGTAGCACCTGCAGCCCGGTAGCTCATGATAATACATCTCGAGTCTCCTCGACTGTCCTCCTTCCACATTTGGTGAAGGGTGTCAGAGCTTTTGGATGGATTTGGCAGAGACGGGAGAAGGAAAACAGCTGCCTGATGATTACAGGGAGGATGGATGAGTTGTACCTTGACTCCCTTTGTTACACGTCTGTGAGGAGGAGGATAAATGTCCCGTCAAACCACAAAGCAAAGTGTATTGGTCTTTGAGAAATAGGAGGTTCTAGAGGTTTGTAACAGCTGACGTTCTACCTGGGAAGACGCCAGCACTAGTCAGTCACCAGGGTCCTGAAGTCTCACCCAAACTAGCCTTTGATCCACTTGCTTCTAGCTTCTTTCATCAGTCTTTTTGAAAAAGAAATATGTAAGTAAGTTACAAGTGTGTGTGTGTGTGTGTGTGTGTGTGTGTGTGTGTGTGTGTGTGTGCGTGTGTGTGTGTGTGTGTGTGTGTGGGCTATATGAATCCACATTTGTGTGTGAGATTATTAAGCATGTCTAAACTATGTTGACGCGACTGAGTGTCCCTTTCCTTTATGGTAAAGTGTGTGTGTGTGTGTGTGTGTGTGTGTGTGTGTGTGTGTGTGTGTGTGTGTGTGTGTGTGTGTGATTACAGTGTGTGTGTGTGTGTGTGTGTGTGTGTGTGTGTGTGAGTGGAGGCAGGTGGTGAAGAGCTGAGTGGAGTCTTGAATCCTGGAAGGCGTCTCTCCAGAGACAAATTGAAGGACTATCATTTCACTTCACTGTCAGCCGCGTCGCAGCCTCGTACATCAAGGACATAATCACAGACCGGCTCGGAGCAGCGCCATCAACCCCCGCTCTCCTGTATGCACACACACACACTTTGTTTGTTCAGATTTGCTCATTTCTCCGGCTGATATCAACACTTTTCTTAGATGCCAGCCATCAAACCAGCCAGTGATGTAGTCCTCAAGATCAGTCTCGGTCTGGAGACCGCTATCCAGACCACTCTCTGAAGTTTGTGGTCTTGTTTCAGAATAAACCATCAGTTTTGAGACAACTCGGGCTTTTATTTTAAGACCACGTCTGCTGGGATATCACTACATTACTTAACATCGTTACTGTGATTTGCTCATAAAAACAAAGGAAAATTCCTTCAAAATAAAATTCAACTCTATCTATTATTTATTTTTTTATTCCTCATGTACACTTACACACTTATGCTTGTTTTCCGTGACTGATTTTATGGGAATGTGGATTTTTGCAGATCAATTTGAGGAGTGCCTATAGGTTCGCATGTTCCACATTTGATCGTGTGTGTGTGTGTGTGTGTGTGTGTGTGTGTGTGTGTGTGTGTGTGTGTGTGTGTGTGTGTGTGTGTGTGTCAGTGTTGGACTGGCTGGAGTTGGTCTCGGTCTTGTTCGGTTAAGTGTTCACTGACTGCAGCATTGCTGGAGGTCTCTAGTCTGGTGTGGAAGGATTGTATAACCCTGCCGCACTTTTAATTAACTGAGGAGACTGTAAAGTGCCGGCATTATTTTGAATGACTTCAGGTTTGATTATGTAATTGGAACATATCAATTTCATGTCTAGTTCACATCAAGTTCACATCTAAATGGCGATTAAAAGGAAAGCCAGATAGAGATATGTATTCAATTTATTTGTGTATGTTATTTTAATGAATTATGTTCGGTGCACCACTTTGGTCCTGAAGTATCTCGACAACTATTGGATAGATTTAGACAAAGTCTTGTCCAGACTTGTGAGACTTTCTGTTCAGTTGAATTATCTTCTTTGAATCTCAGACTGCGTATTTGGGTCCTTCCCGGTTGTGCTGCTGTCTTCAGCCTTAACAGTTTTCTCCACCGACGTACAAACTCTCACAACACACATCCTTCTTTAACAGCAGCGTTCTCTAATCTGGTATCACTCGATGTAAAACCCCACCGATCAGTTTTACTTTTCAAAACCACGAAGTGGCTTTAGCTGTCCTTGACCTCCAGCCTCAGTTAATCACACGCAGACCAGCATTAGCATGAGCACCAGAGAACCACATCAGTCCGGACCTGCCACCCTAGAGGTCCCTAAGTATACAGCAACAGATGGGCAGCAGGTGTGATACCCTACTCCAGCGATCACAACAAGGCTCAAGCCACCGATTTACCAATTTACAGCCCCCATGCTTGCTCCTTTTAGGCCCGTACAACGGAGATCCAGTGTCTTTTCACGCTGTGAAGGGCAAATTACATGCTGCTACCGTTCAAGGAATTTAAGAAAATCAATTTGTGATTTGACAACTATTGAAAACTTTTGCAGGTAGCAGTTTTGGCTCAGTGTACGGAGCCTATAGTGACAAATAACAGAGGCAGTTCCCTGGAGGGATGACAGGACCAATAGAGAATAGAGCTACATGTCAGGAGGACAAACTGCTGTGTGCTCACTGACACCACTGAAGCATCTGGGATTAACATGGTGGTGATACAAACGGGCCGACTCCAAATATCAGAACAGTTGGGCAAAGAAATCGTGTCACCGGTTTTGTTATTCTTGGTGGCAGCGTTTTGAAATGGTTTTGAACTTGTGTTGATTCCCCCAGTTGAAGTGAAAAACCATCTCGAGACAAAGTGAGGCTCATACCAGCTGAGGATAGCTGACTTTAAAGGAAGAGCTCAACATTTTGGGAAACACACTTGTTTGTGTTCTTTCTTGAGAGTTGGATTCTTAGATTGCCGCCGCTCTCATGTCTGTATGCTAAATATAAAACTACAGGCGGCAGTCAATTATGTTAGCTTACTGCAAAGACTGGAGACGGGGGGACATGTGGTGTTACGGGGGGGTTATGTGCAGGACACAATGACTTCCCAGAGTCTCCTTCAGATGGATATAGCCAGCCATAAAACACTTATCTCACCATTATGTGTCTCAGTCTTCACAAAGGTAGCTTCACCACCTGTGATGAAATGCAGCTCACAGCCCCTTCCCCAAGCGTTTCAGTGGGAAGCGTCCTGGAATAGAGAGGGAGAGTCCCAGACACATCAAAGATGTCTCTGATTAGCGAGGGGGGACGCAGAGACAGAGACAACCTTTAAGATAGCTGAAGCACACTGATCAGCTCTCGCTCCTTCTGTGTCTGCCAGTAAGGACGATGTTTGCAGTGAGATTTCAGACACCCCCTCACCTTCCAGCCAATCAAATGCTAGAACGCTAACTCGTCTCTGGGAGGAAACACCAGAATTATCTGTCTTCAATCCAAAGATAAGTTGAACGAACCCTTGAAGTCCCATGTTGCTCACTGTACCGCCCAATGATCTATTGTTTATCACACAAAAAAAGACATTTAAAAACCTCATTATAGAAACAACTGTACGCAATAAATCATCCATGACAAAGGCTGGTAAAGGAATGGGACAAACAGCAGCTGTCCCTTGATACAATTATAAATTCATAAAAGTGCAGTGACTGAAGCCAAGCCAATTAAATTAATCAAAAGCTTTCAGTCAATTTATGGAAATGCATCATGCCTAGTGACAGATTACCGCTGTGACTAATTCAACACAGCACTACAGCTATCAGTGCAGAAAGTGCCTGAGAGGAGGCCCTCTGCCGCCGCTGTCATGTGAAACCCACTGGTCTCATATTTTGGTGACGCTTATGTTCATTTGCATTGTTATTCCAGGGATTACATGGTGGGATTACTGGCTGGGATGAGGCCTGGGTTTATGAAGCCAATCGCAGATATTAGGTGCTCAGCAGAAGCAGTCCGAATGGTCTTGCTTGTGTGTAATGCTTTTAAAAATTCAGAGTGCTTGGGTGAATTTTTAAAATAAGGAAAACACAATGTGCTGCCAGCAAAGCATGTTAGAGGTCAAATCTGGCGCATCAACTGGGAGAAGCAAATTGGAAGAGGCTCGGCAACTTTGTGACTTTCCATCCCTGTGCATGAATTTCATATGTTGTTCAGAGATTTAAATATCAGAGTGGTAGAAGAAGTATTCAGATCCTGTAAAAGTACCAATACAGCAAAGTAAAAATGTTACTGCTTTTCTTAGCTTTGTGTTGAATTGGTGTGATCTTTAAAAGAATTGTTGTACTTAACCTGATTGATCATCTAATATATATATATATATATATATATTCAAGAAGTCTAGTACTAGTAACAACGTCTCTGTGTAGTCAACAACTGTTAAATCAAGTAAAGAAAGTACACATCAATTATATTTTAACAATTATTATTCCCAGTTTTCAAATTGAACTGGATGGATTATAAATAATATAGAAATACATAAATAAATGTTCTTCTCATTTCAAGTAAAACTTTCCAAAAATTTGCATCTTCAGAGGAAATGGTGCATAGTTACAAAATCATGTCACCTCAGGTTGATAGCAGACCACCTCAAGGTGTCACTCAGAGAGAACCAGGACATTCTGATGCAGCATTTCAAAATAAAAGCCCTTCAAAATCGCAGGCATGAGACAATTTGTGATTTGACGTTAGCTCATGCAATTTTGAAGGGCTTTCATTTTATCACTTCTTAACATCTTTGGGGTTAACATGCTAGCAAATTAAGTGGACACATGAAGTTTTAGGTACATAAGAAGGTAAAAAAGTAAAAGCATGACGCAACACAATGCGAAGGCTGTTTCTCCGGAGCAGAAAGGATGAGAAAATGGTCAACATCTCTGTGGTTTCAAAGATGAATCATGTGGAAAGAAAATGGAACATGGGAGAGAGAGAGAGAGAGAGAGAGAGAGAGAGAGAGAGAGAGAGAGAGAGAGAGAGAGAGAGAGAGAGGATCTTATTTAGGGTATTCCTCACAGTGATTTTGGTAATAAGTGGTCATTAGTTTGGACAGCAGGCCTGTGATGTAGCAAGACTTGTTAGTCACCCTGAAAAGGACGACAAAGAAGACTCCCCAAGCATGTTGGTGTTTCCTCTTAGCAGACGGAGGAAGATAATAACTCAAAATAATTGATGGTACAAAATAGTGCTTCAACCAGCCAGTGCATAAGTGCTTTTACATTTGCCGTTCTAAACATAAACGGTGTATTTTTGTACTTAAAAACTCCTCCGGTACACAGAGAGCCATGCACTTTATATCTCTGGCGGCACAAACAAGAGCCGTTCAAGACCTCCGTGTGCTTCATATAAAGTGTTCGTCAGATTGCACACATCCTCAGAAACCCTTTTCCAACAGGCGAACAGAAGACGTCAAAGGAAATGAGTATTCTGTATGTAAGCTATGCCACAATGAGTGTGACATACAAACACACCAAATGTATTGAAGCTTAACTTAAACTTGATGAAGTCCTCTATGTGTGACCGTGTGAGCGGATGCAAACTGCGGACTTCACGAGCAAAGACTCTGGCTCTCCGCTGCGTGTGAAGGTCACACACGGGAGCATCTTTAGCAGTAAAATGAAGCAAAACACACAGGAAACCCTTCATTCCTGCTGCTCTCAGACTCTACTGCCCCTTTCCACACATGCAGTCTGTCCCTGAGATGTTCAGGACCACTGTCTGCATGCTTTTTAGACACACGTGTCAAATGTAACCATGACTTACACATCTATTGAGTACAGCCAATGCATATGCACACAACTAATAGATTCATTTGCAAAGAAATGAAAGCTTTTAATTTTTTCTATAGTAAATTAAGTGATACAGGTGTAGTTTTCTTCCTGTATTTATGTAGCTACACTCCCAAAAAGTCAGCAAAAAAATTCTAATTCTCAGACGACTGACATTGGCACAGTGTGTGTAGCAGGCTCTATTTTCTGGGTGAGTTTGGGTTATAATCAATCAATTATAATGTGTGTCCATCCCAGCCAACAGTGTGTTCTTCATGACAGCTAGGACAGACAACGGGAATGTGTCACAGGAAGGACTTCCACCAACACCAGAGGAGACTGACGCGCTGAGTTGACAGTCAGCTGCCAAAAGGAAGCGGCGGTGTCGACAGCCTGACGTCCAGTTTCGGCGGGATCGCTGAAAAAGACCTGCTGATCCTATCTGCTGTGGCTACGCTTGTCTTTTCAATGGGGCTTTTGTCATTGGATGCGCCAGATGGAAACTCTGCTCACACATGTGTGTGTGTGTGTGTGTGTGTGTGTGTGTGTGTGTGTGTGTGTGTGTGTGTGTGTGTGTGTGTGTGTGTGTGTGTGACGACGTTTGACACATCGATGCGACCGGCCTGATGGATAGTGATAAGATGTGTTTTGTGGTGAAATGAGCTGCAGTAAATAGCTGAAACTTGAGGTCCTTTTCTCTTCAAATGATTTTAAACTTAGATTACAGGAAGTGGTCAGTGCTTGCTGCAGTTGCTTCAATTAACTAACAAACGCATGAGCACAATGCTGCCTCCTTAATGCACTGTGTGATGTAATGTGATGTAATGTGATCTGATGCTGTTGTCCTGTCATCGGTCGGATACTGTTATTTGACCCTGTCTTGGCTATGTTTCACTTGTAAAAGAGGTTTTAATCTAAATGTGACTTCCTGGTTAATTAAAGGTTTTATATATATATTTCTATATAGAATTTTTTGCTGCTTACTCTTCCTCTCAGATGAATCATAGACTTCTTTTATTGAAGAATAGCCGCTTACAAAGGTCTGCTAATTGGGTGATCAACACAATTTCCCATAAATTGCTCACAATAAAAGTCTCCTGTTATTTTGTTATTTATAAGCTTTTATTTTGAAGCAGCAAAATCAGGAAATATTGGATTTTCATCCCCAGTAACTTAACAGGATCCAGCAGGTCTCAGCTGTTCTCCAGTCCCGGTGTTCCTCCTCTCTTCTCTGATGTGGGGGGGGGGGGGGGGGGGGACGATGTGAGATCTAGGTTTGATAAATTGTCTGCATTGAGTCCACATGCTGTCTACGCCTCACTGAGAGCCGTACTCAATGCGAGCCAGGCCACTGTGACATGTGGTCTGACTGACCGGATCCCAATGGTCTTGGAGCGTACACACTTGACAGTTAATGCATCCTGGCGTGATTGGATGACAATGGTCTCATTGGAAAGACAAGCGTAACCACGGCAGTGAAAACCTATCCAGGAAAAGGCTTTGGGTTCGGATCCATGTTAATGCCAGCTAATACCCAGCCTGTGAATTATGTGGGCGAGCAAAAGTGCGTATAAATAATAAGTTAATCCAACTGTCATCCCACCTTTTCTCACATTCCTGGAGTGAGAGCAGATGTGCAGCAGAGCCGTGGTGGCCGAGGCAGAAAGTTCTACACTGTAGGTTAAATACAGAGAGAGTACTGAGCAGCACAAGTGGCCCAGAGTGGGGAGAAATGTGAAGATTAGATGATGTTGAAGATGGGTGTCAAGCTATCAGCCCTTTGGAGTGCGGAGGAGGTGAAGCCCCTGATCTCGACTACGAGAGGCTCGTTTTTGCGTTTTCCTCACACAGACAGTATTTTCTATCTTCCATCAGACATACAGCAATCTGAGAGCTCCATCTGTTAACTGTGACCCAGGGGCAGACGATGCTCAATGCTGACGATCAGCTGGCATTTCATTACATTACTTTATTATGAGCACTGATGATATGTTTCCTAGTGAAACGACAGCAACTAGGGGGAGATGAGGCACAATTGTGACTTTGAGGAATGTCTACGGAAGAGGAGAAGAGATGCTGATCACAGACTGATTGGTCGCCATGACCATATTTCAACAACAATTGAATGTAGTGTGTGTCTGTGTCTCTGTGTGTGTGTGTGTGTGTGTGTGTGTGTGTGTGTGTTACCCTGAAACCTGTAACATTAAGCCGCTTTCTCCAAGATGCACCTCTAGGCCTGTCAATGTAGAGTGATTTGATACCAGTGGTAATGTGTCACGAAACTGACGATCATTTTGCGTGCAATGTATTGCGCAAAATAGTAACATTTCTGCGCACATATCAGTAAATGTGTCCCGTTTTGTGTCTGAAGTTGGCGTAGGTGTTTTAAGTGAATCTGGCTGATTGGACCTCAGGACGGACCGACGTCCTCCTGAGGCTCCTGTGGACTTTGTCGTGTTAGGACAGGAGAAACTAGTCGCCTCAGATCTTCCCATCAAAGCTCCAGCTCACCTTCAACCTGAGCAGTTTTCTAATCAGCCAGAATAATTGAAAACACCTGTGTGGGTGTTTTTAACAAGACCGCTACAAAAGCGTTGTGGCCTTAACAAAGTGCATTGAGTTGCTTGAAGAAGGCAATAAATGAATCCTGCTGCCAGCAGCTGAAAAGAGAAAACCAATGAAACGCGACACCTTGACCGTGATCATGCTCCTGATATACTCACAGTCTGCAGATAAGTTCAAAACAAATATTTTGTTGTTATGTTGATTCAAACTAAATTTAAATGCAAATTTGCTTTACAATAACCAATTTTTCAGGGCACAAGGGTGCCTTTGGTTTAAAGCATGTCTGCGGAATGAAGTGACAGCAGGAGTTTTGTGTTTTGAAGTTCAAAGTTTGGAGCTGAAATTTCACCATATCGCAGTTAGTATTCTCTCTACTGTCCATGTGTGATGAGCCCCGTTCAGATAAAATGACATTTTGTAATGGTATAAGCGTCCTCCACCTGTACCTCCTACCTACGCATCGAGGCTCCATCACGCACACGTCAAGGAGGGAACAGAAGCTAAGCCCAGGCTTCCACGTTCATTTCACAGTGTGTCACTCATGAAAACATTTCCCTCGTTGTTCGTGAATTATGCTGCCATAACAGATGATTTGTCAGCCAGGCTCTAATGTAAACCGAACAGAATGCTGTTAATCTCCCGTTATAAATATTTTCATGTTGGCCTTGGAACAAGCACTTAGCTGTGCTACTGTCAGCCTGGAGTAATCCAGCAGTGAATATCCAGGCGGACGTTGCAAAACTTTTTTTTTTTTTTAATGTCTGGTAGCTGCTGGATAATTGAGACGTTCAAGAGACTTCCACGCCTGCATATTCAGCCGGACTCAGGACCACGTAGTGTTCATCTACCGACAGTAGTAGGTTTACTTCCACAGGTGCTGCAGGGTTGAGTCCTAAAACACAGAAAGTCGTGTTTTTACCGCAGTTTTTGTACATTCGGTTCCCTCGTCTCAAAGTCAATGTTTCTTTGAGTGGGTTTGTGGTTAGATGTGTGAAATAAGGTCTGTGGTTAAGCTTCAGAGAGCCAAACGGACAATTAAAAAAACAAAAACGGATCAACAGAGGGACGGGGAGACTAAAGCCACATGGCTGCCAACTTCTCATGTCATTTCCTTGTTTTCCCTCCATACTCCATCTACAAGCTCTGAATACAAAGCAGGAATGGGACTTGCCCGACGTGACAGCAGTTCCTCTGTCTGTCTGTCTGTCTGTCTGTCTTTATTTCTGTCTGTCTTTCTGTCTGTCTTTCTTTATTTCTGTCTGTCTGTCTGTCTGTCTTTATTTCTGTCTGTCTGTCTGTCTGTCTGTCTTTCTTTATTTCTGTCTGTCTGTCTGTCTGTCTGTCTGTCTTTCTTTATTTCTGTCTGTCTGTCTGTCTGTCTGTCTGTCTGTCTTTCTTTATTTCTGTCTGTCTGTCTGTCTGTCTGTCTGTCTGTCTGTCTGTCTGTCTGTCTTTATTTCTGAGGCCTGTTGTCAGAAGCTGCTGTGGTTTTTGCACATCCCCATCTTTTTTATAATTAAACAAAAAGCCACGTTAAAACACGCGCTTTGTATTGTTTCTCATTTATAGCAGTTTCATTCGTTTCAGTTACCTCTTGACTATTTTTTTTTTTTAAATGTCAACATCTTGTACAAAAGAAGATGTACGAATTCTACATTCTCTCTGGAGACAGTAGGAAGGAGCACATGAGGACAAACAACACATTTATGAACCGTTTAGAAATTCCCAATTCAGATTTTTATGACTAAGGTAGAGTTATGTGCTCAAACACATGAAGTGAAGACGTACAGTACTGTCATGAGGACGTCTGCAGGACATTGTCATTGCTGTTTATTTTCCTTTTGTGGACAGCTTTTCACCCAACTATTCTTCCACTCCACTCGAACAAAGCAGGTGCTCTCCTAAACAATTTGTGAGGATATGATTGCTATTTTCCATTTTGCTGTTTGGCTTCCAGCTTGGCTCCTTCTTTTTTTTTTTCTCTCCTTGCCAACCTGCCAGCTCATTACAAGCACTTCCTGGAAACATTTAGTTCTCCCCGTCGACTTTTGTTCTTTTCCTGGAGAACAGTGAGACCCCAGTGAAACCCAACAGCATACATTAGAGTTCATGCTGGAAACACTTGTCACTTGTACGAACAACTCCTTTCTAAGTGGCTTGCACGAGGAGAACATTTATTCATATAGCTAAGGACATTGCCATTCATTTAAAATGGCTATTGATGCTATTGTATAACACTACAATTTAAATATTATATGCTTTCCTTTATCCTTATAGACCCACACAGTCATGAGAAGAGATGTAATCAGGCAAAACAATAGAAAATAGAGGTGATTTTCATACATCTTGACTGATGGGATGACGGGGGGGGTATACAAGACATCTAGTGAGGTCATCAACTTTCATGTTCCAATAAGAATAGACGCCGATCAAACTTAAAGTCCCAGTGGGTTCGGTGTGCATTGCTGTCAGTCCCAGTTCTACAATGAGAGGCTTTCACTGTTAAATAATCAGAAAGGTTAGCATTGATTTAAAAGCACCATCTTGTTTCTTCCTCTTTTTCAATCCACCTAAAACCACTGTGAGATTTAGTAACGATATTCATAATCGTATTTGTCACAATCTGCATTGCCGAAAGGGTGGGTCTCTAGTCGATTGTGTTGTGAAATGAATAGTTTTGAGCCGTCTTAAATAAAGATGAACGGTCTTGTTGCTGATGGAGCAATCATGATTGTTCTTATAGCGCTGCAGAGCGACACGATTTAGTAAGATGAATGTTCTGTCCATAACCACAGCGATTGACCTTTCTTTTTTCTTTTTTTTATCATCAAAGCACAGGATGTTATTGTTCAGCGTTATGATTTAGTTAATTTATGGATTCGACCGGCCCTCTTGCTGCTGGCAGCCAACACTGTTTGTGTGATTTAAATGAGAATGTACTCTTCAACCTGCCAAATCAAATAAGAGTCAATGGTTAAAGCTCCTTTTGTCTGTGTGCCTATTATTGTCATTCTATCAGCCACACATCAAGTGTCGATTTGCTTCAGCGCACACATATTATCTAATCGGAAGATTTTGTGCTTTGTGAGAACCACACTCTGAAATGCACTGTGATGGATGGAACGGTGAGGATTAATTAAAAGGATTTAGAAGGTGAGACGTGATTAACAGATGGTGAATGTTTATTTTTCACAAATAGAAGATGTAAACAAAGATAATAAACCTTTGCATTTATTGATCACCGGACTCAGATTGCTGTGGCGTGACTCAGCTGCATCTTCTCAGCCAGGACATCTACTCCAGCGAATGAAGAAATGCAATTAATGGTAATTCAATAGGTGTTTGTTTAGACAATCAAACTGTTTTCTATGAAGCTGGCGTCTCTCAAACCCGAGCCTCGTTCTCACCGCTTCAAAAGAGTGCAGTTGAATACTGATGAAATCTATTCCTCAGTCGTAAACAAATGTATTAAGCTAATTGAAAAGAAACGAAGGAAGGCGCCCACCCATTAGTGAGCATATTATGTTCTGCAAATGTACCGCTATACATCTTTACACCAACATGTGTTTGTGTGTTTGTTTGTGTGGCTTTACACATTTCATTTGCACACACACACACACACACACACACACACACACACACACACACACACACACACACACATGCACACTATGCCAGCGCCAAACGAAGCTGAAGAGCTCCTTCTGAGCACTTTGTAAAACTGATATCCTATCAGTTAGCCTGCATCACTTCAGTCATGTCAGTGTGTGTTTATTTGCTAGATCTGCTCTCCATACTGTGTCTGCCTGTCACTCACACAAAAAGGGTTAAAGAAAAGCTTTGTTGCTTCATAACTGAGGTCCCAATAGATTATCAATGATAGTTTGGTTATTGTCTAGGTCGGACAATCCCTCACCTCACAGTTGTACGTGCAGCGCCAGCATTCAGTGCAGGTGATGCAGGTCTTTCTAATGGCCAACAGGGGGCGACGCTTCTGGTCGTAAAAAGAAGTCCGGTTGCAAAGAAGTCTGTGACAATATGACCCTAATGACCCTAATTCTCTCTTGATTTATTATCTCAGTAAACATTGTAAACATGAGTTTATGATCCCAATCTGTAGTTTCAAGTCTTCTTCAATATTACATGATGTTTATTTAGTAAATTATGGTCCATTTAGAATACATTGGGGTTATGCTTTAGGGCGTAGCTGCTGTCTACCTTGTCATTTACGGTCTGCTACCGTGGCGTACTCTGCTTTAACCCTTTCACGGCGTGTTTTCCGTTCATGAAGGTTAATTGTTACCTTTCTGGTTGCAAGGTGGCTTCATTAGTTGATGTGTCTCGTGTGTGTTTTCCCTGTTTGAGGTGTCAGCTGGTCTGCTCTAGTTGCTTGTTTCTTGTATGTTTAGCATTCATAGTTTTTGGGATTGTCTCCTGTTACCTGACAGTTTTTTTTATTGGACTTCCCGTAACTTATAGCTGAATATAGACTCCTTTTTTTTCACGTATCTATCACTAATATATTACGAGATACTTACTCATAGTTATGTTTTGGTACATTATGATTATAGAAAACTGATAATTATGAGAAACTAAGTCATAATTATGAGACATGGCACACCCATCTACCAAAACACACACGATATTTGTTCACAAAAATATGGACGAATGTTTGTGAAAAGTCAGATGACCTTCGTGTTAGTCTTTTAATTAAATCTGCAAGCAGTTAGTCTCATTTCTGAGGTTTACAGAGAGCTTTAGTGGCTTTAGTCTGAGATCAGCGAGCTTATGAATACGTGAGCGATGCTGAAATCAAGTTATTATTCTAATAAAGTAAAATATTCATCAGGCAGCAATGAACACACTTTTAAGAAAATGAAAACGATAGTAAAAGAGACAAGACTGCGTTTAAAACGAACCACCACCCATCACTGAGTTAACGCAGACGGGCGTCTTCGTATGTTCCAGCTGACGTCCACTCTGCCGTCTTTGGCATCCAGACGAACACAAGCTGATGCTGTTTTCTCTTGCCCACCGCAATCCTCCTTTCATACCTGCACAAAGCTGCGCCTGCTTTTTAGAGGCAGAGCATTTTTCATGCCAAGCTGACCTTTGCATATTGTAAGCCTTATTAACCAGCAGGCTGTGCAATCAACCACAAATACCACCTCTCCTCCGACAGCTTATCGATCCTCCCTTGAACATATGTATTCATAAAGGGTAGAGGTACATGTCGAAGTTAGAAGTGAAATAAACACACTGGGTCTGGTTCTCCAAAAGGTTTTTTTCTGTATCTGTTTGGTATATTTTCATCTTCACAACAATCAGCTAGTAATGTTACACCAAGCAGTGATCGAAACTCCTTCCGAGTCTTAAATTTATACCAATTATGTTAATGAATTAATGTGATTTAATGTATCCTAATCCACAGCAGTTGCTACCCACCGAAAGTTGAAATTGTTCCTGTAAGATGTGCGGTTCTGACCATTCTGTGACTGGTTGTCTGATGTTGTCTGTTTCCAGTGTTCAGCTTCTTTTGCGTGCTGATGCCGGTTTGGTTTTTATCTCCGCTTCAGGTGTTAGACGGCACCTCAGTGTGAGCTCTGTCGGGGCTAGTTTCCAGGTGCCAATGTCCCACCAATAGCCCCTGGGTCAAAGGTCATAAGGGCGTACCTGACTTTAGGCGTATAGCGACGGGTGCAGCAGTAGAGATGTCAGCACAGCAGCTACTGGACACATCATATGCATATCCTCTGCTCACTATCAATATATCAGCAGTAAAATAATGTGTAAACTGCTTTATTAAGGCAGACGAGTTTTATCTGGGAAACATCTCGTTTATTCACTCTACATGGAGCCAAAATGTATAACGAATTATGTTAAATCATGTTCCCTGAATGAGTTAGTGTCTGTTTATGAGTCGTAAGAAATAAGAGCTTCCCAGATCTGTTAAATCGATCTGTTAAATGTTAATGGTGTCTGGAAAGAAGCTCGGCTCGTAAGGACGTCGCCATTAGAGTCAAGATGGAATGAAAAATGCCTTTTTGATCCCTCTTATGACTGTTCAAATATTCCGCTGCACTGGGGACTACGTCACAGTGAGGAATCTAAAGACGCTCTAGCCTCCGTTTCACTGGGACTTTAGCACCAGCTGGCCCAAAGATGGCTCTTATACTCGCAACGGCACGATAGTGGAAAAGCAGCTGTTCAGCCTCTCCTCCGGGGTCCATGCAGTTTCACCAATTTAGGGTTCTCCTTAGCTACTCCAGACAGAAGGTTTCTACTTAGTTCATGTGACGGTAACTGAGTCAATACCACGCTCTGATGACGACCGGGAGATGCGGTTGAAATCTCCGTGAAAAGCTGTTAAAGTGGGCTTTTAGAAAACAATGTGTTGAATATAATCACAAAATCTCATTATAATCAATTGTGGTGATATCAAGAAGAAAGTCCAGGTGATGCTGTGACATCATCGTTAGCGACGTGTATGCATTGTTAGCTGAAAGCAGCTTAGGAGTGTTGTAGGAAAATGGAAATAACGAAATGTCTCATTGATTTTTTTCGTCAGAGGGCACGTTGCCAGCTTCTTCTCCCGGCAAAGATGGCAGCTGCACTTTGATGATGAAATTCATGCAAACGTGCCACGGATCAGTAAAACAGCAAACAAAGTGTGAAAGCAGAGCGGCCGGGTGAGGAGCCAGGGGCACGCAAACTAGGAAAAATGATTTTCATTTTCTAAATTGGTTCCTCAAACAGAGTGAGATTACTTCAATTGTAAATACACAATCATCTTAACAATATCTGTTATACATATTTAAACATATCGATGATCAAAACTTCAAGTGCAGACTGTGAACGTGTTTGTTTTTCGATGCTCAGGATCAACAGCCGCTACAGTCTCTCCTATGCCACGGCGTTTCTCAGACATGTTCTCAGAAGGAGCTTTTGCTGATTTATACATTTCATCAATGGAAGTTCATGGAAGGTCTTGTGTGTGGAAAAAACCCCAAACCTCTGGGCCACCTCTTGCTGTGCAATATGATTGTTTATGGTGCTCCTCCGCCATTCATTCCCACATAACTCATCAAAAATATCTGTTGGTGCACCTAGTGCTGTGGAAATGAAGGAGCAACACCACATGACTGGTCATTCTTGTCACAATAGGCCTCGTTGTCAGTCAGGACCACCGGTAGGCCACCCCTAACCCAGATGTTGGAGGTCCTCTGCTCTCTGTAGCGTTTCCGACCAACAACTGACATATTTATCTGATGAGCCGAAAAGCACGGTCAAAAAAATTAAAACCAAATCTAGTTCTAAAGTTTGTAACAACTAACAGAAACTGTTCCTCCAGGTGTCCCAAGTCATTGCAGGACATGTCACGTCTGCTTAAAGTCAGCAGATCTCTGGAGGGCAGAGCCACGTTCCCCTGTACTCCTCGTCAGTGTAGAAAGCACCACACTACCCCCTCCAGTGATGTCCTCATGGTGCCGTTTACTCTCCATGGTATTGACTGCACCGGTGGTTATGACTACAACGGTTTGCTTGTTAGGGTATTACAAAGAGCGACGGGCGGTGAACAACCTCCAAACACACACACACACACACACACACACACACACACACACACACACACACCACCCTCCGACTCGAGATGTCACCAAAGCGCTGCCAGTCATTATGCTGAAGTTAATTGCCACAGCTCTGCAGGCCTCTGCTTAATGAGAGGAGGCTCTGCGGGCCCACATGGAGCGCCAGGTCAGCTGACCAGGTGGGGGAAAAGCCTATTAAACACTGGAGGCGGCCCACATGGAGCGCCAGGTCAGCTGACTAGGTGGGGGGAAAAAGTCTATTAATTAAAAACACTGACGGAGGCGGCAGGGTGGAGGTTCATGCGTTTCTTTACGGACACACTGTAAATGTGTCATGGGTGTGATGTGGGAAGGAGATCCTGGGGAGGTACATGGAAGGCAACAATCATCTGTTTAAATTAGCCATGTCGGTCGTAATATTAAAATTGCAGGTTTTTACAACCTGGATCATCTTGCCTATCAGTCAGGATTACATTTTATTCATTAAGTTAATTGCTATAAATTCCTTATTTCGGTATAGAGCATTTATTCTTATTCTTTCCAACACAGAGATCCTGATGGATCTTTTCTGGACAAATCTGTCTTTCTGTCTTTATTGATCTTCTGTCTATCGATATTTCTTCAAGTAAGGCTCCTAGGAGCAGGTTTAAGCGGAATTTTTCCTCACATTTTCTATTTTCGTGCATATTTAACAATCTCCGGCTTTAAGAGGAAGCCACGTTCTTCAGTTTACAGTGAACAAGTGCCTCTGATTGTAAGAACAGCTCACAATAAGCTGTCACTGATAGAAAGTGAACAATGAGGAGAAAACAGAAAACAGCTTGCTGCATATCAGCACAAAATCATACCTCCTTTAGGTGAAACGACATTATGCAATATTGTCTCATTGCTCCATACAGTAAAGCTTACCATTCAGTTAGTCTCTCTCCTGTTTTCACCTTTGGGTTTGTTTGGTTTACTTGCATTTGGTTTGATTTGATCATCTTCTCTTTTACTTAAGTAAAAAGTTACAACTCAAGACCTGGACAATATAAGAGGAGTACATAGTAACATCATTTTCTTAACTCCATGTTAGGATGAATTTTTACTTGTTTAAAAAAAGAAAACGTGGAGGACTCATCAAGATGTACACATTTTGCAGTGAACGTCACACAGGCCGTGAAACGCAGCGCCTGTTAATTACATCGGTGCTCTCCTGAAGGCGAGATTGAAGCACGCAGAGCTCAGGAAACGTTGATGCAATTGACTCGAGGTCCAGAGGCTGACATGAGCTGAGCGATGGAGAGTCAGGGCCACAGCGCCTCCAAACGTGAACCCCACAGAAAGGCAGCAGCACTAAGCTTACTTCAATTGGTTGAACCAATCCCACAAGTCAAGTCAACATTTACATTTATATAGCCCAATATGTCAATTACCTTATCCCAAATTTGCCTCATGGGGGCTTTACAATCTGTACAGCATTCCACTTCCTCTGTCTTTAGACCCCTGTCTCGGATAATGAAAACTCCCCAAAATTAAAGAAGTTAGCCAGAGACCTAAGCATATTCTATGAAATGGTATTGGCTAAAATATAGCCATTGGAAATCCTTTTTTGTGCTACTGTGTATTGATGCTGATTAACGTTATTTCTAACAGGTTAAAACTGAGCTGTTGTCCAGTTAATATGCTCCCTGAAGCCCGTGTCTCTACTCTAAGAGAATTTGTCAGGGGAAGAGGCTCCGCGTTGTACAACCAGATCGCGGCTTGCATCATGTCAGTTTCAGGAGTTAAGGTCTCCCTGTTAAACTTTCATTATCATAGGAATCAGGCAGGCCTCCCGAGGGGACATCCAAACAGAAACGGGGAGGGATCAGTGAATAGAAGTGAAAAACTATGACGTTAGTTATCAAAAGAAGATCAGAATAGCCTAAATGTGTGTGATTTGGTTGAAGAGATGCAGAAGGTATGTGGAGTTAAAATAAAATAGTAGTAGAAGTTCACAAAAATACGTTTTTCACAAAATTCAAAATGGCAGAAACTTTTGGGAGGTGGAGTTTAGTGGTCTCATCAACTTTATTGTAGAGCAGAACATGTGTGACATACGGGGTGAGGGGCGTGGCCTTGCAAAGTTAAAATCAACTCTATAGGGGCCGCTATAGAGACATTTATTCATACCCAAATGTGACACCCCTAAAATATTAAAAGTTTCACCAGTCCTCATATGCATGCCAACATTTTTTTGAGCATGATAAAGCCCCCAAAAAAGACAATTAATTTGGCAGAAGAAGAAGAAACGCTACAGTTTCAATGGGGCCTGACCCGACGTCGTCGGTGCTCGGGCCCTAATAATACGAATAATTGTTGAGGGTTGTGAGATTTTCAAAGTAATGACGTTCACAAGAGCAATTTGTTTCACAATACCAGCATTGAAAATCTAACCCAATTGCTTTTCCAGTGTGTTTAATATAAACAACCAATGAAACTAGCAGCTCTTAAGCTTTCATTGCAGTTTGAAGGATTATCAAAATGAAATATCGGTATATCAAGTTTAAATCCTTTTGGAGAGATCAATGAACAAGACACAAAATGAACAAGAACACAATAGTATGATGTTTCATCATACAAGACTTCATTTCATGGTGGGGGGGGGTCAATATATATAGCCTATAATTCAGTCCCAGACAGAAGAAGGTGATAAAAGCTCTCCCAAGGGTTGAGGATAGCCTCTGTGACAGGGAGGGAGAAAAAGGGCACTTGATGGATAATGATTTTGCTTTCGCAAAGGCTGCTTAAATGTCAGAAGGGAGGGTGTCGTAATATTCTCTATTTAATAACAGGAGCATAATACGTATACATAAATGGAGATTACAGACACTTACACACAGGGTAAAGAGGAAGGTACCAGTTATAAAGCCAGTCAGACTGATTAAGTGGACTTTTTAAATGTACTACAGCATTGTTGCAGGGGGAGGCACATATATTCTCACACCTGGGAGTTTTCCAGAGCAGCAGCACCGGAGCAGCGAGCTGGTCAGTGCTGCTTGTTTTGTTTGTTTTACAAATTTCAGCAGCAGTTGATGAGAAAGGAAAGAGCTCCAATTGAACCCCAGGTTGCCTGTTGAGTTCTCCTGTTAAGTGTCTTACTGCTCTACCATGAGTCTTGACTTGACATCTGTGCAGCTGTTGAGGGGTCAGCTTTCACTCTCCAATCCGTCAGAAAATAACCTGTTATCTGTACTGATGCAATCGTAGAAATAGAGTAGATCTGAGAAAATCTGGGATGCTCCAAGGATCAGTGCATGGGCCACTACTATTCATTGTTTATATGTTGTCGCTTGGTGATGTTATCCTTATTTATGACCTGTGTTGATTAATGATCACTAACATTATTCATTGAGGGCTACCACGGTGGTAGTGTAGTGGCTAGCACTGTCACCTCACAGCAAGAGGGTTCGATCCCCGATCCCAGGCGGTCCTTCTGTGTGGAGTTTGCATGCAGCTTAGGTTATTTGGAGACTCAAAATTGCCCGTAGAATTGTCTGTCTCTATATGTGCCCTGCGATGAACTGGCGACCTGTCCAGGGTGTACCCTGCCTTCGCCCAATGTCAGCTGGGATTGGTTCCTGCCGACCCTGCGACCCTGAATAGGATAAGCGGTTTGGGGAATGGAATGGAATTATTCATTGAAAAGGTAAGGTGCAAAAGTCATTTTTTGCTAGACTCATTACGTTTATTTCAGTTACTCAGCACAGTTCTGTGAAAGGTACCCTAAAAGTCCACACACACACAACCACTTACACCAGAAAGGAGCAATGTCACCTGTACTACCTTGTCTGTCTGTCTGCTTTTTGCTACAGTCATCCTCAGCACCCTCACCAGGAGCTTGTAAAACAGCGACCGCCAATAAGATTGCAAGATCGGTTTGATATTTTAGTGTGCTAGCCATCACCAGGGCAGCAAACTTACATATTTGATTATATTCTGGGGAGAGACTCCACCTCTGGAATCAAAGAGCACTGGAAAATGTCCCTTTTGCCATCATAGGAAAGGCTAGTAAATTCATCAACGCGTAAAAGGTGCCAGCTGCAGAGGGTAGGGGGAGGTGGATATTCCAGTGAGCATTATGCAGTCCTACAGCTGTCTGCGTCTGCTAGTGAGCCTTACAATCAATGGGGAAAGAGTGATTGACACAAATTGCACCCTGATTCTAGCAGTGAGAACGAGAGATGCATAATATTTCTTCCCTCCCATTGAGCGACCCTGAAATGGTTCAATTAATCCTGCATGTGTGTAGTATAATTAGAACATCCCGCCAACCTAAACATGGAGCACATTCAGAGTGTGCCACATGGTCTGTATTTTTTATAAAGGGAAATAAGAGAGCCAATCATCACATCAGCTAGAATACAGTGCATTTTCCATTATATTGAAGCACTGGGAGCAATTAAACCAAGTGAGGTGACACGTAGCGCATCCATACCTCTGACCTCTGACTCTGCCTTTGCATTAAACTGTGAGATGGTTAGATAACGATTTTTACCGCTGGTTCAGTCAGCTGCAGAAAACCAACAGCACAGAACAGCATAACGATCTTAAAATGTGTATAAAATATATCCTTCTTAACTGACATAATGACTATCCAGCTGTGTATTTAATGTCCCAGTAGGCTGAACATGATGAGTGGTATTTGGAATACATTTTTTTTAATCATTTGCATGCTCCAAACGGGAGCAGCACGTCATGAATGTCTGTGCAATAATCCTGTTTGTAACAAAGCTTTACTACCGGGAATGTTAGACCCAAAGGTAGGAAAATACCTGGAAAGGAAGATGGATGCCTGTAAAGACTGCATGGAAACAAGGAGAAATCAGACTCCGCCAGCGCCTTTAAAGCTCACTAATTGTTGTTTAATCGGTACAGAAACTGATGAGAACAAACATGACATGGATCTATAGGGGCAAGACTATTCCTAGGCTAGGCGTAGTGACTTGCTGGACCTCACTGTGAGGTTGTCAGGCAACCAGCTGAAGTTAGTGTACCCAGCTAAGAGACAGTCAGGCGCATAACCCCCCAAAAAACACTATTTTACACTTTGGTTTTGGTAAACGTGTTCAATGGAGGCACCAGTAGGTGGATTTTGACAGAGCCAGACTAGCTGTGTTCATCGTGTTTTCAGTCTTTATGCTAAGCTAAGCTAACAGGCTGTCGGAGATTCATGAAAAACACCATGCATTGTTAGTAATCACATTTGAGCCTAGTTGGAATGTGCACCAGTTGTGAATATTACAGCAAGGGTTCTCCATCTGTCGTGTCAAAGAGAAATAACTCTGGCTCAGCTGAAGTGTGTGTGTGTGTGTGTAAACAAAATCCGAGACCACTTTTGAGAGTTTATAGACTTCTTATTTTATCATAAGTCACATTTCAGGATTTGGCATGCATTATGCACAAAAGGTGGGTTTACTCTGCGTGGCCCTTATCATCTGCTGGGAGGCCGTCTGCAGTACAAAATACCAGATACATGGAAATATATTTCATTGCTATATGCAACATGTTTTTTTAGTCCAACCTAGGCGTCACGTAGTTCGGTCCTCACCCATGAGGATTCAACCTTCATCTTTTCCCTTGAGGAAACCAAGCACGAATAGCAGGAATGCAGCGTAAGCTTTTTCTTCATGACAAACACTGACTGGAACGTCTGTGTCTTCATAAAGGCAGACCTCTTCTGCAGACTGCAGCCACAGGACTTCAACCACAAAAATCCTGTTTCCGTGAACATATTTTGCTGACACAATTATAACAAGCGTGCCCTGCTCCCGATTGGCATCTTCGCTTGGTTGATTATTTTAATCTAATTTATTGTTTGCTTCTCCCTCCCCATCCCCTATCTGTCAGAAACATACAATATCTGCTCTGTTCCTCACAGGGGCCAAAAGATTAGCACATCACAACCACAGTGGGAAAGAGCATGCTGAGAGTCACACCTGTACAATTGACCCTTTGCTAAGCCCCGCCCCCCACTGCTACTGTCAAACTAATGCAGTATAGCGAAAACAGAATAAGAAAAGGATTAAGATAGAAGCTAAATCCTTCAAATCACAGTGTATAGGTGAACCACTACATCACCTGGAGATTGAGACAGAAGACATTGAAATTAAGGAACAACATTGTTCCTGTAAAGCTGGTTAGGTCTTTATTCACCATTATAATAGACGTTAGCATAGTTAAATAACGCACTGACTAACTTGCTCTGCTAATGTTAGCTCCAAAGGTTTTTACGTAGAAATGTAACGTTATAGAAACGTATATCTCCTCTCATCACTATTACTCAACGTTTGAAATCCACAAAACCAGTCCAAAAATTGCAAAAATGCAAAACCATTGCATTAGTCTATGGAGCAGAGGCACAGAGCTGTCAGACCCTGAGGAGCTCCATCGGTCGATGACAGGCAACGAGTGACCGGTCTGCGTTCGAGGGGAGGGACTTAGCGAGGGCTCAGTTGAATGCGTGCTTGTCTTAATCAGCGGACGCTACAGTCCTGTGGTAATTTCTCTCATATGTTAATCAAAAAGACTTGCCTTATTCCATAGTGACAAATGGAGTAGTGGAGGGTGAATGGTATAAAGCAGACACACAAACCTGTTGTACTGCTCTCTCTGTCTCTGCATCATTACATCCTGGCTCCTCTTCATCTCCCTCCTTCCTCCTCTGATGGGAAATTGAGGGTGCTTCATCACGGGCCTATCCCGCACAATCATAGAAATGGAAAGATCTTTTATTTATGGTGCTCTGTTGCCTGGGAACTGAACCTCCCCTCTGTTACACACTGCATTGATGTGAAGACTTCTATACGACATGTCATTTGCCTTCATTTTATTTCACGTTTGAAGCTTTTTTTCAATATCTTGTTTTCCGAGTGACTACAGGCAAAAATAGAACACGCCTGATTCTCCGGTTGACATCAAAGTGCAAGGCACGATTTCAAGGATGGAGGTGCGCCAATGTGTGTGACAAATAATATCGTTAATAAAAACCCATGTAGCATGGCCTGGTTTGGAGATCTTTGCGGTGCACACAGAAGAGTCATTGATTCTAACTGCGCGGCGGTTTGAAAAATCGACCGCGCTGAAAGTCAGGCAGGATCTGACAGGATGTTCTGTGTGATCAGCCGCGAGCGAATCCATAAAGCAGCGTCATGGGCTGGACAGTAAATAGGCTCACGTCAGTATTCCTTATCACAATTCTTTTTACATTTAATCAGTAGTTTGAGCAAATCAAATCAATATTTTGATTGCCGCCACCTGCTTTCCTGATATGAGCCATCAGTATTCATGCTATCACTCTTGGGTTATTCAGACGTCGGTGATGAAGCTCTAAGGGGGTCATTACATCATCTTCAACTTCCCCATCGTTATAGAGCAAAATGATATGAATTTCCTAGAAGTCATTTAATTTTTTATGGATTAAGGCTGCCTCCCAAGTAAACACTGCATAAATACTAATGTGGAAATATATTGCACACATGAGTGTTCTGCTCCCATCTGAGTCCGTGTGTGTCCGTGTGTCAGTAGTGTGGGTCTCTGTAAGTGTGTATGTGTGACAGACGTTCTGTGTTACACAGTTCTATCTCTCCGCAGGTCAACAGACCTTCCTCAGCTGGCTATTCGGCAATCCCGGGGCCTCAGCTGTTTCGGATGAAAAGGTTCCAAAATGTAAGCCACGGACACAGTGGAGTTCAGGGAATTAGCGGCTCTCTCTCCCAGAGAGCCACGGCGTTCCCAGAGGCATCAGCAGCCTCTCTCTTAAGTGCGATACACGTGAAATAGAGAGAAAGGGTTCAGTGAGTGCTGCGAAAGACATCTGTGAGTTTATTTTGTTGTATGTACGTAGTATGCTAATGTATGCGTCCAGCAGTCACAGAGCATTCTCATTCATTTGGAGTCCTGAGGGAAATATCTCTTTCTAAATTGCTCAACAGTGTTGCTCTCTAACTGTTGAGTCCGTCTGCGACTCGGGGTGTAACGATACACGTATTCAACCGTTCGGCACGAGGCTCACGGTTCGTTACGCATTACCAACCGAACAATACGCTTGAAGAATATACTGTTGCATTTGGAAAATGCAGAAGCTTAAATTGTGGGAGATATAATACGCTCAACGTGGCAAACCGCCCGACGTAACAGACGACGTGCTGTCTGACACGCCCACCACGGACGAACAACGTTCTAAGGGATACCACGTTTACCACGTTTTGGTTTGTGACAGCAGCTACCTTATCTTTACTCTTTTAGATGTGGTATTAAGAATTGATTCTAACAGATGCCCACTGTCAAAATTATGAAAAATGTTTGCCTAGATCAAAATCAATGTTTAAATCCAACATTTCCACCATTCTCTGGAAATAAAAAAGAAAGTTTTTTTGTTTAAATAGTTGCACTTTTAGAAGGGCATGGGGCTGTTTACCACAAAGTTGAGGAAAGTGAATACAACTGCCTGAAGATTTAGTAAAATTACGACGTATTTTGCAATTCCATCTGGCTTTTATTATCATATTATCTGTGACTGTCCCTCTCCTGACCCTGCCACATCCGACATCGCCAGCATGTTGAAACATAGAGCCGACGCTCTGTTCTTTGACGCCAGTCTACCGCTTCAGTCTGCCTTTGTTTTAACAACCCTTAGTTCCCATTCACAATCACAGCACATCCCTGCTTTGTAATTTTGTTAAAAGCATTGGACCGGTACAGTATATCTCCTGCAGTGACTTGGACATCGGCCCGCCCTTTCCTCTGCCAGAAAGATTTAAGTTAATGACTCAATCTAGAATAGGCTCTCTTTGCCCCGCATAGCGCTTGAGTGTGCTAAAAGTTAAGTGCCCTACGAACTCTGAGCTAACAAGAGTGTAGCGTCGGTGACTTAGTACTGAGTGAGGGAAAAGAAGAGTCAAACTAAAATGAACGTGACATAACCATGGTTTATTGTTAAAAAATAACTCGTTCAGCGTTGACGGCTGTACAGTAAGACAAATTAGGATTACAGAGAAGCAGAGAAGGCAGAGAAAGATGAGTCATTTAATAATTCTCATCATCTCCCATCAATGCTGGTCAGGGACCATCAGTCACATGGGCCACGGCTGCTTCAAACAAGCGGAGGCTTCTGCTGAAGAGACGAATGCTTTTCATTTGTTTAGCACCGCTGCACGCTGACATGAAAATGTGCATGGGTTTCTTGTGTTTATGTGTGGTTTAAATCAAGGGCCTGCACATATCACACACACACACACACACACACACACACACACACACACACACACACACACACACACACACACACACACACACACACTCTCTTGTTTCGGTTTTAATGGAATAACTATATATCACACTGAAGTGCTTCTCTTTGGAAGCATTAGAGATTCCACAGTACACATCCACATCCACAGGGGTTTTGCCTGTGTTACAGTTAAAAGCACAAACATGGCCAAATATTACACTCTGGAACATTCTTCCACCAGGAGATAAAAAGAGAGAATTCTATATTACTGCATATAGAAAGGCATTTGTTTCTGCTCTTGCTGGTCAGGATGTATACACAGTACAGCTTACAGTGTCAGCATACAAATGAGGTTTGGGTTTAGTCGTACAAGACAGAATTCCAGGCCCAGGAGCTTTCAACAGAGACGTCCATCAGTCTCTTGCTTGGTTATACTGGGCTTTGCGAAAAAAATTCAGATGGCAGGTACAAGATGCGAAGAGACATGACTTGGACTGAAGATTTGAGAGACTTGAGACATTGTCACATGAGTAAAAGACTTTCATGTAAATGACTTTACAGTTCTATGACTTCAGAAAATGTCGCTCATCAAGAAGAATGACTATATTGGCACCGGGGAGCAAGCGGTTCTCTTTGGGAAGAGGAGCAGTTCATACACAGCAATGTAAGACCCAAAGACGTCCAAGGCCCTCACACATTTGATTTGATAGTTTTCACTTTTTGCAAACATTAGCAGGGCCAGATTTGAGAGTTTGTTCTCGGTAATGACATTTGAATTCACAGCAAAACGAATTGCAACAGACCCAAAGGCCAGCACTGGTGCATGCACTGCATCCTTCCAGAAGAGAGCCTTATTTTTTACTGCCACCTAGTGAGCAGCTATTGTTCTTTTATTGTCGACTCGTCCACGTTGTTCTATTTTCAACATATATATTCCAGTTGCCTGGAAAATACATTTGTCATGGAATTAATTATTGTCAGAAACATAAAACAGGGAAATCAGGAGTAAATACACAGTATGTCCACTTTGGGCCACAGAACACAGTTTCATCAGGTTTTATCCCTAATTAGCAAGATACATCGAGGCTTTATCGAGAGTCTGTAATTATTTCGGCATGGTTCAGAAATTTATCTTTTCCACTTGCATAATAATCTATTCATCCATTATGGAACAGCTTATGTTATTCAGAGGCTGGGGGGGGGAGCTAGAGCTGATACTTGCATTATAATCATTAACATAATTTCATGGACTTAAAGAAGCACTCACTATACAACTCAATGTTGAGGATCAGATCTGCAGATTTCCACTCTTTTGTAATTCATGAAATGTATGAATTAGTGGTTTTATTTATTTGTCTGTGTTGACTTCAATGGAACAAAGGGGAATGAGGTGGGAGTGATGCCTGTTTTGTTCTACTGTGAATATCAATATCAAGGAACACTGTTTCAGCAACGTTTTCCCATCGTCTCCCCATAACTGTCCTGATAACTGTGCTGGTGTTGGAGCAGCCCATTGAGACAGCAGGGCTCATGTGATTGTCAGTGATCATGATCCAGTTCATCGCTATCAAAAACATGATTACCAAGAAGAAGGGTGAAGTGTGCACGCAGATTACACCATTGTGTCATAGAAACACAATCTCTGCATCAAGTGTTCATGAGAGCTATCCATGACTGATGTTACCAATTGTGCAAAAGTACAGCTGCAGCAACAACGCACACCGCTGCCTGGAGAACCAAATGTTTATATTCAGCCAAATAAGCTACAACATTCAGCACACACAAATATTGTATTGGGTGGTACTAAATACTGAGCAGAAACGAGCAGATTGATGAAGTGCAATTTGAAAAAACAAAATCATTAACTGAAAAGACAAAAATCACACTATCAAAGAGCAAAAATAGGAATATAATACTACAACACCTTTCGTATAACAAACATATTAAGGTGCTAATTGTATCTGTTTTGTAAAACATAGTTGTTTCCCTCTGGCTCGTGAGCCATTCGAAACTCTTGGGTGGGCGTGGTTTAACGTCATGACGTATGGTTGCTTTACGTAAACCGTTCGGCGCAAAAATTCAAACGCTGAACAGGAAGAAAAACTACAGCTCGCTCTGTTCTCTGTTCTCTGTTCTCTGTATGCCGTACTACAGATAATAACGAGCCACAAGGAAGCCACATTGGATTTTATTCATCTCGAGGTACGTTGAGTGGACTAAGTAGGTTTTATGGTAGAGCTTGTGTGTGTGTCAGTGAGCCAGTTAGCCAACAATGATGGTGAAGATACGTTCATATCAGCTAGCTGATGCTAACCTAAGCTAGCGTTAAGGCACGTAAAGTTAGCCTAGGCATCAGCTTATAGAGCTGGGCAACGTTTGTTTTGTTCGTGTTGAACGTGGTTTTAGACTACTTAGCAAATATGCTGCGTTAAGATAACATTCTGCTTTCTTTTGTAAAAAGTATGTTAGCGTTAACTTAAATCACTTTTTAGCCAAGTTAACGTCATAACTTCACTTAAGTCCTTTTGTTTACGTGCGAGAGTCTGTCGTTCAAGCTAACGTTACTTAGATGGATCACACAAAACAACACAAATGAGTTAGAAAGTATTCGCATTGCGTGGAACCCACTCACAGTGATTTGTTATGAAGAGAGAACCTGTATAAAGTTATAAGTAACGCAGGTAGTTGTGAGGTGTTTAGTGTCCTAACGGGTCATTATTAAAGGTGTGACGTACTTAGTGAACTAACAGTCATTTTTCTAAATTCTAGCACGAGGAAAGAAACAAATATAAGTTGATGCCAATATGATTCTGTGGTATAAATGCATATTTCGTGTGTTTTCGTCGGACACTCTTGATTCCTCTCGTGTGAGACTCTCTTGTTGTTTCCCACTAGAATCCTGTTGTTTACATGATGTGGCCCACTACTGTATGTCAGCTCAGTGAGCAGTGAAGGGTGTCCAATAACAGAAACAGGAAAACAAGGATGGGTTTCCACTTTTCTGACTGACACTCTTCACTGCAAGACATTTTATTCACACATTCAAAATACTGTATATTACTCTCGAAATCTCAACTCAAGTATGTTAAAATGATGCAGCACAAGATGCAGATACTCTTCGGTTGTGTTGTCAGTATCGTCTACCTACTACAAACAAATTTCCCCCTGGGGATAAATAAAGCATACATCTATCTATCTACTTTATTTTTTTCTTGTTCTCAAATTGAAACTCATGTGATCGTGTTTCTGTGTCTCCAGCTAAGATGAGCGCAGCCTCCACACCAGTCTCCCGGATACGTCAAGGATGGACGCCATCCTCCATGAAGAACAAGGGTCTGTCCCCTGCAGCCTGCAGCACCCCACTGCTGACAGCCTTCCCCGGCAACGACGACGAGCAGGAACGACGTCAGCGCAGGAGATCGAGAGTCATCGATCTTCAAACTGCCACCGACTCCTCCTTCAACGACTCTGCATCTCATAGGTACGGTGGAGAGAAGTGAGCACAACTTTGATTACAGCCTGTCATGTGGAGTTTGATGTGTTTGAAGGACTTTGAATATATACAATCATGGCTTTAAAGCCCTGCCAATATACACTTTGAGAGATAAAAGTGTATCTAATGTTTGTATGCAGTGCCGCAGGGACTCCTGCTGCCGTGCCCAAGCTGTCAAATGCACAGATCTCAGAGCATTACTCCACCTGTATAAAACTCTCCACTGAGAATGTGAGTACATAGTGTGTGTGTGCGTGTGCGTGTATTTATTTATGTAGAGTCTTACGATCTGAAAGAAAAGATCTAATTATTTTGTTCTTCTTTTTGGCAGAAAATCACCACCAAAAATGCATTTGGTCTGCATCTGATTGATTACATGGCTGATATTCTCAAACAGAAGGATTCTGAGCTCACAAACTTCAAGGTTTGAGTTTTATATGACACACAGACTTTGTAGTCATCTCAACAAAAAAATGTGTAATGTATCTCGGATTAATTTCTTAATTGGATTAATTTCCGTTCTAAAGAAACGGTGATCTGCATAAATGGCCTGGGCGGATATATAAAAAGGTTTTATCTTATCTTTTGAAGGGTCTTGATTCCAGTGAAGAAGAGCATTCAAGTCTGAAATGACGCTGTGTTTTATCTGAAAAATCAATTTACATATTTTGATAAATGAGTTGACCTAATGACAGCTGCAGACATACTGTTACAAAACTTTGAAGGGATTGTTGTAATTATTAAAAAAATATGAATAGAGTTAAGAAAATATGAGCAGTGTGTCATTCAAGGTAAACGTGCCGTGGAATAATCAGGATTCACAAGCGCTGTGTATGATGTTTTCATTGCCCCTTCAGGCAGATTTGTGATATTGGGCTATCTATTGTAAATAAACATGACCTGACTGGTGTGTGTGTGTGTGTGTGTGTGTGTGTGTGTGTGTGTGTGTGTGTGTGTGTGTGTGTGTGTGTGTCTGTGTCTGTGTCTGTGTCTGTCTCTGTGTCTGTGTCTGTCTGTCTGTCTGTCTGTCCTCTGAAAGGTGGCAGCTGGCACTTTGGATGCCAGTACAAAGATCTACGCCGTGAGGGTGGATGCTGTTCATGCTGATGCCTACAGGGTGCTGGGCGGCCTGGGGGCTGAGACCAAACCAGGAGAAGGTGAGAACCTCAGCGATGTGATTTTCATTCGAATACACAACTACACTGGAACTAGATGACGGGTTTTGAGCTTTGTCTGCTCTTTATTTCTCATTGTTTGTGATTATACAGACCACGGTCCGAAGGAGGAGGGCGGAGATGACGGTGAAGTGACCGCCAAGCAGCCGAAGAAGAAGAGACCCCCCAAGAGGACGGTAGAGCAGAACCTTGGCAACATCAACAGCGGGGATTCTGAGAGAAAGTGTGAGGTATGGAGTTCTCTTCACACAACAGTGTTCGTTCAGTTGACACCCAGGACGATCGTCGTGCTGTTGGGCAGAATGTAATTACCAGGTTTATCACGTTATATTGATATTTACTATCTTCTGTGTCATTAAACCTATTGCATTTCAATTTAAAAAAAATCTCATTGATTTCAGGAACTCAGCCTGTTTTTTACCCGAGGAACTAAGGACTACATTTAATTCCCGTTCAAGAGTGTCTGTGTCGGTTGAGTCACGATCCATAGCTGAATGATGCAACACAATGGTGATTGATCATATTGCCTCATATGATGAAAGCCTTTGCATTAGCCGTGTTAAAAAAAAAAAAGCTGTGTGTCTGTGGCAACATTCCCAAGAAAAAATCCCTAGCAGCAATCGTTGGGAGGTGAGATCCAAAAACACGCCTGCTTATCGTTATATGTGCTGCCAAAGAGAACAGAGCGGAGATCTTGGAGATCTTGGAGATCTTGGAGATCTTGGAGATCTTGGAGATCGTAACTTTAAGGAGAGGGATATGAAAATTGCCTCTAATTAGAGTGTAGAATTTTTCCAAAGGTTTGGGATCTCACACGTCCTGAACATGTACACGGTGAAGCAAGTGCATGGTGGACATTGCTTGAGGTCTTGTCTGCTTCCCGGGAAGTTTTAGAAAGATTGTGGAGAAGAGAGATTTCTTCAGATGTGGTAGACATGCAAACAGATCCTTTTTGGTCCAAACGGTCATATTTGCATTATTTCCCCTGCTTGACAAGATAAAGGGATACACCGATCCCATTTCTTCTTAAACTTTCTAATTGTATTAGCTGTTTGATAGTTTCCTCCAGGGTAAAACAATAATACCAACCCATTACTGATTGGGTGGTTTCATATGCACTCATGTACAAAGGACACTTAAGTGTTAGCCAAGGCAACAACCCTGCAGTTACAGAATATCATTCTTTCATTAATTCAAATGTCATAATCGGCTTATATCCACTGAGTAGTTCACTGATAAGTTGATGTTTGAGATAAATATTAGACACAGGTCACTGAGCTATCGTCTGAAGAGCCGTGAGATATTCATCTAACGGTTCCATTCTCAACTGATCCTCCTGCTCGGATATCAAAAAGACATTAGCGTAAATAAAGGACGTTTCACTTTTAGTACTTGTTATCGATGGCTGTGAACTTGATCAACTTTCCTTCTCACCCGCCCAGGTGGACCCCATGTTTCAGCGGATGGCCTCATCATTCGACGAGAGCAGCACGGCCGGAGTCTTCCTGTCGGTTCTCTTCAGTGAGAACAGTCGCTGTGAGCTGCTGTTTCCCTCCTACATGACCCTCCTGCAGTCCACACCCTCGTACTCTCCTCCACCTTCCCAGGCAGTCCCTGCATCCCCGTTCATGGGTAAAAAACAAAACAATTAACCAGGCCCAAAAAATCTCAATTTATGTAACTGTGATTTACAAACTTGTCTTTGAGTTGTACAGTTCAGTCTAGATTTGCCAGCAGGCTTCTGTCTGTGTTATTGGTGTTGAGGCTGTTCATTCTGAGCGTCTCTCTGTCGTTTGTTTCTGCCAGCTGGACTGCAGCGTTGCAAAGAGAAAAGCTCCATCTGCCCCTCGCTGCAGGACTTCTCCTTCACTAGCTGGAACCCTGAGCAGGTCAGAGAACCACCGACCCTAATGCTCTAAATGACTCTGATTTATTGGAAATATAACCATTTATTCCTTTCAAAAGTTTGTCTTTGAGGTGGAAAACACAGTGTCAACCATACAGAAACGTTTGATCCGTTATTATATTCTCTTAACGTTACCAGTTTATATGCATATCTGCTTCCAAAGTGTTTCTGTAAATAATTGCAGACTTTCAGGAGATGTTCTACACCTATAATCTAACAGTTGGATTGTGCTGCAGGAGGTAATCCATCCTGTTTTGTGGAGTTCAGTCAGCAGCATCAGACCTTTTAACAATACTGTCACTGCTCCTCACTACAGTAGTTGGTAATCTCATAATAACAAAGACTACAATTCATCTTTTTCACTGGTTAATCCATTCATCCATGTATGCCGCCTATCCACATCCATATAATTAATTATATCATTAGGAATTATTCTTATATACTGCTGGTAAGTACTGAAAATGTGATAAATAATTATAGGCCATATTGTCCCTACTGGTTTTCTATCATCTTTCATACTTTGGTTTGTGTGATCATAAAAGAAATTCATGGCATTCTATGGGTAATGAAAAGGTCTTAAAGCATCTTATAATGAACTTGATGAACCCTGCAGCTGGATATTTTATCCACTAATATTATCAAAATAACAGCATTTCAATCTCGACCTGTTGCTCCAACGGGTGCATCTTTTTAACACGGTTTGGAGACGTCTTTGTTTCACTACATACGATATCTGTCACTATTCATTTGGAATTAAAATGAAATATTCAAATTGTAAGGACCTGTTCAATTTAAAATGTATATAGTCTATAAAGTGCGACAGGCTCTTTGTAGTTTGCCTTGTGGTCCACCAGAGGGGGCTCTTTAAAATCCACTCAGCTCGACCGTGCGGTGCCCCGTGGATCTATCGGTAAAAGAAGCGAACATATAAAAAGGAGGGACAAGAGCAGGAGATGCTGGGCTAACTGTGGAAGCACCTGGATTTTTACACCGGGGGCAGTGCGCCACATGAAACCGGGCGCATTCAAATTAAAAACCAACTATGTTTGACTTTTTGACAACGTGACACTCCTAAAAAAAATTCCCACGGGTATTTTTCCCTGGAGAAAGGAGCGGGTTTTGGTGTGAATTTACTGGGATCTCGATTCCCAGCCTACAGCCGTAGTGCCCGGGTGATGCGGTCTTAGTTCAGGGATGCCACTGTTTGACATACGGTGACCTAAAAGAAGGTTACCAACAAAGACCAAAGGATGCATCACTTTATATCGTCTGTCAACATGCTCTAAAGACTAAAGTGATGACTTAGGATCCACTACCTTATACCCATATGATCATAAAACAACTGCACTAGTCTTATTTACAGAGACTGTACATTTTCTTCCAGACCATGAATCAGCTCTTGGAGAAGATCAAGCAGGGAGAACACGTGTTTGACGTGAACGCCGAGCCCGAGCCTGAAGAAGACGACTGCCCTGACTTTGACGCCGACTACGAGGAGGGAGTGGGTGACAGCGAGGAGAGATCCAAGGAGTACAAGGACGGTTGTGAGGCCTCCGGCTCCGGCAAAGGAAGGTGAGCTAGTGGATCGTTGAAGAGCTGCTGAGAGGAACTCGCCCTTAAGCTAGTTTGAAATGTATTCATGGTGGTTGCAAGTGATTGCATTGCCCGTTATCACCAGGAGAGTGGGCATTTAATGAATTAGGCCACGCTGAATGGGTCAGAATCCCACTCCTGCAGGCTCTGTTAGCAGAAGGCTGATTTGTGTCTGTGCTCGCTGGGTTGAATGGTTTCTGACGCTGCTGTGACGGCGGTACAGGGACGTGATTCCCATCGGAGAGGGAGACATCACCACCATGTGTCTGCAGCTGTCCTCTCAGCCCAGGGAGTATTCCTACTTCAGCCCCAGGACCATGGCCTCATGGGCTGGACCCGGCTACTGGCAGTTCAAGCCAAAGCACAAGTGTGAGTGAAAACGATGGTTTGACACACAATTAGAGACAATAAGTAGTCCATGAGCAAGACATGTTGCTTATTATCTGTGACCTAGTGCTAAAACATGTTAACAATAAACGTCTTCTTATTTTGCTGTCTTTACGTGGAGCTTTGTTTCTTTTTTTGATCAATAGTCTGTCTATTGTATTTAATTTAATAAATGTAGCATCATTATATTGAGCATTTATACTGTATGTATCCACATTTGGGAATTAGGCTTTCACATGTTCTCTAATGGTTGTCCTCCTCTGCTGAATGTGTGCAGCAGCATGCATCCCTCTCATCTGCTCTCATCTCCTAAATCTCCTGCAGTGGACCATTTGCCGGACAAGGAGACGCGTAAAAGGAAGCCCAAGAAGACCTTTGAAATTGACTTCAATGACGACGTCAACTTTGACACCTTCTTCCGCACCACGAGAGTAGGAACCCTCTTCGCTTTTTGTCCAAACCCAATGTATCCACAGTTACAGTGTCGTCTGGCATAAATGCTGCCTGACATCTATTGCTTAGTATTAAAGGAATGGTGCGACATGTGGAGAAATATGCTTTTTATTAAAGGGTTTTTGATTCACACCACTTCTATCTCTACAGTAAATATAAAACTAGAGCCAGCAGCCGGCTTCTCTTGGCTTAAAACTGGGAAACAGCCGGCGGCTCTCTCCAAAAGTGACAAAATCTCACTAATTATCATATTTTTGTACCAATTCAACAAACCGTATATAACGTGCTAATTAGGGAGCTTCAGATGGGCCGCTTGGCGGATATTGTTTCCTTTGGACAGATGTTTGGCAACTCTTGCTGTTGGAGCCATAGCAGCACAATATTTTGGATGCAGCTGGTGTTTCCAGCTCTGGCAGCCTTTTATGTCTCAGCCTGACATTCAGGAAATCTGGTCTTGGTTGTTGGTGAACCAGTATGAATACATAACCAAGTACAGATCCAGTACAGCTGGGACGTGCGACCAATGGAGGGCCACTGTTTGACTAGTTCAGCTTGTTTGAGTGGATGTAGACAAAGGAGCCGTAGGGATAGATGTAGCTATAAAACCAGATTGTGAAATGGACAATGGTTGCTCGTGACAACAATTTTGAGTTTAAGCTTAAAAAGCTTAAGTTTGAAATCATCCGTCATGAACGGCTACATCTGCTTCTCTGAGCACAGGCTCTCGGATGATGCTGTGGCACGAAATCCACAAATAATATATTCAGCTAAAAAGTGACGTCCCTGCCTGGAGGGGTTTGAGACGAAATCTCACCAAAATCTCTAAATACGGTCAATTTAAGAGCTTGAAAGTGTGTAGGAGACGTATCTGAACTGAATCTGACGTTGTCTGCTCTCCCTCTGCAGGCTGCCACCACCAACAGCAAGTCTGCCCTCAGCGCAAGCAATAAGAAAACCACTCTGCCAGCGGACTTCCAGTTTCCCCCCGAGACGCTCTCCCAGCTCGGCCTCAAACCCTCCAGCTCAGTGAGTCTTCACCGCTCGGCTCACGGGGAAGAGGTCATCGTTGTCAACGGACACATCGTTCTTGTGCTCATCGGCTTTTCACAAAACTGAGACGCGCTACAGTCACCGGAACTATCCGCAAATACATGAGGATCATTTGTTTGTGTTGCGTGAAGGAGGATATTTTTTTTTTTTTTGTTTCCTCTAGTTGAGTCAAGAAGGCCAGAAGAGGCTGTCTGGAGAGCTGGGAGAAGGTATCGGAGACTACGACTACAACAACGCCAACGACACAGCCAACTTCTGTCCAGGTCTTCAGGTCTGAACCTTTTGGTTTCATTCCTTTTTGTCTTTTTGACTTTACTGTATGTTGTTAATGTTAACCTTTTCTTTATCTACAGAGTAGTGGTGGGAGGATTTAGCTATTAAATATGATGGATGTATGAAGGATATTTAGATGTATACGGCATGGCGCCGTGTGTTCCGTCTGTGTGTGAGATACCTGGTGGGTTCACAGGATGTTTTGGAGGAGCGATGTGTGAAACACTCTAGTCCAGCTGATCAAACTTAAGAGCTGGTGAGCAGGGAGGCTCTTCAGTGCGTGTGACAGTTTACAGTGATCATGTCTGTGATGTTTCTCCACATAAGGATGGGACGGTATAGGATTCTATCACGGTACTGTAGAATCTGCTAAATGTGAGATAGAGAATTCGGAACCACATCTCAAGTTCTTGTCCCTCTGGCACGTCTTTGGCCATGTTCCTCTTCAGGGTGGCGACAGTGATGATGATGGCGAAGGGTTTGCCGGTTCAGACGATACACAGCCTTCAGGTGACGGCGTACCTCCGTCCTCACAAGACCAGGAGGGCCTCTCGACCTACGGGGAGGATGATCTGGTTCCTCAACCACACAGGGTGAGCAACACAAGGCCTTTTTAGAGCTAGCATCCCTCTGCTCAAAAGCTTGTGTAATAATATTTACTCCACAATGATTTATAACTTGGCAGTTAAAATACTTGTACTTCCGTTATTGCTTGCTTTTGTAGGTCAACAAGATCGAGATCAATTATGCAAAGACGGCAAAAAAAATGGACATGAAGAGACTCAAAAACAACATGTGGACTCTTCTGACCGAAAGCCCGGAAAAGTCTACGGAGGTAAATCACACTGATAGACTGGCCGTGTGTCAGCGGGTCTACACCATGATGAAGTCATCAGTTTTAGGTTTGAAACTCAAATCCTGGGTCGTTTTAGTCGGAGATGTCGCCGTGCTTCTGTGTGCACCAGTCTGTGTTTTTAGTTCTGCCTTCATGTCCCCTACAGGAGGAGGAGGACGCTGTGGAGAAACCAGAAGTGCGTGGGGAGAAGGTCTTCAGTGAGACCACAAAGACGCTGCTTCAAAGGTACCCAGCAGACCGCCTACCATGGCGCGGTGCTAACGAGGAACAACAATGACTGAATAGACAATGGCGTGCCAATATATGTACCGATTTTTAATGTCGTTGATCAGGGCTTCTGCTTATGGAAGTGTAGATTTAAGCACAGTCTCTTGTAGGCGTCATCTGTAGTGTTACATCGACTCGTTTAATTATTATATAACTGGCAGCTCAAATTGCATAACCACATGCCACTGCTGTGACGTCCAATCCCTCTGCACTGTCAGTATCTCTAACGTGAGACTAATGTGTTGTTGATGAGGTGCACTGGATCACGCCCGACATCACAGAACAGGTTACAGATAAAAATGTGCTCAAACCTGCTACAGAATGGAAACGGATTGAGCGGTGTCCGTCTCCAGAAAACATTCCGCCCGCCGAAAGAAGCGCAGCGTCACGTAGAAATGAGGTCCGACGGCGTTTCCCCAGCATGCGGGAGCTCTGCAGACAAACACGAACCACGACTCAGAAATACAGGATTCAGGTCTCGACTGCAGAGAGACTCTGGCCACAAGTGTGAAACTTCTCTCCACCGCTGTTGGTAACTGAAACTCGAGGGCCGCAGAAAGTGGAGCAAAAAAAATCTCCCTCGCCGCACCAAGCAACACGCCTCCAGCTAACGCATAGAGGCAAACCTAGTACCGGCTGTTATCAAAGTCACCCTGCTGACGCTGAACAGTTTGTTTGCAGCAGAACTTAAAAGTACCATTTCATTAAAGGCACTGGATTTGAACAGCGTGATCGATGGAATGGAGAAATGTATTGTGTGTGTGTGTGTGTGTGTGTGTGTGTGTGTGTGTGTGTGTGTGTGTGTGTGTGTGTGTGTGTGTGTGTGTGTGTGTGTGTGTGTGTGTGTGTGTGTGTGTGTGTGTGTGTGTGTGTGTGTGTGTGTGTCCTTTCTTCATCCTTTCTCTTCATCATCTTCTTCTTCTCTCTCTTTGTGGCGATCCAGATTACCAAACACGATGGCTCAGAACCTGTCGGTGCCTCTGGCTTTTGTTGCTCTGCTTCATCTCGCCAATGAAAAGGTGAGTTTATTTGTGTTTTATGGAAACTGTTTACAGTGTATTCTGCTCATAGTAGTGTTCAAAAAAACAAAGTATACATATCTATTTATTGTAGTGTACAATGTGGAATATGTTTTGTCTTTTGCAGAACTTGGAGCTGGTGAAGGTTGACGACATGTCCGATATCATCATCAGACAAGGCCACTGAGGAGCGATAAAGGATGAGAAGTTGCTTTGGAGAGTCGCTGCTGTTCTCTACTCGTTTGTCTCTTTTACTCTTTACCGTTGTACCTCTGTAACACTCGCTTGTTTAGATTTATTGACGTTTTTATTCATTTTGTCGCAAATACGGTTTATAATAACTCTTAAAAAGTCAAAGCTGCCTCTGTTCCTTCACTAGAATTAGCTTCTTCTATTGTTCTGTCCTCTGTGTGTAGATAATTTAACTGCTCAACCACCGCACAAATAATGTATTATTGTCAAAAGAAATAAAAGCCTTTTTCTAAAACGTGCTGTAGAAGTTAATTCCCAGTCATTACGCCTTTCCCCCCCCGACAATTAGTGTTTTCAATAATGCAACCGGCAGTATTTTTTGGCACACTTGCTAATGCCTGCCGGGCAAATTGTTCTCCCAAAATGGCTCTAATTATTTTTAGCTGCTTGTGATTCAGAGCAGCCTGCAGAAGTTGTCTGACATGACGGCAGGTAACGACCAGCATTGAAGCCTCACAGACGTCTTCCTAGAGGCAAGACCGGTCGATCGGGTGCTGGTGTGGCTGGGTGGGTGGGACTCGGTATGACATCGGCACCTCAGGGAGCTGCAGGACGGGGAGGAGTCGCTCAGCTGATCACCATCACCACCATCTTCATCCAATCAAATGCGATCTGGGACACGGACCACTGCTGCTGATGTAGAGATGCTGATTCACTGTGTTATGGAATGAGTTGCGATGGTCTACAATATATTCTAATGTTGCGCAACTGCCATCAGCAATGCAACTCTTTTTTTCAAGCAAATCAAGAAGTTAGAGAGTTTTTAATGTTATCTTCCTGTGAAGACGACTCAACCCAGTCTCATTAATTGTTGCATTTAAGAGTGAATTAGTTTCAAATTGAAGGAGTGGTTTCACATTTTTAATATTTATTTCTAAAATGTACAAATGTATCCACACTTCTGATTTCTGTTTTGTTGAAAACATCATCTTATTAAATAGACCTCACTGTCCCAAAAGCTGTCAATTCAAATTCCAGTTCCAATTCCTGTTACCAATCCAATAACTATTGTTGTTGTAGCCTAGATATTTACACACCTGGTGTTCATGAAGATCTATTTTTCTCGGTGATGGAATAAATTTGATTAGGAGGAATTTAACAATGAGGATTCATAATTATTGACATTGACGATGATATGGTTGGTTCCTCTTAATGATTCAGTCATCAGGCGTGCAGCCAAACATATGAGCACCTTGAATGAGCACCTTGACGCCATCCCGATCATGACGTCACATGGGTTGCACAACACCAGGGCCTTCAAAATAAAAGTAAACTATCGCCTTAGTGCAACTTGAGTGCAACGTGGACGGTTACAAAATGCATAAAGTTAATAAATATACTATAAACTAAAATAATAATTCAACAAATGTATTATAAAATAACACTCTTGAGAGACTTCCTACAAATTTCAAGCTAATATTTGTATTTGTTGCTGTTTTCAATATATTTTGATACCACGGTTAAATATGGTTCAACAACTTACAAATATGGTCCTTAAAAGTTTTCAATTTTAACTTTTTACCTTAAGCTTTTTCATGACCACGTGCTTTATTTTGAGGAACACGGTCGGGAAAATACTGGATGTAATTTGAGCCACTTGACACTCGAAGCGAAGGAATTCAGTTTGAACAACAACCAGGAAGTTAAGCAGAGGAGGAAGACGTAAGTCGATGTGTTGGAGCATCTGACTCTCAAATCTACTAAAAGCGTTTTAAACCTCAGCGCTAACTGAAGGAGAGCTGGTCCACCGGGTTGTGGTCAAAGGGCTTTGTTTCCAACAAGATGGAGTTTGATCCGGTAAGAGATGACAGTCAAAGCTTGTGTTTTGTTGTTTGTCCTTGTTTAGAAAGCCTCTCCGTCGTCACCGTGTTTATCGGCAGACACGATGTGCAACAGGTGTATTTCCGGATAAAATAAAGTAGCTTTGTTGCACCTAGTTTTAACGTAACTGACACGAATGAGCGCACTCACTTTTCTTTGTTGAGAAAGAAAAGTCCCCGGGAGTGAGCTAACAAAATGGCCTAATTACACTCCGTGTGCAGAAACCAAACGGTCACCGGTTTCGTGGAGTTGAGCTAAAGTCAGATACATGAACTTAAATATCTTCAGGTGTTTATTTCAGTCGTACTAAAACGATACGTTTCGCTTCATGTGTTGTCGCTGGAGTCTGACTCCATTTAAAAAAGCGTCACTTTACCAACTGATGAAGGCACAACTCGGGCACAACAGCGCTCGTGACATGTCTTAAGTCAATGAGTCTCTCGCGAAGTCGACGCTTCATTTCATCTCGAGCTCACTGCCTGCTAGCTTAGACTAGCTGCTTACACGCTCATGTGTAGCTAGTCGCGTTACATTGGGCTAATATTCAGTATTAACGAAACGTAAACGCAGTTGTGAAAGTTGCCATGTCATTGAGTGAAGTGTTGCTTGACTGATATTATGATTAACATGAATTCAAACAGTCTCTGTTTCTGATATTAAACCTTAAACTATATGTCAAGGTAGATTGAAATTGCTGACTTTTGTTTAATTTGGCTGAACATGTTTTAATACTTAAATTTAAGGTTACTGTAGTGTTGTTGTTACTGTTATTTGTATTCGTGACGCTGTGTGTAACTGTTCCTTCCGTGTTGTGTCCCTGCTGTGCTGTTAACAGGATTTGTCTGACTGTCATCAGTAGCAGTGAGGGACCATGAGGGCTCAGAATGAGGCCCTTCCTCTGCTAAACAGTTAGAATCAGTGGCTTCTGAGGGGTTTGAAACGGTGCCTTCCCTCTCCTTTTGAAACTCCAAAATCATTTGGACTTAAGCTGCCGCTCTGCTGACTCAGCTGTGCCGAGGGAAAGATCTAAAGCACGGTGTTTTCCTGCAGCCTGCAGCATTCATTAGTCCTTTTTTTTACGTCAGCCTTTGTTTGGGTGCTTTGATAAAAGGAAACCCTCACTGCCCGTCTAGTGCCTGCCGTACAGATTACAGTTGTTCCACATTTGACTAGATTAGGAAGGGAGCAGTGAGGATTTAATGTGGCCTACCAAGACAAATGAAATCCATCCTTTTTGTATTTACATCCCCAGACAACCGTTTGATTTATTATTCATTCTTGTTCCTCGTGCATCAGATCAGTATTTATTACAAGGTGCCTTATCGTCATGTTTTATTGGAAGGCTGGGGGCACTTTCTCTGCTCGACAGAGGAACTCATTTGTGTTCTCTCCTCTCCGAGGTTTAAAACAGTTCAAATATTTGAATAGGACGCTTAATGCAGCCGTTAGTGCTTAGATGTCTTGTCCAGGGCATGATTCTGTCTCCCTCTTTCTGTGGATGTTGATACTTGATACCTGTCGGCCATTCAGTGGGCCTCACTGAAGTACTGGCACAGGTAAAAGAACAGGAGAGAGAGAGAGAGAGAGAGAGAGAGAGAGAGAGAGAGAGAGAGAGAGAGAGAGAGAGAGAGAGAGAGAGAGGGGTCAATGTAAAAAAACACAAAAACAGGGCATCTAAAGAGAATGCTAAAATATGTAATACAATGGGGACGTAAGGAAACCGAAAAAAAACATCTTAAATGAAACACAAACTCAACAACATGAAGCGTGCACGATCAAAACTGCTGTTTTGAGGAGAATTGGATGAAAAATAAAATGAAAATAGTGGAGGAAAGAAAGAGGGAAGGTGAACAGAATAAAGAAGAGAACAATGAAAGAAGAGAGATAATGAATCAGAAGACAATGAAATGGAGAGAGAGAGAGAGAGAGAGAGAGAGAACAACAGATGACGCAGCAAAACCTGCTGTTTCCTAGAGACAGTTTTGTTTACAGTCTGATGCTGGCTCATGGGACATGGAAGGCACTGTGCATAACACACACACACACACACACACACACACACACACACTCTGCATTTACCGTTTCTGCTTTGAATTCACACGTGCGGCTGTGTGTACGATCACAGCTTATCTTCCCGGTGAGTGCAGACGCGCTGCGGCGGCAGGCGTTCCCAGAAGTGAGCCGTGGTTTGGCTGCCAGCAGGCTGCGCTGTCATGAGCAGCAGCCCGGGGGACTGAGAGGACTCCCACAGCCACCTCCGGTTGTCCTCATTGCACATTTCTGTCTGACAAAACAAGACTGATAGAGAATCGTTTTCTTCCTTTTTAAAAGTCTTTATTGACCTGCGCTGGTGTAAGACAGATGAAGCCAGTCACTGTGAGATGGGAGGAAATGAATGACTCGTAGGGTCTTAAAGGCCTTCTGGTACAAAATGTGTCCGGAGAACAGATCTAGACAGCCAGTCACTTAGATAAATGTGTTGTGATTGTGTGACCTAGAGGCAGTCATTACAAAGAAAAAGGGAATTGATCCGATGACCCTTGAGTCACTCCACATGATGTCAAGGAGCAGACGAGCTAATCCAGAGATGTGAGACACGTCGGCTGTCTATAATAAGTGGGCGGAGTCGTGATGGCCTTCACCCTGGCCGTCACCATCTTGGCTTTTCTGCAACCAGTGAACGGAAGTGACCGTTATCCAGAACTTCTGCAGCTCACATGCGTTTATACTTTTTGTTTCTCATCTACTTTTCTTAAATTCCCCGTTTCTGTCCGGATCCCAGGAGCGGGGAGGAGAAGAGGAAGTGCCGAAGGACAAGGTGCAGACCTTGAGGGATCAGGTGGATGGAGTGAAAGACATCATGACGCAGAACGTGGACCGGATCCTGGCCCGAGGGGAGAGACTGGATGACCTAATGGGCAAGTCGGAGGACCTGCAAGCAGGGGTGAGTCATACCACGAGAGCGTATCCTTTCACCTTTGGTTCTGTGCAGGAGCGGGTCATTGACCCAACAACCTTTTTGTCTGAGGTTCAAATGCCTCCCTGCACAGCCTGTATGGACCCTCTTCATGGTGGACATTTAGATTTTGTCATAGCACTAAAAGCACAGGTGGAGCTGATAACCAGGGTCTAGTCTGAGCTCGGCTTAAGTGTTAGCTTGGTTCTGGGTCCCTCAATCACTTCCCACAGTTCAGATTTCTTTCAGCACTTCAACGTGTTGTGCTCCTTCACGCCTGTTTCCACCGGTTGGAGAATCGGTTCCACAGTAGTAGGTTAATGTCATCTTCCAGCATATTTAGGGTTCATTGCCCCCGGTCCATTGCCAGCCAGGGACCTTCGTTCTATGTTACCCCTCTTCCTCTCCACAGTTCCTCTCTTTTCCTCTCTCAGCTTTCAAAATAAAGGTGACATTTAAAAACAGAGCTTAACTAGCTACCTGTTCATCTGGGGGAAAAATGGTAACAAGCAAACAGCCGGTCTAGCGCCGTCCAAAGGCAACAATATCTGCTAACCTCTCCTAACGCAATAAAAGCTCACTGATTAGTAAATTATGTTTATCTGTGCAAACATCAAAATGTCGATTTGCTGTGCTGGCAGGCAGATTTTGTTACCTTTGGACAGAGCCAAGCTCAGTAAGCTTTGTTTATACGGAGCGAGCCTCCGTAGACAAACAGAATGAAGAACCGAAAAAGACCAGCAGTGGAACTCGTGGATGAGCCCACAGACAGTAGGTGGAACTGAACACAGTTTAAACCCCACGATGCTGAGGAGGAAGTGTAGTTATGTGTAATGTCTCGTATTCAGGGACCACTTTTATTCCCTTTTTGTATAAGACCTGTAAAGGATTGTCTGGTCTCCCTCCCTGCTCAGGCTCAGCACTTCAAGCAGACGTCTCAGAAAGTGGCTCGTACCTACTGGTGGAAGAACGTGAAGCTGGTGGTGGTCATCGTGGTGGTCGTCCTCATCGTCATCCTCATCATCATCCTGCTGGCCACCGGAGTCATCCCCATCAACACCCCCGTGCCTCCTATAGTCAATCCCACCACCAAGCCATGAACACACACACACACACACACACACACATAATGTATATACAATCATAAACAAACGCATTGTTATTGCACAGTATGCAAAGTAATATATAACTGCTGTCTGGTGAAATCTTTCTTCCTCCTGAGTCGGTGTCTTCTGGTGACGTTCATGCTCCTATGGGAGCTCAAGCACTACGGAGCTTTAACGGCGCGTGGTTTTTGGAACCCTTTTTAAAAAACACAATTCCAGCGTAGACATTTTTGAATTTGTGGGGAAATCAACCGAGGGTCGTCCGGAAGGTCTGAGGTTTTTCACCCGACAGCAGCGAAACAAACGGTCCCTGTTCTCACCAGACGCTACACAGCCGCTCCTCTTTGTTCAACCGGACTCTTAAGTCACTTTAATGTGTGGAAGGAAATGATGGATGTGGATTACTCTAGTCTCTTACTAGACAGTATTTTGGTCTTTGTATCATTGAAAAGATGGAAAAATGCAGTTTTTAAAGGAAATCGGGCAACGTGTTGTTTCTGCTGACGAGTTTGAAACAGTTTTAGGTCACGCTATATTTGATAAAATGCTGAATTGTGTGTTGGATATGTATGTTACCATTCGTGGGCTTCACTTCTTTCAAAGTGCTTTGTAGTCAGACAATCTAGAAATAAGTAATTATCCGCAGAAATTCTTTTAGACCTTTATTGAATGTGTAGACGTAGCACTACGTTAGTTCTCCTGGAGACGCTGTAATGGGCTCCTTACTTGTGTGCAGGGCTCATGTTCGTAACAGTCCGCAGTCAAAGTTCACGAAGCTCAAAAATAACATGGAGCTGCGTTGAGTTTGAACGCGGTGAGCTGGGCTACGGCGTTTTTGGTTTGTCTTGTAAAACGTAGCTGATGACGGGATGTGAAGCTTGAAAACGAGGCGGCGTTTGCAGCGCTGCGTTTTTTTTCTCCCACAACAGAACTGCGTGGTCCTTCAGAAGGACGGAAACACACAGTTAGATCTGAACTCTGCGTCGTCCGTCTGCCTAACGGGTCACGTTTCCTAACTGCGCTTTAACTCTACAAAGTTCTGTTCCCACACTTCTAGTTTTTCGGAGAATCGGGCTCCTCCAGCTGAGAGAGAGAGAGAGAGAGAGAGAGAGAGAGAGAGAGAGAGAGAGAGAGAGAGAGAGAGATCATTTACAGCCCCTCCATGACTCCCCCTTGCTGGGTCCATGTCAGCCAGCAGACCCCCTCAGTCATAGCTCCCCACTAGGAAAACAGTCTGGAGCCAAGACTGCTTTTACAGAACCAGTTTAGCTTCAGAGAGGTCCAAATGATGCCCGCTATGAAGTGTAAATAGTCCCGATAGTCTCACCGTTATGTATATTTGCATCAGCCTTTGACTAATGCGTTAACTGTTATTTTAGAGGCTATTTATTTAATGCTTTATGTTCTAGTTTTTAATCAAAAGTGAACCGATGAAGGCTGTCTGTGATTTCTATATCAGCAGTTAATCCACAATGATTGATCATGAAACGGTTCAGGTCGTTACTCTGAGCAGGTATGAGGGTGAGGCGCTCCGTTGCGTCTCTAACGAGGCTCTGGGCTGCAGCGGATGATCTCCTCCTGTCTGTTCTCTCATTCTAAACCGGTTAATGCCGTCACCAGGCTCCAGCTGCAGACGGGCTTCAACACACATTCCACAAAAACCAGATCAAACACCAGCATCCTGCTCAGCTGACCTGTGATGAATGTTTTGATTAACAGAATTATCTTTGGCCTTATTCTGATGTTTTGTGGCATTTAATGATTTTAATGGTCTGATATGAAATAAATAGTATTTTCCCTCTACTCTGTTGTTCTCTGCTTTGCTGTTCGTTGAAGTGCCACAAGGTGGAGCTAGAGGAAATACTGTTTGTTTGTTTGTTTGTTTTGAACCAAAAAAGGTGGAAAAAGAGCCGTTTTTACTTTTTTCTTGTCGGAATCAAAGAAACTTATTTATTTTTTGTCATTTTTTTTCTTGTTGTATTTGGTTTTCTTATTTTTTACCAAAAAACATGGTATTTTTATTTTAAAAAAAAACTTGAGGAACGGCCTCAGAAAAACCATTCAATGGTTGCTCAGATAAAGAAAGATAGGACCGTTAAATGAATGACATGATTTAGTTGGTTGGACCTTTTGATTCCTCCTGTTTTTAAGATGACATCACCAGTGAACCTGTTTTTCGGGAAGCTCAAGCAGCCGTGACATGTGACACGTGTCGTAGCACAAACACGGCGAGAGACGAGGCAGACATGGTAAGTGAACAATCGGCTCCTTTCTAAAGGCAACAGAGGAACGTCTGTTTTGGGACAAACCTTCTTAATCCGTGGGCAAAGTATCATGTGGTAGTAGTGTATAATATTCAGTCTATATATGTGTGATTCAGCTGACTACAGTTTGAAATACAAGCACTTCATCTGTCTGACAGTTCAACTGCTTTTAGTGCTTAACCGTCAACTGACAGTTCAACTACTCACAGCTTTTACTTTATTGCTTTGACTTCAAGTGACGCATCAACTGCTTTTGGTGCTTCAACTGAAATGTAATGGATTAAAAGTGCAAAGTAATGTAAATACTTAAGTAAGGTAGGACTATCTTAAAATTATACTTTATTACAGTTTCTACTGCTTCCACCCAGAGCCAACAAAAGTTGCAGTGAGACATTTTTAAATACAAAAAAGTAGTCGTTAAACTGTAAAATATAGTTAAATCCTTGCATGTAATACCAGCAACTGACTCTCATACCCCGTCCCAGGAGCAGGGAGGAGTTGCAGAAGCAGCGCCACAGGACAAGATGCAGGCTTTGAGGCAGCAGGTAGACGAAGTCAAAGAGGAGATGAAGGTGAACGTGGAACGAATCGTAGAACGAGGAGAAAAGGGGCTCGACCTTCTCACTAAGGCAGAGGAAATGGAAAAAGGGGTCAGTCTCATTGCTTATCCTTTTATTATGATTTGTGTTAATTGAGGTTAAACAAAGAGGTTGTTAAACTGTGACCTCAGTGTTCATCGTCGGTAGGTAAACCAGTAAAACAAGTCAGTAGAGGCCATCCCATATTCAAACCATTACGGTACAGAACCAGTGGCCTTTTTAAACCACCTTTTAGCAAGGCGTTGTTCCAGCTGTTAGGTGATGAAATTCACTGACCCGACAACCTTTTTGTCTGAGGTCCAACATGCCTCACTGCACAGGATGTAGAGCTCATCGTGGGCGAGGAAGTTACTGCGTCTGTAAAATGCACAACCTGTCATTCTAGTTTTCTCATTCCAGGAAATGTGTCACTAAAGGCTTGTCATTACAGTAACTGCTATCTAACTAAGCACCTGTTGGAAACTTACAACCCCCCCCCCCCCCCCCCCCCCCTCCCTGCTCAGGCTCAGCACTTGGCGCAAACGTCCCGGAAAGTGTCTCGCGCCTACTGGTGGAAGAACGCAAAGCTGGTGGTGTTCATCGTGGTGGTCGTCCTCATCGTCGTCCTCATCATCATCCTGCTGGCCACCGGGGTCATCCCTGTCAGTGCCTCTGGGCCTCCTGCAGTCACTCCCACCACCAAGCCATGAACACACACAACGTACAGATAGTACAGTTTCCTATTGCAAAGTATTACTAAAACATTTGTACGTAAAAAAAAATAAAAAAATAGCAACTGTTGCGTAGGCTTTTGCACAGTTGACCTTTGTGCCTCACTTTAAGTTGCTCTGATGTCCTCAGAGGACAAAAATGACATAAAAAATGTTACACGGCAATATTATTTTCCATCCAACTAAGTTAAATCTTTTTAACTCCTTTACATGCCAGTTTGTTTGAATAATGTCTGTTGTTTTATGAAATATTTCTGTCATTTGCAGGCCATAGTGTTTTTATTCACCTTTTAAGTGTATGAATGGCAGAGAGATGAGAGAGTGAAGTCAATAAGTAGTCAATAAGTTTAAGATTCTGCAGCGTTTAAGAAAGTCTGTAATCTAGACATAAGTTGAGTGTGAGAAGAGGCAACTGTCATCTGCACGAAATATACTGTAATACTGCAATTATTACAAATAATATAAACCAAGGGCGGGACCATGTGTTAGGAAAAGATACAATACAATCTAGAAAAAGTTCTTCAGTGACGATCCATTTAAAGTCTGTTTATGCTTGTCAGAGGATCTTGTTACTGTGTTTGACTCCACTGATAGAGTTCCTGCTGCTGAGAAGCTGCTGTGAGGCAGCGGAGGTCACTGAAGACTAGATTGAGGGCAGTGAGAGAACAACAAGCACCAGATACCAACACTTTGATTCAATGAGCACCAGGGTCAGACGTCTAAGGCTCATGTCTGTTTGCACAGCGATGGAGGATGATCTCTGTTATGAAGTGCAAATAGTCAACATTCTCACTTGTATGTATATTTGCAACATAATTTCACCAATGTGTTAAAGAGCGTATCTGTTCACTGAGAGGCTATTTATTTATTGCTTTATTTATTTAATAAAAGACGGCCCAATGAACGCTGTGTCTTCTGTATAACCAGACTTCTTGACATGGTTCTGGGGGGGGGTCCTGTAGTCCTTGTTGAATTTGATCTTCACACCCTCATGCTGAGCTGATCCATGCTGTGTGAGGCCAAGATCATGTTCAGGCTCTACAGCTGCAACCGGTCTCCCACTATGTTCAAGATTTATTCATTATTATGTTGTTTGATGAGCAGAATTCACAAGGCTTTTTTTTCCGGATAACTTGTGTTATTTAATGGTTTCAATGCTCTGATGCACAATCAATATTACAGTGTTTACTTTTACACCTTTGCTGTTTGTTGAATTGCCAAAAGATGGAGACAGAGAGTTCGAGACTTGAGGAAGTAGCTGGAATTCAGATTCCCCTCACAGTTTGCTGAAACTGTAAAGACACACTTTTGCTTTCTGTTCAGTGCATTCACAGGCTTTAGTAATACAAATACAACAGAGCAATATCAAAAAACCCGAAATGTTGAAATAGTGTAATCACTTCTAAAAAGGACATTTCACTTTGCAAACATTAGAACAGAAGTGGGTCATATTATGAGTACTGTGAAGAATGCAGTAACAGAAAAAAAAAAAAGGTGGTATTCTCCAAACCAGGCCCAGCTGGTGAGGCTTCTGGCCTGAATGCTCACATCTGTTTTCAAATAAGGATCGATTACATTTTAACGTCTATTAACTGCCAAGTCTGTTGTTTATTTTTTATTTTAAAAACCTGAAATATGCCCACTAAGCATATATAATAAATCCCCGAAATGCATTCAAACCAAGCAACTTGAAGGACAACTAAGTGAGGTAAAACTAGGATCCAGACGGAGCGTAGAACATGTCGTAACAGGCCCCACCGCTCCTGTTGACTCAACAACACAAAACCTCTACGTCCCATCTGAATGAATGTGCTGTTTTGTCAACAGGAGGTGACTAAAATATTAAGGTTTAATCCTGTGACAAGAGGCCTGACAAGGTTTTGTAACAACAGCCTCATAGACAAACACAAACAGCAGAACCACTGAAGGCCCATTCACTGCTGATGGGAAACCAGCCTGGACTCAGACTGTCGTAGTCATGCGGATGTGAGCGTGCCATCCATTAACGAGTTCTAGACAATGACATGCAGGGAGGGTGATCAGCATGCTGAATATGGCCTTTGTGTTCGTGCAGCTTTTCCCTGAAGAAGTCTTTTGTTGTGCCGGGTCTCTCTAGCCCCACTAGCTCTGACCCGACTAAGTCTCTCATGCTGCCTCAGCTAGAAAAATGGTAAAAAAGTACATTCCAGATGTATCGTGGTGATGATATGTTCACTGTGATGAAGCGTTAACTGCAGGTTCACTGTGATGAAGCGTTAACCGCAGGTTCACTGAGATGAAGCGTTAACCGCAGGTTCACTGTGATGAAGCGTTAACCGCAGGTTCACTGTGATGAAGCGTTAACCGCAGGTTCACTGTGATGAAGCGTTAACCGCAGGTTCACTGAGATGAAGCGTTAACCGCAGGTTCACTGTGATGAAGCGTTAACCGCAGGTTCACTGAGATGAAGCGTTAACCGCAGGTTCACTGTGATGAAGCGTTAACCGCAGGTTAACTGAGATGAAGCGTTAACCTCAGGTTAACTGAGATGAAGCGTTAACTGCAGGTTCACTGAGATGAAGCGTTAACTGCAGGTTCACTGAGATGAAGCGTTAACTGCAGGTTAACTGTGATGAAGTGTTAACTGCAGGTTAACTGAGATGAAGCGTTAACTGCAGGTTCACTGAGATGAAGCGTTAACTGCAGGTTCACTGTGATGAAGCGTTAACTGCAGGTTCACTGAGATGAAGCGTTAACTGCAGGTTCACTGAGATGAAGCGTTAACTGCAGGTTAACTGTGATGAAGTGTTAACTGCAGGTTAACTGAGATGAAGCGTTAACTGCAGGTTCACTGAGATGAAGCGTTAACTGCAGGTTCACTGAGATGAAGCGTTAACTGCAGGTTCACTGAGATGAAGCGTTAACTGCAGGTTCACTGAGATGAAGCGTTAACTGCAGGTTAACTGTGATGAAGTGTTAACTGCAGGTTAACTGAGATGAAGCGTTAACTGCAGCTTAACTGAGACAATGCTCTCAGATTTGGGTTGAAATTCCTGATTACACATCACCTTACTATACTATAGTGTTACGCTATGCTATGCTATGCTACGCTATGCTATGCTATGCTATAAATTACATATAAATTACATACATTGTTTTGGAAAAACTTCTAATTATAAATCGGGAGAAGAGTTTTGTTCACAGATTCAAAGAAAATAGTAAAGTCTTCAAATGATTCAAAGTTGTCCCCTTCTATTTTATTTTGCTTGCAAGGGAAAGATGCACCACAGCCACCTCAGTCAGTGTCTGTGGTGAAAAGTTCAACGTCGTACAAGATACCAAACCATTTTATGCACACATGAGTTCAGGCCCTGGGATAAATCATAGACAAGGAGTAGATGTTCTCGTACCCTGGCTATCGTTCTTATGTAAACACATGCCAAGTGTGTTTACTGGGAATCAGTGATGGTTTTATGGTCTGTCTCAAACTTGTCAGACACTGTGTCTTCACTTCCTCTGTCCGAAGTGGGAGTGTGTGACCAGCCGTGAGAAACAAGACACTGTGTTCAATAAAACTGATGAACTACTTCTATAGGACTGCTGTGTTATGTCAGTATTTGTGTTCCTCACCTTACCTTTCAGTTTTACATCTTTTAAAACAGTTCATGATATAAGAATATATTTTTTTCCATTACAACATACATACACTATACTATTGTATGGTGTAGTATTATATAATTAGAGTATAGAGTAGAGTATAGTACTAAACTATTAACATATACTATACTTAAAATACTGTACAATTATGTATAGAATTATATAATAAAGTATAGTAGATATCTGCACTATACGACATAACCCTACAGTACTATACTATACTATACTATGGTACTACTAGACTACACTAGAGTATACTATATCAAACTAAACTATACTATACTCTACAAACTGTACTATACTACAGACTATGCTATATTTTCATATATGTATGTGATGATAAAAGTAAAGTTTGATGTTTTTCACTATACTTTACTATATTATACCGCATTGTTAAGGTATACTATTATACCTACAATAGTAAATATATACAAGACTATAATACAATACTGTACACTATTATTTTTATAGTATACTATATGAAACTATAGGCCAACTCTAACATTATATAACATATCCGATTACTAAACGCTGTACTTAACTATTAAACTATACAAATATCACTGCAGTAGTATTACTACTACTCATATTGGTGGTAGAAGTAGTTAGAGTAGCATAAAGTAGTGTGCCTGTATTGAGTACCATACATGATGATAGTGTGTAATGATCTGATGAAAACGAGTCCACCGCTGTTGATGCTGTTTGTGTAACCACAGCTTTGGTTTGGTTCAGGTGATAACGTGTTACGGTGAATAGGAACCTCTCCAAACAGCTCGTCATCAGTAATATTACTCGTCTGTTGTAGATTAGGTGTATTTATTCACGGCTCCTCAGGTCTGTGTTGACAAATGGTGTTGCTCTGATGCTCTGAGCGTTGCATTCACACGGCCCTCCTCCTTTCTCTTTCGTGGTTACTATTAACGAGGCTTATACCGTCACCCATAATGAAAACAACCTAATGTCACAATGGAGATGACTGATCACTGCAAACTCTTGGGTAACAATATATAGCTGTAAAATCACACTGATTATCAGAAATACTAATATTTTATATATGTATATATTTTTTCTAGGTGTTTGTCTTAATTAAAATACAAACAAACAATTACAACCAAATATCTATTCCACATTACGATCACATATAGTGATGTAACAAAATGATCTGTATAATAGTGTGTGGGTACAAAGGTTTAAGTGCATAATAAAACATTTCTGGGTGAGATTTCATTTAGTTTATGGACATAAGTTCAGGCCTTAGAGAGTTTAACATTATTACAGCCTATTGTTCTTCTTCATGGGTTGCAGCAAACCAATGTTTTCATCCAGCCACCGAAACGAAGCTTAGATCTTTGTGCAAATTACCCCACTTCCTGTTTATGATGTCAAATTTGAGCTTCAGATCCTGTATTCGTTTTTCATCCTCTTTTTACATCCTTTGATGCAAGATGCAAGAAATGTAGCACAGCAGCGTGCCAACTGGTGTCATGCATCACTGACACAGTAACTTCTCATGATCTAAGTATGTCTTGATCTCTGAATCGTAACAGGATCTGCCTCATCGTGGCTTGTTTTGCATATAACTGTCACTGAATGAGTCGAAGACTGTTGGAGAGGATTTAAATCGCACGTGTGAGTGACGCAGTTAAACTACAATGGAGTTGTGTTGTCTGTCTGTCAGCTCCTCATCATGAACGTAGCACACTCAGACACACACACACACACACACAGTAATCAAGAGCCTGGTAAGCCTTCAGTGCCGTGCAGTTTCACTGATGACCAAGCATCCTGCTTCAGGAAATCAACAGAGAAGTTTGGTTGTGTCTCGATGTGACTGACACTTCGACTCTACCACGTTTTCAGCCACAAAGGAGTCTGTCGCCCCATGGTTTTGTTTTCGATGAAGAAAGAACTCCAGATTAGGGACACCATACAGATATTCAAACTGCAGGTCAAAAAGTGAGCAAATGGTGAATATAAATGTACTTTCTGGTGCCTCTGACATACTCTAAGTCCCTGTGGGGATATTACATGAGCATTACACATATTTCTCACAAGGGTGGACCAGCAGCCACCTTCTTAAAACCGTGCACAGCCCATAGGAGGGCAACACCCTTCAGTGACCAAACAGCACATAATGCTCTGCAGTGAGTCTGACGGCCTGCTAGAGATGGACCAGCCTAATGTTCATGACATGACAAAGACATGACAAAGACATGACAAAGACATGACTGTCACTGGACAGACAGCATGCAGGGCGAAGGCACATCAGTGTGGTCATGATGCATCTGCTGTGCAGCTAGTTGTTCCTGCTGGATGAAGGAGATAAGGGAATGCCACTGTAGAGTCTGAGTGCTGCTGCGTTCAGGTGTCCCTGGTGATTTCCAGACCAACTCAGTACAGAAGCAGCAATATATATATATAGCAAGTCATTTTTAAAGATCTTATTTTTTTATTAACCAAAACCTTAACTATAGCTTTCAAAATAATGTTATGGAGGGGAAAAGTACAATATTTCCCCTGAAATGTAATGGAGTAAAAGTCTAAAGTAGTTTTTGAGTAACGTCGGTTATTTTCCACCGTTGCAGAAAATCCTTTGTGGACCATGGTAAAGTAAACTGAAAGCTATCCAACTACTTGGAGACATTTCCCCCCCCCCCCCCCCCACAAAAAAGGTCAGGACTTTACCGAGTCATCACCGCGGTCACGTGACCACATTGTAGCAATCGTGCACTTTCCGGGGAATACCCTGAACGCATCACGACCAGATTGCGTCGCGAGCAACAAAGTCCAACGGGCAGAAGTGAAAGTAACAGAGGCGCAAAGACAAAAGAAAACCCGCAAGACGTTACACTTGTTTTCAGGACAGGAGGTGGGACGTTCAGGTGCGACGCACCCGCTTCGTTAAATCCACGGCGCTGGTATGCTGCGCGTCCTGTTTCTGAAGCTAACTTGAGCGCGTTGGATCCGGTGACAGAAGCAGCAAGAGACGTGACAGCAATGGTAAGTCAATACAGAGACGGCCGCGAGTCCACCAGCTTTGTTTTAATGGTTAACAGCTCCGATCAGAGCTCAGGGAGCTTCGTTTAGGAACAATGCTTTATGAACTAAATGTATACTATGAGCTCTCTTAAACAGTAACTTGTCTTATGTATTTATTTACAATATCTGTCATATCTGCATAATAGAAGATTCATAACTGAGGTTCAAAATGCTTGTTTTATTTGGTTTGGAAACACGTGAGTTTGGTGTCGCGTCGAAATACATTGAGGTGAAACTTAACTAAATGAATACACAATACATGTTGATTTAATTTAATGGAGTGATTCTTCTTAGGTTGACATTTGAATTATGTTGTTTTTTTCTCTGATGGGTGTTTTTGATGCTTGTTATATTTGTGTTATTATGTTTATTGTATTGTGCTTTACATATCCTTTTATATTTACTAGTAATTTTATTTATTTTATGGAGCCTCCCCAGCGAAAGCATTTCCCAAATTGGAGTAACAATAAGCATCTTGAATGTATTGAATTTAAGCGGTAAAGTGAGGTGAACGATATAGAATTACTAAAATAAAAGAAATGTGAATATCAGAGAGTTTCTCTTCTAGGGCCTCCCTTACATTTCATATCTAATTACATTTCATATCCTCTTACATTTCATATCTTTTTACATTTCATATCTTCTTACATTTCATATGTTTTCAGTGTCAGCAGCCGGTTCATTAAGTCCCCAAGTGGGTTACGTCCCAATAACCTTCATACATGCCCTCATTAAATATGAACTCAACCCAAGATTAACATTATGAGCTCACAAGGAGGCATTTGTTCTCACTGTTCAAATAGGATGGAGGACCATGCCACACTATCGTGAACGTGCTATAACCTGAAGTGGGTGTGGTTTCCCATAGATTATGCCAGGTACATTAATGCAGGCAGGAGGGAGTGAGTGAAGGAAGGAAGGAAGCAAGGAGGGGAACCGCAGTGGGCAGCAGTTCCTGTGTTAATGCGTTGACGGCGGAATTTTAAACGGTGACTATTGTTGAACTGCTATTTGGCGGGCCTGAGATGAGATAACTGGGCCATCAGTCGCTGATGTGAAGCTTGCTATTCTTAGCCAGCAGTGAATTTGTATATGTACAGTAAGCTCCAACGGGAAATGACTTTGAACCAAATCGAGATGCAGAGAGTGTACCTGTTTTGTTCTATCTGTTGGTTTCCTGTTCCTGTCAGCCTCTGAGACGCTGGCTTCCTCTCATGGCTGAGGGGCCAGAGGTGAAGGAGAAACCCGTCAGGATACAAACTGCTTTCAGGTCAAACTGCTCTCTAAATATCCTGCCCCAGGGTTCTTATCAGTCGGCCGTTGCCCTGTTGTTGCTGTTTTGCCCTCGGCTGCTGCTGCCTTTTCCCCTCCTAGCAGACATGGAGGAGGATAGTGTTACGCAGCTGCTGCTGCAGCAATGTGTTTCTCATGATCTGGGGAAGCCTGCCACATTTCATTTTTTTTGTTTCATATCTCATAACACGCTCCTCTTTCCACTTCTTCATTTTCCTTTTTTCAAAAATTGTGCTTACAAGAAACACGAGGTAATTCCTGATTTGATATCCTTATTTTGAAAGGAGCTGAAACAAAAATGACAAATTAGGAAAAAACAAACAATACTTGTACTTCAACCTTCAGCACTGCTATGGACCACCTGGTCGCAGTGAAAACACAAACAAAGCAGCAGGTGTCCTGACTTTCAGTCCCTAATATGTATAAAGCTCTGGATCCTACATTTCCCATAATGCAACCAACAACATATTTTCATTGAAACTCCCCCTGCAGGCTAAATACCACACGCCTGATGACATCATCAGGGGTTGTTTTCCCGGATTTGACAAAACTCCCTCCAGAGCCACAGAGGACAATAATGGACTGTTTGACTGGCTGAGTAGTGCTCCCTATGACGAGTACAGGGATCTGTATGCATGACGCCGCGGTGGCAATGTGCAGAGAAACCTTCCTGAAGATCAGGAGGACTAAAATATTGCGGCTGCATTACATTGCATTCCTTCCTAATCAACTTACAACGAGGGCGTTCAAAGTCAGTAGCAGCAGGTATCCTGACAAGCTATATGTCATCAAACATCACAAGTGACACCATGAGACTTAATGCCAAGAAACAGATAGCTGCCACCGGGTGCTTACAAGCAGATATTACCCATATCCACCGTTCTTTCACCACAGGAATGTTTAAACAATGCGAGCACATAAAAAAAGTCCCAAATGACTGACCGTGCATTATGTCTTCCTCGCTCTTTAATCATGTTGTGTGTGTGTGTGTGTGTGTGTGTGTGTGTGTGTGTGTGTGTTGATTGGACAGGAGAATGGGAAGAACCGCCTGCAGCAGGCCCAGGACGACGTGGAGGAGGTGAAGGGCATCATGCTGGACAACCTGAACAAGGCTGATGAGAGATCTGGCAAACTGGATGAACTGGAGGAAAGGGCTGATCACCTGCTGGAAAAAGTAAGCAGGAGGGAGGGGGGGGGTGGGGGTCAGAGAAGTTATCCAAATAGGAATAAATCACATCACACTATTAACTATTAACTAAGTGCTCTCTGTGGAAGTCTCTGGGTTGTATGGAGAAGGTGAAAAGCTGCAGCACATGGCCCTCAGGCTCCCTTTCCATAGGCGTCCAAGGATTTAAAACCAGGAAATGTCATATTGACGTCTATAAATACACCTCAGGTGGAGCTGGAGAGGAAAACAAATGTACAATTTACATCCTGATTGTGTTTTATGGCGCTATTTTTAGAAAGGCATTTCCTATTGTTTCCTAAGATGAATGAAGCGAGCTGGTCTCCCTGGGTACGACGGAGTGAGTCCAGGACATGCCACGAGGCGCATGTCCGTCCGGGGGTCGACATGCGGGTCACGTCGTTCCCACATCGCCCTGTCGGCCGGTGTTACAGCAGAGAACTGAAAACAAGCGAACGCTTTAGTGCAAAAATACACCGTCAATACATTTCAATTCATACACTGCGCCAACAAAGACACAGGACTTTAACCTGGGTCCCGAGGAGCTTCAGTGTTCATTGGTAGACGAACTGAAACCGACACTGAACATTTACTGCCTCTGGACAACTTTGTTGTAGTTTTCTCCTCAGCTGTCTGCTCTGAACGCATCCTCGCTTGACCACACGCTCTTCACGCTGAGCCGTTCTCTTCATGCGACCATGAGCTCTTTCTATAGACGTAATTGATACGTGAGGCTGCTGGCAAAGGTGATGCAGTAACGAGTGGGCGCCTATGTGTGTGTGCATGTGAGCTCTTCAGTGATGGTTATGGTTGTACTTCGGTTCACTTTGACAGTCAAAACGAATAAGGCCTGACGATTTCACCTGCCAATGCCGACAATTTACCCTTATTTTGCGTGTTGTTACTTCAGACCCGGGATGTTTGTATATTCTTTACAAAGAAGACGTGACGTCTTTATACAGTGACGATGTGTCAGTGCCATCTTGTCATATGTTCAATACTATCAGACATTTAAAAGCAGTTCAGTTACATTAAACGTAATGTAACATCTTCTGTTTTTGTGTGTGTGTGTGTGTGTGTGTGTGTGTGTGTGTGTGTGTTTTCTTTCCAGAGCAAAGCTTTTGAAAAGACCGCCAAAAAGGTGGAGCAACAGAAAAGATGTGAGAACCAGAAGATGAAAATTGTGTTCATTAGCGTCGGAGTGGTAGCGGCCCTCATCATTGTCGGACTTATAATCTTCGCCATTGTTTGACGGCACACGACCAAAGTAGCTCCTCTGCGGGTGAAAGGTGAAGTGGACAAAAGGAACAAAAAGGAGCGCAAACTGTGGGACTCTAGCATCTCGCCTGAACCGCTCAATCTGTGTTATTTCTGTATTTATGGGAGCATCGGTCCCGCTCTTCATTAGTCTTCAGTTGAAATGGTACCAATGATTGCTGGGCTGCTTTGCTGCTTCTTTAATTCACTTTTTTTTTCAAAGGTAATGTCTCTGTAAGGCCCACACTGGGAGAACACACACATCTTAGATCTTAAAATTAGATCTAATTAAGAAGTTCTCCTCCACCCCATGAATTGCTAATATTTTTAACCAAACATTATCAGGCTGCTACTTTTGTATTTGTATGTTTGTGCACAGCCGTTCCCGCTCAAGAGCACAACTCAGAGGAACAGAAAGCTGCCGTCAGCGGTCGCCGAACTGAAGAAAGAATCGTTTTCACCAACGGTTCAGTCGGTAGTTAGTCAACCGTGAGGGCAAGAAGACAGAGGAGGAACCAGAACAGATGTTAAACCTGGTGATTATATGCGGCTTCCGATTGCTTCAAATTGGAAAGAATAACCTGATGTATCGTCACATGAAATTTCATCAGTCAAAAATGAAAGGTTGTCTGTATCATTAAAATGTTTTATTATATTATTTTGCAGAGCTGTTGGATTTGTTGGATACAAAAAAATGAAGAGTTATTGAATTTTGAAGTTTATTTCTGCGGGTCTCTTGTCTTGTAAGAAAACAGATTGATGACTTGAACCCCAGTTTTGTTTTGTTTTGTTTTTGTCAAAGGACCAGTCTAAAATCAAATCTCACACCCTGTGCACAAATGCTGGGTCGATACAAACTAATAGCCAAACCACGAACAGAGTTGTTTCATTTAACCTATAACCATAATCCATATAGAACCAGTATGCAGAGCCTAAATATTTTAAATGGTCTTATTGATACAGAAAATGTGAGCCCGGTGTTGCCAACACTACATTCTTAGTTATTACAGTTAATCTGCAGCTGTAGTAAAGATTATCAGAATGAACAGTGACCCCTGCTGGTCAATGTTTTTACTTCAGATCAATTTGCAAAACGGAGGGGGAAAAAACTCCACCTTAAAAAGGAATATTGTGTAATGAGTTTTAAACAGTTGACTGCAGCCATTTAACCAGACGAGACATCTAACAGGTCCTGGTCTAACCAGCAAAACCGAAGAGATAGTTTACTGAAATTACAAAAAAAAGAAGCATATTTTCTTGTCCATGCAGATGATTTTGGATATCTTTGTCCAATATTTGTAGATAACTGTCGTCGAAATTTCTGCTTCCACACCAATATAACGGAGGTGAGTTATGTTTGTGGTGCTCATGGCATTAAAAATTGCATTTATAACTAAAAAGAATGATTCCTTTTCAACAACAGTGTCCACGTTTGTGTGGATCGCCCACAGAGCTCTGCTTTTCTCTGCTTTCTTCAGTGGAAAAGTCACTATGAAATCAGTGCACGGTCTGTTTAGGTTAGGTGTGAAGGTTGCACTAATCAAGTTTCCACTGACATTCCCTTACTATGCAGGATACCTGCTTCCAGCTTCACTTTACGCAGCACTATCTATTGGAACAACGTTATTTTCATGAACACAATCGATTACATTCTATTGCATATTGCTTGAAGAAGGAATCAAAAATCATCAAAAGAACAAAAATGCCTTTAAGCCCACCTATTGGGAGTATAGAGATATCTGTAGTAACACACACTATAGTTCTCCCCAACAAATCTGAGCCAAAAACGATTTAAAAATCTGCAAAAACAGAATATAATGTCTTATACTCAAAAGCAAATGTATTGATTTCATTGTAAATGTGTATTAATGTAATGTGTGTGTGTTCCTCAAGGTATATATTTGTTTTTTCCTCCAAAAAACCTAAAAGGTTGCCAGTTTCAGTATCTGCATAATTGAAAATATACACATTTGCTGATGAGCTACAGTATATTTGTAGGCCTACATGAACTCCTTTTTCTATTTTTATTATTTCTGAATGTTTATTTTAATGTATTTTAAGTGTTTCATTATTAGATTTCATGAAAAAAAATATGTATAAAAGGATAATCTTAAAAATATTGACTAAAACGAAAAAAAGTTACGTAGCACTTGTGACCCGGAAGTGAATCCAACAAGTTCTTCCTGCATCAAGACCGGCAAGATGGCAGCGGACACGCAGGTTTGTGTGGCTGTTTTTCAACAGGACCCTCTCCGCTCACACAAAGCGATTCAAGTATTGTACAAACCAAACTCGCGGTATCTTGCCCACTGCTCTACACACACACACATCGGTGTGTTTTGGCGTTGAACGAGACACTCGGTTAAAATTCCACAACAGCTCGCGAGCAGGCTGTTAGCTCAGTGCTAACGTTACGTAGCCTACAGTGTGACTGAGCTCCAGCTAACGACAAACGAGCTGCTTTCTGTCCGCACTGGGACGTGAGCTGGAGCTCTTTTTTTTTTTAGGGGATGGTATCGTCTTGTAATCCAGTTTATCGGGGTGTTAAACTTACTGTCATTACATTAAATCGCTCTGGATTCCCTACATTAGGCAGACGAGCATGAGTTGCGCCCCTGAAATTGGTGAATTGTAACTTTGATGAGGTAACTGATATGTTGTGACGACTGAATACATTCCACAGTCTGCTGACTCAGTGGTAGTGTTACCGCCTGTGCTGACAATCCCTTTGTCGACCACGAATTGATTTAAAAACGAGGCCTTCAGAGTTAAAAACTATTTATTTTTTGCATAGAAGTTCCACAAAGAAACATTTCCTCTCATTTCTCTGAAGTAATCTGATTCCCACGTGCAGACAAAACCCTTAAAGTGCCACTTTATCAGGTACACATATTCAATCTAATTAAATCCAACACAACTGTCCTGCATTATTACTTTTATGGTTCCTATAATGTTCAGTTTTTTTAATTACATCGAGTCTAACAATTAGGAATATATCTCAATATATTGTTCAGTACAACATGACTACAAACTACAACCTCAATAATAAACACATCATTCAATTGACCCATCTTAGCATCAAGGTCTCAAATATCAATCGACAAACATGTAACTAGAGACAATTCAGTAATTCAGTCGATCCACAGAAAATAAACGGGTTCCTCGATTTAAGAAAGACAAGTGGTCCTGAGGTCCAGACTCTAAAGAGTCCCGTGTGATCGTGAGCTGAACATCTTGTGGTCAGACTGGCGGCGTCACTGCTGCCGTTTACTGCACTGGTCACCGTACTAAATGTGACTTTTACTTTAGGTTTCAGACACACTGAAGAAATTTGCTGCAAACGTGACCACAGCCAGTGTGAAAGAGCGCAAGGAGATATTCGGGGAGCTGAAACGGTGTATAAAAGACAAAGGTGAGGGATTCTGTGTTATTTAATGTTCTACACTATGTTTAAAATAGGTGCTATAATCAACATAAATGTGTCTTTAAAATAACTCTTCCTTTTTCTTCATCTTTATTTAGAGTTACCAGAGCCTGCTGTGAAAGGATTATGCAAGCTCTTCTGTCTCACTCCGCACAGATATCGGTGGGTCACTATGTAACGAGAAATGCTCCCAAAACAGGATGATGAATGTGGTTTGTGGTGCTGTTGAGTTATATTTTGCATTATACAGAGATGTGTTATTTAGCCTTACCATCATTCATATAAATGGGATGAACAAATGAATAGAACTACCTGTCAGTATAACGCAATACAGCTGAACTGCACAACAAACAGCTTCTGAAATGATCATGGAATCAACACCTCTCTCTAAAACTGAACGTTCAAACCTTCACGGCGGTAGGATTTAATTGCAGGAGTGAGTGTATGACCTGTGTGTTTACGTGTGTGTGTGTGTGTGTGTGTGTGTGTGTGTGTGTGTGTGTGTGTGTGTGTGTGTGTGTGTGTGTGTGTGTGTGCTTCTCAGGGATGCCGCGTCACGCAGACAGCTCCTCTCTGTCATTGGCCAGCTGGCTGAGAGTCAGCCGGACATCCTGGTGACCAGCCTCCTCCACTGCCTGTTGAACAGTGGACTCATCAGCAGGAATGGGGAGCCCAGGTACCGCTCTGAGCTTTCCATCGCATGTTTTTATCCATGGAGCTTGTCGTCGCATCCCTAATAAATTCCTACTTTTACGGAGGAAAAGAGACTGGATGCGTCGTCAAAAGCACGTTCAGCATTAGACAACTTTAATGTTTCTGTTTGAGAGGCAGGGTGAGCAAGAATCATCTAGTGTAGAATACATAATTCTAATGATGTGAGTGCAGTCAGCAGAAACACTGAACCACATTACGCTTTAACACAGTTTGCATTAGGGCTGCACAACTAATCCAAATGCAATTTTAAAATTGATTTGTTCGAGTTAAATGATGTCAAAGGACCATTTTAAATGAAACCTGCACATCATATTCTACAGACTTTAGAAAACAAAAATCACATCATCATAATTCGTTTTTCAATGAGAATAATGATTTGAAAATGAAACATTCCCTTTAATATTGTATCGCATATATTGCAATATCAGTCAAAATAATAGTAATTTGTTTTTTTTATGGTTCAGTCCTAGTTTGCAGAGTGTTTTATTCAATAAGAAACATGATTAACGAATGAAATCATCAGAAACAATAGACGAGTGTGTCTAGGAACCAGTCTGTGGTTTACTGTTCTCGTGGTCCTCCTCCTCCTCCTCCTCCTCCTCCTCCTCCTCTTATGATCTCCTTGTTATACTTGCAGCAGAAGCACCGGCTCTGCTGCTTTCATCGGCTTGTCCTGGACCTGCCTTTTAGTCCCCAGTGTGTTTTCTGCCCCAGAGAAAAAAGAAGGACCTATCTGGAAGAAAATGGTCAGTAAAAAAAAAAAAAAAAGAAGAGTCTTCTGAAATACCTACTTATACCCAGTCATACAGTTCGGATGTTGCAGCTGTCACCTTGTGGTCTGTGGTCCTCTCTTGTAGGTGGAGGTCCAGAGCCTTCTTGTAGCTGAGGTGGTGGGTGGAGCCAAGACCACGGCTCAGAAATCGAGCCTCAAGAATCTCAGTCACCTCTGGAAGGAAGTGAGTAAACTCAGCAAAAGCCCATAAAAACATTTAAAGATGTCAGACTTTTCTTTAAATCTAGTTCTGGTTCAGAAACAATTACTGCTGTAAGATCCAATGAGACTGATGTGATATCAGACCACACATAGAACCTAAACCTGACCTGTTCAAAACGTCTAATAACACTGATTTGTGAGCTGAAGCACAGGAACGCTGGATTGGTGTGACATTGTGTGGTCTTTGACAGAACCCTGGACTGGTCGATCAATACATCAGCGCTCTGTTGAGTCTGGACCAGAGCCCCACTACTCTGGTCATGCTGGGCGTGTCTTTAGACTTCTGCACTGCTCAGAAAGACAAAGCTACAATAGAGAAGCACAAGGTGAGTTTTTCCACAAGGAGTTCGTGAGAAATATAACATATGCTTCACGCTTCAACACATCACCTTATTATGTCTACTGTTTTCCAGAGTTCCCTGCTGGACCTGTACATAAAATCAGTCCTGATGAGCAAGACAAAACCACAACGTTACATTTTGGACAAAAGTGTCTCCTTCCTGCGTCACGTGTCCCACTCTGAGTTCAAGGAGCTGCTCCTTCCTACGCTGCAGAAGACGATGCTCCGCAGTCCAGAGAACGCTATGCAGAGTGAGAAGGCTTTGAGTTTCTACCGTGAAGCGTCATTTCCTCTCACGCAGCGGATTGATGAGCTAACTGTCTGCTTTCTCTGCAGCCGTGTCCTGCCTGCTGTCGGCCGTGACTCTCGACCTCAGCCAGTATGCCACGGATATCGGAAAGGCCATCGCAAGTAAGGCTCTAATGGCCGCTCAGTTGATTTAGTTTTTATATGCGTCTCGTGGAACACTCGGCTGTCATGAGGGTGTGATTCGTCACACAGAAGACGTAATGACTGACAGAGATTCCGTGTATTTAATTACTGGTGCGGTCCGTGTTTCAGGTCAGCTGAAGGCTAATAACGCCCAGCTGATGGAGGACGCGGTTCAGGCCATGCAGAACTTGGCTCAGCAGTGCAGCGACCCCTCTGCTGTGCAGGACGTCGTCACTCACCTCTTCAAGATCCTCGGAGGTGAACTCATTTATTACCTTTTTTAGACTGCAATATTTTTCTCAGCTTCATCGTGCTCACCTTCATCGTTATTGTGGTTGCAGGGTCAGAGGGAAAGCTCACAATTGTTGCCCAAAAGATGAGTGTTTGGTCAGGTAAGAAGCCTCGCACACTTTTATAATTATTAGCTATCCGTAACATACAATTGCAAAAAAACAATCCAATCATATAATGTTGATCTTGCTCCAGGGATTGCCAGCTGCAGCCATCATGCCGTGTCAGGAACCTCCAGCCAGACTCTCAGCTCTGCAGTCGCTGTGATGTTCATCCCTTCTTTACAACAAGAAGGTATCGTTGGGCCTGGACGTTCTTCAAAAGTCTGCAGCGTAACGTCTCTGCCTGGTACTAACTTTGTCTTTGTTCTATGTAGTTCACGAGGGCACCTTGGCGCATGCCGTGTCTGTGCTCTCCCAGTGGAGCGGCCGTCTCACCGTGGAAGTTCCCGCCGCTCTGCTGGATTGGTTGAAGAAAGCGTTCACCCTCAAGACGTCCACCTCTCTGGTTCGACACGCCTACCTTCAGGCCATGCTGGGGGCCTTCAGAGGTCAGTCGCGGGAGGGCCGTTGCGCTATGTGTCGAGTATACAGATGTTCGGATGGAACTCATTCCTTATTCCTGTGCCGTGACCATTTCCCTGGTTTTTAGGTGACACTCTGGCCCAGGCCTCAGACCTCGTGCCTTTGCTCCTGCAAACAGTGGAGAAGGCTGCGGCACAAAACTCCCAGCAGGCTCTGCTCGCTGAAGGTGCTGCGGCTTCTGTTCTTTTGAGTCGACTTGCACTGCTAGAGACACAGACAGGTGAGGCTGGCATCTCAGAAATTATTCCTTTTCTTCCTCCATTTGTGGAGACTGTTGGAACATACAGGGAATGGGAAGTAATGGAGATTTTTTGTCTCTGCAGAGGCTAAGTTCTCCAGCTTTTGGAACCTGATCTTGGATGAAAAGAAGCCACTCTTAACCACAGAGAAGTTCCTCTCCCAGGCCAGCGATGAAAGTAAGGCAACATTCAACGTGACCCAGCAGCTAAAAGGCTCACGAGTGTTCTGAAATATTAAGAAATGAAATAATGGCTCGTCTCTGTCTTTAGCTCTGCTCACGGTGCTGCTGCTCTGTGAAAGGCTCTTCCTGGACCATGCTCACAGGCTCACCACCAGCAATTCACAGTGAGTCTGTGTCCTTGATAACATGCAGAGAACGGTGACATTTGAACTCTAAATCCACATTTGAGTGCTTCGCAGCGGTTTTTCTGTTTCGTCAGTTGCAGATAAAGATTAGGTTAAACTCCTGTTATTAATAATATTTGTAGAATTAGATTCCAGTGGCGCTGTACTAATGTCCTGGGCTCAGGTATAGACGTACTGAAATCACTGTCGCTCTGAGCTGTTTGACCCCTGAAGGGCAAAGGGTTTTGACCGCGTCTTTAGGTAACAGTTTTGTCGTCTTTCTTTAACAGTTTTCTCTTATCGTGTAACGCTTCTGTAGGATGTATCATCACGCCACGGTTGCGGTCGCGCTGTCTCGGAGCTGGCGCGTGAGGAAGCGGGCTCAACAGACCATCAGGAAGCTGCTCTCCTCTCTGGGTGGATCCAGTCTCGCCCATGGCCTTCTGGGAGAACTCCGCGTGGTCATCAACAAACACAAAGTACAGCCTGATTATTCACCATAGACCGCTACAGCTTGACTCTTTAAAAAAAAAAAAAAAAAGAAACCGAGTTACTGACTGTGTGATGTAATCCCTCAGGTTTTGCCCCCGGACGTCCTGGTGTCGGAGTCAGGAGAGCCGACTGAGCTCGGTCGCGGCTACGTCTCCCCTCGTGTCCTGCTGGGGGCGCTGTGTGTTATTTGCTCCTCTGCCAGCCAATGGGGCGATCCCACCGAAGCAGAGAATTTGGCCATGGAGACCCTCATAGTCACTCATCATCCATCCTTAGGTATGAGAATGCGTGGCCCTGCAGAATGAATCTACTGCCTGGTTCTGAAATCACACATTATGAGAGTTGGAGACTTTCCATATCGTGACTTATTATTTAGTTGATTCCGACTATGCAGATGAGGCTCTCAAGATTTCAGAACAAGAAAAACAACCCGGATCAAGTGAACAGAAAGGGTCCTTTCCCGAAAAACAAGCACTTTTATTGGCTTACATTACACTTAGATCGACGTTGCATTATTGCCAAATAGTATTACGTTGTAACCTGTTTCATTGCTGCTGCGCTGTCACTCCATCCTGGACCAATTTCCAATATAGTTGTCCCCATTTGATACTTGGACACAAAAATATGGGAAAAATAGGGTCCAGGTTGAAAAATCCCCATGAAATCACCGGAGTTCATTGGTGCTCTGTCCCACATCCAACATGTCGTCCGCTCCCTGTCTCTCTTTCAGTTGGAGCTCGCGGTGGCCTCTGGCCCGTTCTGCTCCTCTCCATGAACATAAAAGCAGAAGAATTCATCGAAAAGAATCTAGAGGCTGTTCTGCCACATCTACTGGAGGTCAACGCTGACAACCAGGTCTGACAACAACCAACTCCTGCTTGTGCTGCTTTCACATTCCTGTGAATTAACCACGCTTGATTGAAGGATAGATTCCACACGACGCCGGGATGTTAAGCCGTCACGTTTTTCATCTACAGGCGGTGAAAAATGCGGTGGGTGCCCTCTCCAGCCTCTCCCCCAACAAGCTGTTACCGCGGGTGATCGGTCACGTCATCGAGGGGCTTTCCCGACCCGCTCTGCTCCACGTCACCAGGGAGGAGCACGCCATCATGCTGACACCCGAGGGAGAACTGTACGACAACACCATCATCCAGAGGTAACGCTCCCCTACCTCGCTGAACCCAACAGCAGTCGCCTGGACTTTCATTCGTCTATTTGGCTTTTGTTTTACTTCTCCTCTTCTACATATTGCTGTAGTGCCCAGAAGGAAAGCACCAAGAAGGTCAACATGAAGAGAGAGAACAAGGCCTACTCCTACAAGGATCAGATCATTGAACTGGAGTTGCAAGAGGTAAAAGTCCACTTACCGTCGTCCGCATTTCTTTTAAGGCGGTTCTAATTTCTGCAGCACATTCTGATTTCTCTTTGATCTTGCAGGAGCTAAAGAAGAAAAAAGGCATCAAAGACGAATTGCAACTCAGCAGCAAACAGAAGGAAATGATCGAAATCCAGCTGGAAAAGGAGGCGGCTATTCGCAAGAGACTTCAAGGGGTACGAGACCCAAGTCACCGAGATGAATACTCTAATACCTGATGCAGGACATTCTTTATTTCTCCGTGTTGATCTGTGGTGTGCCTCTCGTTGTCGCCAGCTGCGTGTGGAGTTGCAGAGCGCGGTGGGTCTGCTGGAAGCCACTCTGCTAGAGAGACCACCTCAGCTCACCAGGGAGCTCCCCGCCGTCCTCCAGGTCCTGATCCCCCTGCTACAGTCCCCTCTGGCTGCTCCGTGCATCCAGCAAGTCTTCTTGGACATCGGAGTGTGCCTCATGCCCAAACACTTTCACGAGCTAGGTACGTGGCCTGTCTTAGTATGTTCTTGTATTGACAGACGCAGCGTCTTGACTCTGTGTCACTTTTGTCCCTTCTAGCCATGCTTGTGGGACACGTGACTTTGCGGTTGCTGAAGCCCGAGTGTGATCTGGACGAGGCCTGGGAACAGGAGGACCTGGACACGGCGGCCCACCGCACCATACTGCTGCTGCACAACCACACTGTCCCACAGAGAGATGCCAAGACTGGTGAGCACCGTCATGGACACTCGTGAAAGTTCCAGTTACAAACCCCAGATCTAGACACACTTTTAACACCAGCAGCAAGTCAGAGTTGTAGCAACCAAGACGAGAAATGTGACGATGCCGGCGTACTGAGTTCTCCCGTTTCTTTGTATCGTTGTCTTCTTTCCCCAGACGTCTCGGCTCCTCTGTCTGCTCCTGCTTTCTCCGTTTGCTTCCCTCTCCTCAACGCTATGCTCAGGGAGTCCTCAGGCAGCACCGAGGAGACAGAGAACAAGATGACCAGAGCTTTACAAATCATCCTAGAACACTCACAGCTCCGGTCCGCCACAGACATGGATGACCTTGTTATAGATGAGGTAGAGAAAAGATTCATGTGACGGTACTACCATTGATTTTTGCAGATTCATGTACTAAGCGTTGTGTTTTCTTGTCTCAGAACGGCCCAGAACTGCTTCCACGCGTCAGCATGCTGTTGCTACTGACGAGAGTTATTTCCACAGCTACCCCGAGACTCCAGGTAACTGAGCAATTCAACTTCAGTCATTTACTTTTTGTTGTTGGTCTGACGAGGAGCGTACCAACTGACTGACTGACTCATTGATTGAATTAAATTGCAGGTGTTGGCGTCTCAGTGCCTGACGGCGCTGTGCGCCAGCGCTGGAGGAGAAGAGGGCTGCACCGTGGCAGAGCAGCAAGAGATAGACGTCCTGCTCGAGGCCCTCCTCTCTCCCTGCTTCTCTGTCCGGGACGCTGCCCTGAGGGTGAGCTGCGAATCGGTTCATTTGACATTTGTCTTCACCTGTGATTGTTTTCAGCCGTTTTCGCCGCAGATTAAGCCTTAAAAGTGCTTCAAAAACAAATGAATACTGATGCACTGCTGCTAACATATGTAGTGGTCACCTACACTAGCCATATTATATAGCCCGTGTGTGTTCATATTAGACATGCTGCTAACGCCCGATATCTCTGTGCTCAGGGATTGCTGGAGATGGAGTTCGCTCTGCCCACAGACAGCACAGAGGCCAGTGGGCTGAGTTTGCTGCGCAGGCTTTGGGTTGTGAGGTTTGACGTCGAGGAGGAGGGCCGAGCCTTGTCTGAAAAGTATGTATTATGAGGCTTCCTGCTCCTTTCTCCCTCTAGCTGAGTGACTAGTATACACTTACACTCATAACACATCACATAAGTGTCTTCTTTGTCTTTTCTTTTGTTCTCCAACTAACGGAAGGAGATTGTAAAACCACGCTGTAAGTTCTACAGTTGAACTATTTTCTTTGTGTGTCATTCCTCCTCAGACTCTGGGAGTCTCTGGGTCTGGAGCTGGTCCCTGAGCTCTGCTCCATGCTGATTGGTGACATCACTCACCACGAGGAGGCGGTCCGTTCTGCTGCAGCCGAAGCTCTGTCAAGCGCCGTGTCCCAGTACAGAGACCAGGCTGCCACAGTGTTGGGCCAGCTCACTGAGCTCTACCACCAGAAACTCTATGTGAGAACCACAGTAGTACTCTTAAAGCTCTGGTTACTAATACTGCTTGAATTTGAGCTCAGAAGTCAAAAGATGGTATTTTTTTGTTTTTATAGAGACCTCCTCCTGTGCTGGATGCTCTGGGCAGAGTCATCTCTGAATCTCCACCTGACCAATGGGAGGCCAGGTAAAGATCAGTGTCCCAGGGACTCATGAATGCACCATCAACCACCTTAATATCTATATTAGCATACTATTTATCAGGGTTAGAATATCTGGAGTAATTCCAAGAGGAAGAGATAACATGACAACAAATAGTTATGACAGTTTTTGTTCACTGAGCCATTTCCTCACACACACACACACACACGCTTCTTTTTCAGGGGTGGCATTGCTCTAGCTCTGAACAAGCTGTCCCTGTACCTGGATGAAGCTCAGGTCACCCCTCTCTTCCTCTTCTTCGTTCCCGATGCTCTGAACGACCGACACACCGAGGTGCGCCGCTGCATGCTGGACGCCGCCCTCTCTGCGCTCAACACGCACGGAAAGGTACATTACACTTCACCAACACGTTCTACTATTCATCACGTCACCATTCATGTCTCGCGCTGTACCTTATGACGCCCGTCTCATGTGACAGGACAATGTGAGCTCCCTGCTGCCGGTGTTTGAGGAGTTCCTAAAGAACGCCCCCCAGGACGCCAGCTACGACTCCGTCCGCCAGAGCGTGGTTATTCTCATGGGCTCCTTGGCCAAACATCTGGATAAAAGTGACCCCAAAGTCAAACCCATCGTGGCCAAGCTCATCACTGCACTCTCTACACCTTCACAGCAGGTGAGTCGCTCATCCCGCTTCCCTTACTTACCCCGTATTGTTGAAAGTGTGTTATTACATCATATTATGTGGTTTGTCGTCCCTCTTCAGGTCCAGGAGTCAGTGGCCGGCTGTTTGCCTCCTTTAGTCCCTGCCATCAAGGAGGACGCCGCAGGGATCGTAAGGAACCTGCTGCAGCTGCTGCTGGAGAGCGACAAGTACGCAGAGAGGAAGGGGGCGGCGTACGGACTGGCCGGCCTGGTCAAAGGTCTGGGGATCCTGGCTCTCAAACAGCAGGACATCATGGCCACTCTGACCGACGCCATCCAGGACAAGAAGAACTTTAGACGGAGGGAAGGTCAGTGAGGTTTATGCAACTGTTGAGCTGTGTGGTTTTGTCAGGCTACATCGTTGTTATCTACCACACGAGCACCAGAAGCCACTTTTAAAGCTACTTCTTTTTCAAAAGAACTGTACAACTGACCAACTGTTTGTCTCTGTCTAGGAGCGCTGTTTGCCTTTGAGATGCTGTGTAACATGTTGGGGAAGCTGTTCGAGCCGTATGTGGTCCATGTGCTGCCGCACCTCTTGCTCTGCTTTGGAGACGGAAACCAGTACGTCAGAGAGGTGAGCCGGCAGATCACACCCCAGAGCCTTCATCTAATAGCTACATTTCTCATTTCATAAATGTATCCTCAAAGTACCTTGGTCTTTTTTCACTATCCAGTGCTTCTGCATGTCCTCATTAAGACATAGCAACGTTGGCATAACATGCGATGCATTAAACATGCACTCATTTAGGAAACGTTCGATGAAATGTGTAGGTTTTAGCCCCGTTCCTCTACTTCTAACAGGCTGCAGATGACTGTGCAAAGGCTGTGATGAGGAACCTGAGCGCCCACGGGGTGAAGCTGGTCCTTCCCTCCCTGCTGGTGGCTCTAGAAGAGGAGTCCTGGAGAACTAAAGCAGGTTAGGAGCCCCTCTGACATGTTGGGAGAATATTATAAAACCTCGTCTAGTGGATTACAATTGTGATTATAGTTGTTTAACTGGGTAATTAAATAAGTTCCAAGTTCACTCAAACAGTAGCCTTTTGTCAATCACTCCCCTCTTTCCTCCAGGCTCGGTGGAGTTGCTTGGTGCCATGGCTTTCTGCGCACCCAAGCAGCTGTCCTCCTGCCTGCCCAGCATTGTGCCCAAGCTGACCGAGGTGCTGACCGACTCCCATGTGAAGGTGCAGAAGGCCGGCCAGCAAGCCCTCCGCCAGATCGGCTCTGTCATCCGCAACCCAGAAATCCTGGGTAAGCGATGGCAAAAATCCTTATCACGTCCATTTTCAGGTTAAATGTATCAGTCTGGTGCACTTTGTGGGCAAAATTAAGCAGCTAAATCCGTGAAGAACTTTGTGCTCTTGTAAACAAATGAATCCTAAAAAAACACGGTAAAAGCAATATAGTTAGCAGCTCAGAAATGCTGCCAGAAAATAATTAGTTTAGACAATACCAGACATGAACAAACTACGAACTATGCTAAAAGAATTAGGTAAGCAACAAAAGTGTTTGATCCTCTCTCTTAGCCATTACCCCGATCCTGCTGGACGCGCTCACCGAACCGTCCAGGAGGACCCAGACGTGTCTGCAGACGCTGCTGGACACCAAGTTTGTCCACTTCATCGACGCCCCCTCCCTGGCCCTCATCATGCCCATCGTCCAGAGAGCCTTCCAGGATCGCTCCACTGACACCCGCAAGATGGCCGCTCAGATCATTGGCAACATGTACTCCCTCACTGACCAGAAGGTACGCAGCATCTTCTGAATATTACACTGAAATAAAAACTAAATGGAATGTGTATTTGTTCTTTAAACTAGTGTATTCGTGTTGTCGTTTCCAGGATCTGTCACCCTACCTGCCGAGTGTTATCCCTGGACTGAAAGCCTCCCTGTTGGACCCGGTGCCTGAGGTGTGTTTAGTTAGAAACAGTAACTACAGAAATATATGCTCTGTATGTGTTAAGCTGAAGCTGTAACTGCTTTTTCGTCTTCTCCTCTCCAGGTACGTACGGTCTCAGCCAAAGCCCTGGGTGCCATGGTGAAGGGGATGGGTGAATCCTGCTTTGACGACCTGCTGCCGTGGCTCATGGAGACGCTGGCCTCTGAGCAGAGCTCCGTAGATCGCTCCGGAGCCGCACAAGGTCGGCCCCTCTACACTCTTGTCTCCCGTGTCGTTCCCGACTTGCTCTCAATGACTTACTGAATGATTTGGATCCGGGTGTCTTCAGGTCTGGCTGAGGTGATGGCTGGACTGGGAGTGGAGAAGCTGGACAAGCTGATGCCAGATGTGGTGCAAACAGCCAGCAAGGTAGACATCGCTTCCCACGTCAGAGACGGCTACATCATGATGTTCATCTATCTGCCCCTCACCTTTGGAGACCGGTTTACTCCCTACGTCGGGCCCATCATCCCCTGCATCCTCAAGGTACTGCTATGACCACAAACCTGCCACCTGGAAACATCTCAATTCAGGCCGTTGAACCTTTGCTCCTCCACTATGTGTGTCGTCCACCAGGCTCTGGCTGATGAGAATGAATACGTGAGAGACACGGCGCTGCGAGCCGGCCAGCGAATCATCAGCATGTATGCTGAGACCGCCATCGCTCTGCTGCTTCCTGAGCTGGAGCAGGGCCTGTTTGACGACCTGTGGAGAATCAGGTCGGTTTTAACAACGCCGTCACACATCAGCGATGGAATAAACGTCACTCTTATATTGACCAGTTGTGCGTTCCATCTCCTCGTTGGGTTTTTGCAGGTTCAGCTCCGTGCAGCTGCTGGGAGATCTGCTGTTCCATATCTCTGGAGTGACGGGAAAGATGACCACGGAGACCGCTTGCGAGGATGACAACTTTGGAACAGCTGCATCCAATAAAGTATGAACACATTTCTTTTCTACACAAAAGACAAAGAAGTCCTCTACATCCATCGAGTTCATGAGAGGGAGTTGGCTCCTTGTTATATCTCTACTTGCCGTCACAGCAGTGTGGCGTTGGTCTGTTTTTATATACATTGATGTGTGAAAATGTGCTGACTTTTTCCTCTTCCAGGCCATCATCGGAGCTCTTGGTGCCGAGCGACGTAATCGCGTCCTCTCTGGCCTCTATATGGGCCGTTCAGACACCCAGCTGGTGGTTCGACAGGCTTCCCTCCACGTGTGGAAGATCGTTGTCTCCAACACCCCCAGGACTCTACGAGAGATCCTCCCAACCCTCTTCACTCTGCTGCTGGGCTTCTTGGCTTCCACCTGGTCTGACAAGAGAACGGTATTACTCCGTTGAACCTTTGCAAGCACACCGTTTTTATACATTCCCTGGTTCATGCCTCCGGAGAGCCTTTTACTGACGCTGTGTGCCGCTGTGGTTTCAGATCGCTGCTCGAACGCTGGGAGATCTGGTGAGGAAACTGGGGGAGAAGATTCTCCCTGAGATTATCCCCATCCTGGAGAAGGGACTGCGCTCTGACAAGAGTGACGAGCGGCAGGGAGTCTGCATCGGCCTCAGTGAGATCATGAAGTCCACCAGCAAAGATGCGGTGAGTCACGCAGACGCTGTAACGCACCGTGACTGAGATAAAGGTTGTGGTTGCCTGCGGCAGGAGAGACGCCACAGACACAGTTAGAGCCCAGAGCTGCTCCCAGGACTCAAAGCTGCAATCATAGAAACATGTAATTAAGGTTCATTTTAGGGGTTTTAAAGTAGCAGATTAGTTTAAACCAGGAATGTTACGTTCCCTCTCTTTTAACAGTGAGAAGCCTCTTAATAAGCAAAATGTGTTTTCACTGAAAAGGGTATTTTCTTATCATTGTTTTATTGATTGGATCGAGTTTTTCATTATTAAACACAGTAAATGTTTAATACTATTTACTGAATATTACAAGGTCTCCAAAGTGAAGCTAAGCATAGCTTGTTGATCCTGTCACATCAAACCTCCAGAGCAGTCTTAAGTATCGGATACAGAGCAGTACGTTTACGTACTGATGTCTTTAACCGGTGCATATTAATATATAGAAATGAGCAGCCTGGGAATCATGGACACTGTCCAACAAACACAAAATGCCAAAACATCATCTATTAACAAAATAAATGATTAGCCCCTTTTACCTTTGTGTAAAAGTGAGTTGCTTTTCAGTTTGGAATGCAAATATAAATGTCCATTAACCTGACGGTGTTGGTACTGCAGGTGCTCGTCTTCTCCGAGTCACTGGTCCCCACAGTGAGGAGGGCGCTCTGTGACCCTCTGGAGGAAGTCCGAGAGGCTGCAGCCAAAACCTTTGAGCAGCTTCACGCGACCATTGGCTACCAGGCGCTGGATGACATCCTGCCTACTCTGCTCAAACAGCTGGTGAGGGAGCGAAGAACGCAAGTGTAATACAGATACGCATTCAAAAGTCTTTAGTCCGGCTTTTAACGCACACGACGTCTTTTTTTCCCAGGACGACGAGGAGACGGCTGCGTTCGCTTTGGACGGCCTGAAGCAAGTCATGGCGGTGAAGAGTCGCTCTGTGCTGCCTTACTTGGTTCCAAAGGTAAAGTCAGATCGTCAAAGTTGACTCTATTAGGCCTTGTTGTCGCGTCTGGCTGTATCTGACTACGGTCGATTGTTCCCTCTGGTCGCTCCAGCTGACCGTTCCTCCTGTGAACACCCGTGTTCTGGCCTTCCTGTCCGCCGTGGCCGGAGACGCTCTCACGCGCCACCTAGGGGTCATCCTGCCCGCCCTTCTCTCCTCCCTCAAAGGAAAGCTGGGAACAGAAGACGAAGCGCAGGTAATACCGGCACTCGCAACGCTAGGATACCTACTGTGTTTTGAGCCTTTTTGTTCTTTCCTCACAATGTGTCGTCTTTGCTTCAGGAGTTGTGCAACTGTCAAACGGTGATCCTCTCGGTGGAGGACGAAGTGGGCCAGCGGATCATCATAGACGACCTGCTGGAGGCCACGCGTGGCGCCGACCCCGGCCTCAGACAGGCTGCCGTCACCATCCTCAACGCCTACTTCGCCCGTACCCGCCTGGACTACAGTAACCATACTCGCAACCTGCTCTCAGGCCTCATCCGCCTCCTCAATGACCCTAACACAGAAATCCTGTCTCAGAGCTGGGACACCATCAACTCCATTACCAAGGTATTGATATTTGTACAGATCAGTGCTTTGATTCTGTGTTGATCGATAGGTAAATGTCAGAGCCTAACTGTTTGTTTTTCTTGTACAGAAATTGGATGCAAGCAGCCAGCTGGCTATGATTGATGATCTGCATCGAGACATTAGATCAGTAGCTGCGGACGTTAAGGGTCAGCACCTGCCTGGTTTCTGTCTGCCCAAGAAGGTGAGAAGGTTCCTCCTGACGCAGTAAACTCTGGGACTTCATCACAGCACCATGATTTGGTTCTAGCATTTCTAATTTAGCACCTCTAAGTCCTTTTATGAAGCATTAATACCAACAAATGTACCTAGGATTTGCTGCTTGCTCTCTGGTTTAGTATCATTGTGAATTATAATGTTCTGACATGATAGAGACTTGGCAAGTAAACAGTTAATCACAAAACATTAATTGGCAGATCAATCAGTAATGGGAATATTTGTTTCATTTCACGTTACTGTCTTTGTTTCCACAGGGTGTGACCTGCATCCTGCCTGTCCTGAGAGAAGGTGTCCTCACTGGTAGCCCCGAGCAGAAAGAAGAGGCGGCGAAAGCGTTAGGAGGGGTCATCAAACTGACCTCCCCTGAGGCACTGCGGCCTTCTGTCATCAACATCACCGGACCGCTCATTCGGATCTTGGGAGACCGCTTTGCCTGGACGGTGAAGACCGCTCTGCTGGAGACTCTCACCCTGCTGTTGGCAAAGGTCTGTACCTGCATCTGAACATGTAAATGTGCTTTAAAAATACTTTTCAAGACGCCGTCATTAGCAGTCAGGTGGCTAAGTCACGGTGGTTGGCTCTAACTCCTGGACTGTGATCCTCCCCCAGGTGGGCATTGCCCTGAAGCCCTTCCTGCCTCAGCTGCAGACCACCTTCCTGAAGGCCCTGCAGGACTCGAGCCGTGGGGTGAGGCTGAAGGCCGCTGAGGCTCTGGGCCAACTGGTTTCCATCCACACCAAGGTGGACCCACTCTTCACCGAGCAGCTCTCTGCCATCCGCAACGCCGAGGACTCTGGAGTCAGGTGAGCACTCGTACAGCAGACCAATGGTGGAACCTGACTTCAATCAGGTTTCTCTGTCAGCTGTTGCTCTAACGGAATAACGTAGCTATTAATATACCAGACCCCGCACACGAAAGGGTGAGTCCATTATTTAAGAAAATTGTATCAGATTCTAATATTGGATACTTTCGCCTCTGCAAGTCCCTCAAGTGAAGCTTTCCTTAAAAGGAAAAAAAACAAAACACTCTTTTGTTAAATTCCTCACAAGTCGCACAGCCGCAACCTGTGATGAGCGTCTGCAGCCGCGCTCTATTCTAGTCACAAACCAGGAACAGTGGAGTCACTGTCTCACTTCACTGGAGAAGACAAAGAGGCACCTCAGAGAGGAGCGCACCACCAACACAACATATGAAACGGACCATTAATAATTTGACATTTATCCCAAAATAGTCTTTACTAGAGGCCAATATTATTAACGCATCCCAGATATCTAAAAAAAAAAAAAAAAAGCCAAATATATCGTTGTGGTTATTTAAATATTTAGTGTCACCATTACATAGCTTGTCCACCAGAGAGCGCTGACACGTTTATTCTTCAGTTGTGAATTGTCTCACTCAGTCTTAATTATTTAATAACCAACTTTAAGGGATCAAAACATGTTTGTTTGTGTTATTTATTTATGTTAAAACTGTATTTATCAGCCAATATATTGTTTGTTTGTTAGAAACTCTAGATTGGCATTCGTATGATATTTCTATTATTATGTAAAAGCTCGTTCTCATGCTTGCTTTGTGCTCTGTGCGTCTCTCACAGGGAGACTATGCTCCAAGCCTTAAGGTTCGTCATCCAGGGGGCCGGGTCAAAGGTGGACCCAGCCATCCGCAAGAACATCACCACCACATTACTAGGCATGCTGGGACATGATGAGGTATGACAGGAGGAGCAGATGTAGAGATTTTCTTTCTTTTTTTTTTTTTAATCTGTGGCAACACGCCCGTTTTTTTTCCACCCCGGGGCCTGTAAAAGCTGCTGAACACATTAAGTGATAACATATGAAAGGAAACAGTATAAACGTGTATGAGTACTTAGAATGTGACAGACAGTTGTTCTGTGATCACAGTAGAAAACGGAAGTCAGGCAGAGAGGATGTGGCTTACTAAAAAATGTGGTTTTGAGCCTCTCTGTCAGTATTACAATAAATGACTGTGTGTGTGTGTGTGTGTGTGTGTGTGTGTGTGTGTGTGTGTGTGTGTGTGTGTCTGTCTCTGTGTGTGTCTGTGTTTGTCTGTCTGTCTGTCTGTCTTTGTGTGTGTGTGTGTCTGTCTGTCTGTCTGTCTGTCTTTGTGTGTGTGTGTGTGTGTGTGTGTGTGTGTGTGTGTGTGTGTGTGTGTGTGTGTGTGTGTGTGTGTGTGTGTGTGTGTGTGTGTGTGTGTGTGTTTGCACGCAGGATGCGACTCGTATGGCTTCGGCCGGCTGTGTCGGTGAGCTGTGTGCCTTCCTGTCAGAAGAGGAGCTGAAGACTGTGCTCCTTCAGCACGTCTTAGGTTGGTATTTCTATGCCAAGTTATCGTCGCATCACGTGTCACACTATGTGCATAATGTTGGGCTTTCTATTTTCATTTTCCCCTAATTGCTGTTTATTACAACAATTGACTTGGTTTACAGACTGTAGTAATAATAGTGATTTAGTAAATGTGTGTTTTGCTTTGGTTTTAGCACAAACAGTATTTTTCATGTGCCTTTTTATGAATGTGTTTACAGTAAGATGTTTGTATTTGTTTCATAAAAGCTTGACTTCTCCCTGTGTGTTTCTGCTGCTCCACCGTGCATCAGCAGAACAGTGAGAGCATGAGCTAACGGACGTTGTTCCTCCCTGTAGCCGACGTGTCCGGTGTTGATTGGATGGTGCGTCACGGCCGGAGCTTGGCCATGGCCATAGCCATCAAGTCTGCCCCTGAGAAGCTGTGTGGGAAGGAATACTGCGACACGGTGACAGAGACCGTGTTGACCAACGCCACTGCTGACAGGGTGAGAAGAAAGTTTGTGTGACACTTTAAGCAAAGTATTCCTCATGTCCGTCATGAACTGATTGCAATGAATAGTCTGTATAAGTCACCTTTTTGAATGCTTTGATGGTTTGAACTAGCCGTTTCCAGTCTTTGTGCTAAGCTAACCGTCTCCTGGCTGTAGAAAAACGATCAGAAAAGCAGTGCTTCAGATTATTACACTATTCATTGTAAGATTCGACAGATATTTCCATTAAAAAGAAATCTATATTAACAAGTAATTGGCCACTGTTTTCTTCCTAAAACACAACGTACAGTGTATAACATTAGAGTAGGTAACAGTCCTGTGTCCTCTACTGCTACATTGAGTGTTAATTCCTGTTGCTCTCATGCGCGTCAGTGCTGACTGTGATTGTGTTCTCTTTCCAGATCCCCATTGCCACCAGTGGGATCAGAGCGATGGGATTCCTGATGAGGCATCACCTCAGAACGGAGGGAGGCGGCGGTGTTTCCCAGCGCATCATCACACAGTTCGTCAAGGTAAAGCAGGAACCGTTTACTTCCCTTTACTGAAGAAATTACTCAACAGTTCTGGCTTTGGGCAAATGATACGGTGTTCTCCTAGTGGGAAATAAATAAATGAAAGCTGCACTAATGATTCATTTTTAAATAAGAAGACTGAAATGTGACAAACCAACGGACCATTGTTACCCGACTCTACAGTTCCCCTCAGGTCTTCAGAGTGTTTTTCTTTCAGCATATTGTTTTGGTATTATGGCCCCAAATTTGCCTGTTCTCGTTTAGTTTCATTGCTCTTCTTAGTGTCATTTTCAGCAGCAGACGGCTGTTCAGACAGACAAAGTTAGCAACTAGCCGGTGAACATATCGGTGAATTTAGAGCCAGATATTTCCTTCAGAGTCTGATGGAGACTAAAACTGAGTCAAGCCAAATTTTATATAAATAGCCCAGTGTCCCAAAACCGCCTCAAAGGTCTTTACAATCTGTACAGCATGCAACAGTCAAGCCTCAGGCCCTCGGTTTGAATAAGAACAAAAGAAAAGCTGAAGAAGAGCTTCCTCTCCCAGGGTGGACAGATGCACTAGACGTCACGTGTTCAGAGCAAAGAGGAGAGTGAATGTTGTGATTAATAAGGTTGTCAGAAACACGTTCACCCCAAAAACCTAATAGAGTGATAACCAAGCCCCCGAGAAGAGCGCCTAGCTTTGAAGCAAATGTCACATAGTGGCCAAAAAGTGGAATTACAACTTCCTGGGCCAACACGTGATGCCATTGGGCCCAAAAATACCTTTTTTCCATAGACTTACATTGGGGAAAGAGACGTTTGTTTTGCAGGTAAATTCACTTCCCAGTACAAACACTTGAACACTTGTTTTCCTTCCTCCGTTCATGTGAATGAGCGGCTGGGAAAGGAAAACACTGTCGAGTACCTGCTTCAACTGTCTGTCTGTGTTCCCACGCAGTGTCTCCAGAACCAGTCCAGTGACATCAGACTGGTGTCGGAGCGGGTGCTGTGGTGGGTGTTCAAAGAGCCGGCTACGCCCTCGATGGAGGCCAGTCTCGTCAAGCCGCTACTGAAGAGTCTGCTGGACAACACCAAGGACAAGAACACCAGCGTGAGAGCTCAGAGCGAGCACACCATCGTCAACCTGCTGCGACTCAGGCAGGGAGAGGACAGCATGCAGGTCAGACCACAGACCCTCTTATCATTCACAGATGTAATGTATCAAGGAAAAAAAAAGTTTTTCTAATTCATACATTTTTTTTTCTCATTCTACATTTCAGAGTATTACCGCCATTCTGGACTCTGCAAGTAACGACCTGTTGTCGGAGTGTCACCGACGGTCCTTGAAGAAAATCGCCAGCCTGCCGGACTCCAATGAAGAGATAGACGACACCATCCTGACGTGATGGAGCAGGACTGGGCTGTGAAACGGTCTCTGCAGAGCCCTACTGTACAACCCAACACACACTCACCACACAGGCCCATGTTGCTTTTCATGAACCAAGGCTGAGCTGGGTAGTGTTCTCCCAACAAATTCCTTCTTTTTTTTTCTCCCCCCTCTTTTCTCTTTTGTCATTGTTTTAGCGGCATTTACGCCCAATTTATAACGTTTTTTTATTTTATCTAATACCGTGCAGGTTATCCTCCTGTACTGAGCTACATTAGGAAGACACATTGCCAATTCTGTTTTGATGTTTCAATGTTTTCCTACTTATTTTACCAAAAGGATTTCAAGCATTTAAGATGCTGCTATAATGAAACACCCCTGTCTTTAACGTTTATTTGGACTTTGTGTGTGAGAGTTGTTTGGGGGGAGGGGGGGGGGAGCAACCCCTTATAAGAATAAAAAACATTCTTACGTCAGTGATACGGTTGTAAAAAAGCAATTCAAAATAAAAAAGGTCTTGATTTCATGATGTAGTGTGTGAAGTATTGGGAAACGGTTATCTTCGGGGTGGGGTCAGGGGTCACGGGACACATTTCTCTGTGCACGACCTATTGACATTTAAGATTGTATGAAGTGTCAGTACGTGTGAGGATTATGGAGACAATATGTACACATATACAGAGTGATTTGGAGTAATTGTAACGCTCCTGGAGTGTCACCTCTGCTGTCTGAAGCACTCCATCTTGTTTAGGGCTCTTAAAGCACCATCAGCATTAAGATTAAGGAGAGACCCTGATGAATATTTGAAGCATGTTTTAAATGTATGTTATGTTGCTTGGACATATGAACCATTTCTATGAGGTGACAGAAATATAAGTGTTAATGGAGGGATGGGGTGGATTTACTATATTCCGTGTGTATATAGTTTCCTCTAAATATTTTTTAAAGATATGTAAAGAATCCATCCATTTATCGGATCCTGCCTGCAGATGTTGTTAATCAACGGTACGGTACTTGCCCTTCTAGTGGCATGAGGTTGGTGTTCATCAATGGGATGGGACGGCAGCGCTGTAGCAGGAGCGTGCGCAGTGAGGCCGGGTGAGAGTTGGGTGCAGCTCCATCAGAGAAGGAAGCGGAGTTTCCGGCTGTTTGCAGCGGAGGGAGAGGATTGCTGACGCCGCGAAACCCCCAGAAAAACGCCGCCGGCTCGGGGGGGCTAACAGTTTCTAGTATTGGTAGTGGTCGTTTGCTTTCGTACCAGGGGAATCTGGGGGCTGGTGATATATTATTTTTTTTTTACACGAGCCGAGGGGGTCGGACAGCAAACGGAGCAAAGCGTCACAAGGCGGGGGTGAGCCACCAGCTACCGGCATGGCCAGGGACTACGATTACCTCTTCAAGCTGCTCATCATCGGTGACAGCGGTAAGGCGACGCCGGGGATGCGGGACGGGAAGTGGGCCCTGTCTCGTTTTTTGTTTTTCTCTCTAACGGGAGAAGAAGGAATGCAGCCGTGGGGCCGTGTTGTTCTTCTACGATGCGTTTACAACTTGTTATTTTCTATTTTCTGCATTGAAATGATTGGTGAATTGTACACATCCGCCATATTTCTGTGGCGCTGACAGGGCGGAGGTTGTGGGCATGTCAGGCGATCAGGCCGGATATCGCCTCCAGATCTTCAGGGTTTGTCCCTCGAAGATCTGCTAGTCCTGTTCTCATATCGACTGAGGCATTTATTTCACCTCCACAACAAAACACACACTGTAACCCAAATAACTGTAACGGGATACCCATGCTCCTCTAATTTGGCCTCTAGCTTGTATCCCCTATTAGCTGTTTTAGCTAGTTGGAAGTTAGGCTAACGTTTGACTATGTAGCTAACTGTTAGCTAACGTCAGTTGAATTGAAAAGCTAGTCTCACAACAAGTTTGTGGTCCTCACACATGCGAGAAAGCCTCTTATGTTCGCTGCAACGCGTTAAGTCAGCTAAGTGAGGTCGTTCTTGAAATGCTGTTTGTTATTTAGCTAGCTAGCTAGCATGATGGTGCTAGCTGCTTGCTAGTGGAGGAATGCTGCACTGCAGTCTCCGGTTTGCATGCAGCCAGTCAAAGTAAAGTGAAGTGACACCACAAAGTGGTTAGTGTCACAACTGTCGTTTCAATTAAGAGCGACGCTACAGCCCAGCTGCTGAGGTTCAAAGACCACTGACTGTGTGGCTGTCTTACCTGTGTTATGTTGAAATACATGGCAAACAATGTCACAGGTAGATGCTTGATGTTCTACTGATAAGGACTGCTCTTGTGTAGCTCCATTGAAGTAAAAACATGCCTTTTCAATGTGGCTCCACCCTCAGTATAGTATAATAGAGTATAGCCTCAGCCTGCAGCGCTTCTTTTGTGGGCAATGATCTTTGCATTCATTGACAACCCCGATCCTGGCACTGCCCCATCAGCTGCTCACAGTGGAGGGGAAAGACACCACAGAAACCCCTTCACTGCCGCTCACACACAGAGGCCAGTGTCCTCTCAGCTGCAGCTTCATGGATGTACAAGTGACTGTAGTGCTGCACAAAGACAACGTAGGAAAAGACGCTCTGACCTCTGCCCCTCTTCCTTGGCTTCATGAGGAGTTATCTGTTGCTGAGGATCAGATATTCCAACACACCGGATCTCCAAGCCGAGTTTAGTCCCCGGCCTCTGCCACAGCAGCACATGATGAATCTGCTCATGGAGAGCGACTTGACACAAGTTGTGTGACGTAGAAACTGGATGGAATATTACATCCTAAAAAGTACAAACAGATGACGGTCTCTCTTCTGCTTTGAAGCTTTTTGCCATTGTTTGTTTGAACAAAACTCTGTGGCTCGGAGACCACAGGAGCCTGAGAGCTTTTATGTTGGGACCAAACACGAGATGACAATAACACAATAGGTAGGCTGAGTAACGGGGCTGTAGGTTGAGTCCCGCCCCAGGCTGGGCAGCAGACTCCCTTCCATAACTTCCAGTTGTAACCTGACAACGTGTCCGTTGAAGACATCACTGATCCCTCTCATCTAGTTCCCTGTTTCATCTCCCTCTTCTTTGTCCTCTCCTGTCATCTCTTGTGACTGTTATTTCGTCCTAAAAACCTATTTATTGTCGTGCACGATAATTTTAGGAACCCAGATATATCTGTTCCGTTTATTGTCTTGTCTTTGTGGCTTTGAACTGCTGCTGCTTGCTCCTCTGTTGCATTGATGACGCTTCTGCAGGTAAAAGCGTCATCGAAACGCCTTAAACAAAGGCGTTGGTGTAGCCTTGCTTACCTTAAGTCCTCCACTCTGTACACCGTGCCACAGGTATTACTCTGTGTGTACGTTTTGAAGAAGTAAATCTTTAGGCGCTCAATGATCACAGCAGCTGCTGACGGTTGACATCTTGTTTTCGGTTTGCAGCTGTAGCATTTAGTTGGAAGTCACATATAATAGAATGCACTTGTGTTTTTGTGTTTTTGGAGCCGTGTTTTACTCTTAACCTCATCCTGTGCTTGTGTTTCCTCCTCAGGAGTGGGGAAGAGCAGTCTCCTCCTGCGATTTGCAGACAACACGTTTTCAGGTGTGTGTGTGTGTGTGTGTGTGTGTGTGTGTGTGTGTGTGTGTGTGTGTGTGTGTGTGTGGTTCAGCCTCAGCCTCAGCCACTGTTTCATTTCAACACTTTGCGACTTTGCTGTTGGAGGTCACATGAGTTGATTCTTTTTGTGTCGATGTGCGTGTTTTGCAGGTAGCTACATCACCACGATCGGCGTGGACTTTAAGATCCGGACGGTGGAGATCAACGGGGAGAAGGTGAAGCTACAGATCTGGGATACGGCGGGACAGGAGCGCTTCCGCACCATCACCTCCACGTAAGTAGATCCACGCAAGCACATCTATCGGGGGGGGGTTGTCCGGTGACGCTAGATATTTTCAAATCTGAAACCAAGAAAAGATCTTTGCGGTCCTCAGATTCTGGTTTTATTTGAGGAAACAGTTTGCAGACAACTAGAATGAGTCGGTGCTGCTCTATGAAACTGGGTGGAATTCCCCCACACGTCTTAATTACAGATGTGAGAGGGAGGCTCTTAGTCTGCTGTAGTGCTACGTGACGGCAAGGGGCCGCTCTCATGCTTGTAGTGTGTGTGTGTGTGTGTGTGTGTGTGTGTGTGTGTGTGTCTGTGTGTCACACTGCTGTACAGCGGCCTCCATGAGCCTCCGGCTTCAGAAGAGTTCTCCGGGTTCCCGACAGAAGAGCTCGCAGAATGTCCAACACGAGCCCCTTCAGCTCATCTACATCCAAACATCACAGCTGCTCGTTACTGTTGAATGGAAGCTCACTGCATCTTTTGCCTTTGACTCCTGCGGCTCACAGCACGGTGTTAATGAATACAAGTGGACTGCTTTAGTGGGGAGTGACTGTTGTTGGAACGTTTTGAAGCTTTAAGGTCCCAGTGAATCAGGAGTTACAGCTTCTTTACGGTCTCTATTGATTCTTTTGTAAAAGTAGGAGTAATACAAGTGTTGTAATAATTCAACAGCACCGACTCTGTACAGAACATTGTCCCTGTTACTCCGGATGAAGAGTTTACATTGGGACTATTTCTTTGAAGGGAAGTAGGTCCAATGAAACTTTAACTGTCAGATCTGTTGACATTCCTTTCTGGATAGACAATCAATGCTGTGAACAACACAAACACTAAGAGATAGATAACTCAAAACCATCTGCATTGTCACGACCACCAGTTGCAAATTCAAATTTGAAGAATCAAGTTTCCACCTGCTAGCCGCTACCTGTGTCTGTTTGCTGCTTGGTGCTGAAACTGAAACCCGCTGACTGTTGCTTGTGAAAGCCCAGATGAGAGTGAATCAAAACAGTGAACTGAAAGACGCCATGAAGCTCAGTAGAACCGAGAGGAATAATTCTAGATACCAGACGTGTTTTAGAGTCTCACCGTATCTCTCTCTGCTGTGACGTCATCTCACCCACTCTCACCCACTGTCCATGTGAGCATTGTCCTGAACAAGTCCAGCAGGGCCCGTTAGATCCTTGATATAACCAGCACCGCTGCAGTGATGTTGTTTTAGAACCAAACAACCAGAACAAGCCAGAGAGCTTGAAATCCTCCGGCCCCCTGAGGAGTACGGCCGTCCTCGTTCTGCAGGAATCCCTCCACCGAGCAGGCGGCCCGTTTCGTCTGACCGGTCACTGTGCTGAAGCAGAGCGGCGCCTCATTACCTCCTCAACAGTCTTCACCGTGAAGCTGGATCAGAATCCTGCTCCTGGACTGGCCTGAGGCGGCGGCTGAATGTCGGGTCCTTCGGTTACGTGCCTGAGGCTGCCATCAGCCTCAGGCCCAAGTTTCATTTTATTTATTCTGAAAAGACATTTAGCAGAGCTGGTTTTGAATGCTGAAGCTTCTCCACCTTATATTCTGTATCAAGTTTACAAGTATTAACAGTTTTCAGACAAAAACACACGATCATGATAGAGACGCACCCATCGATCGGCCGCGGTCCGTCTCGTACGTCCAATTCATTGCTGGTCAAATTCACACACACACACACACACACACACACACACGTGTCACATGATGGTTTCGCGTCGCACGTCTGTGTGGAAGCTCTTCAGCATGAGTGAAGAGGACATGAAGCTTGGTCCTTACTTTGGAAGTTTGTCCAACACCCACATGAATCTTAGATTTCCAATGAAAGAAATGTGACACATTAATGTATGATGTTGATTATAGTTCTTAAAAAGAATGAAAATCAAAGTCGATGGGTTTTCGGTTAGATGTCTGTGGTGAACACGAGCTAGAGAGATTTTAACGTTTTGTTTTGTGATGTCACTGCTGGTGGCGTGTTGTTCCTTTATTGCCCATCATTGGCTTATTCCCTGTGGAGATTACATTTATGTAATACGATATCTTAAACATGCAAGCATCCTAAACGGTCATTTGCCACAGATCCTAATTTCTACAATAATCCAAAATCTACTGGAAAAACAAAACAAACGGTGACAGGCAACAAGTATCCCCAACTGGACTGGAACCAGAGAGGTCACATGATCAGCGCCTGAAACCCCGAGGCCATGAGGGCGCCTCTTGATTGGTCCAGTTTACTAACGTTTTATTACCCTGTTTGTGCAGAGTTTTACTGCAGACAAGGTGACTGCAGGTTGGGCCCCACACGCCTGCTGTGTCTGTTTAGTAGTTCACACACACACACACACACACACACACACACACACACACACACACACACACGTAGTCATCCACCTCTGCTGTCTGGTCGCCCATTACTGCAGGACATTTGGGGGGGGGGGGGGGCATGTTCATGCTCATGCTCAGACAACACCGTATCCCCACTCTGTCCCACCATGCAGAAACACCCACACACACCCACACATAGTGATTCTGACAAAGGGCTCTTTGTGTCTGTTTGGTGCAGCTACAGTGAGGATGCCCTCGTTGTGACGCCCGGTGCTCGGGTCTACAGTCAAACCGTCCACCGCATTCTGGTTCAGCTGCCTGTGTGGAACAGATGCTTCTAACTTCTCTGGGTTTCCTAATGTCAAAGGCTGACCGTCTCTCTCTCTCTCTCTCTCTCTCTCTCTCTCTCTCTCTCTCTCTCTCTCTCTCTCCCCCCTCTGCGTGTTCAGATACTACAGAGGAACGCACGGCGTCATAGTGGTGTATGACGTCACCAGTGCAGAGTCCTTCGTCAACGTCAAACGATGGCTTCATGAAATCAACCAGAACTGTGACGACGTGTGCCGAATATTAGGTGAGTGTGTGCATTTCAGCGTTCAGGAAAAAGTCCAGGCGCCTAAAAATACACCTTGAATCTAGTGCACACGTGGGTCTTTTTTGTATTTGTTTGATTTGCAGGCATTGTATAATTGTTCCCAGCTTGGCTCCTGTTACATCACCGTTAAACAGTACTTCCTATTTTCAGTGGGAAACAAAAACGACGACCCCAACTCCAAGGTGGTCGAGACGACTGACGCGCAGAAGTTCGCCGAGCAGATGGGAATCAACCTGTTTGAGACGAGTGCAAAAGAGAACATCAACGTTGAAGAGGTAACTCGCTGTTTGTGTGTGCAGCCGTCCGTCACGCATCGGCTGACGGCAGGAACCAGCCGGCGGGTCTGGACGCTCCGTACTACCTGCTGCTCAGCCTGGCTTATCGTCCGGACCGCTCCTTAAAGGAAGCGGGTTTTTTTTGGGGAAACTACACTTTCTGGCATCGACTAAAGAGAGACTTCAGAAAGTCCAGCACATAACTCCTATAGAACCACACATTGTTATGACTCTTTTTGTTACATATTAAAGGACCAGTGTTCAGGACTCAGAGGATCCCTCTGAGTCCTGAACAGTTCCTGAGTCCTACACCCCTGTGGAAACATCAATGATCATTGCTGGTAGTAGAGAGAGAACTCGAGAATGTCTTTTGTGCAGAATAACACAGTTCTGAATATCATATTCCATGTTAGAAGCATTAAAAAAATGACTAAAGAAATCTTAGTTTCACGCGCAGATTTCAGCCGGTGGTTTTTTTTTTTGAAGCGGTCTCTTCCTGCAGTCTCGTTGCCGTTCTCACCGCGCGATGCCGGTTCTGTTCTTCTCCTGCAGATGTTCAACTGCATCACAGAGCTGGTGCTCAGAGCCAAGAAGGAGGTGCTCGCCAAGCAGCAGCAGCAGCAACAGAACGACGTGGTCAAACTCACCCGGAACAGTAAACGAAAGAAGAAGTGCTGCTAGCAAACTCTGACGCCATCCACGGGGAAAGAAAGGCCCCGGCGGCGTCTTTTCTTCACACATGCATATATACACACAAGATGGGACTCAGAGCATCTAAATTAAAAGAGCAGATAAAGATTTAATAAATATACGGTGAAAGATTTAAAAAAAAAAAAAAGAAAAAAGAACAAAATAAATGGGAATAAAATGTCCCGTTTGGACAAACCAATCATGAAGACTTCCAAAAATAAGAGTGTACAGATTTTATTAGCGGGCAAATCAAGTTTTATTTTGAATTGAGCAGACGGGCACTATTGACCCGAGGTCCTCCTTTCTTAAAGGATCTGCAAGCCGACAACCGATCCGCCACAATGCTCCGATTTATCTCCACACAACCCCCCTCACTCAGCATCTCATCTCTCCTTCTCATTCCACTGCACACGGGACATTCAGAGTCGAGTCTGACTCTGCGCCTGAGGAGGAGGAGGGGTCACCTTTCTCCGGATGATTTTTTTCTTTCTTTCTAGTTGTTTTTTTTTTGGGGGGGGGGGGGTTTGGAACGGGTGTCTGAGTGGAGGTCACACCACCTCTCTACAGTTAAAACACAGAGAGATCATGAACTGTTAGATTTAGTTTTATTTGACTTATGGGGGGAAAACACACTGATGATGACGACGATGATGATGATGATGACGATTGGTAGACGACCTTTAGGAACTAATCCGATGGACAGAACTGGTGACCTTTCACGTTTTGTTTTTCTTTGTCTATATTTGCCAATCTTCCCATCCTCTAACCTCCAGTAGTGCTGAGCCAACAATTGATTTTATTTCTTTGTCTTTTTCTTAAAGTGCGACAGAGCAGTTGAACCCTCTCTGGAAGCACCGTTCACTGCAGTCTTACAGTCTTACTACTCTTTGCTTTTAAACCTTTACAACAAAAACGATGATACTGCCAATATTCTAGAACACAATAGCAGCTCAGTGGTGCCCATCATTTAGACTGTTGCCATAGAGACGCCCAGTTGGCCATGAGGCAGAGTGAACCAGGATCTGACGGGAACCTGTTGAGTCCTCAGGAAGTGCTTAGGGCTGCCCCCCCTCTCCCTAATCCCCCCCACACACACACACACACACACACATATCAGCCCCTCTCACAGCAACGGACTCACCTGCTGCATTCGGTCCATCGAGGGGGCGCGAGGAGGCCCCCGCTCTGGGGGCTCCCTCTCTGGAGACCTCCGCTCTGGAGACCCCCGCTCTGGGGGCTGTGTTGTCGTGGTCGTGCTGTCCATCGCTGACTGTGCTTTTTGAGCACGTAACACTTTGTTTGAAGGGGTCTGTAGGAGGTTATGCCTGACATGCGTCTCACACTGTCCAGGATTCACTGCATTTTCTCAGCTTGCAGATGTCATGTTTCTTCTTAGCTTTTAAACCTGTCTCACCCCCCCCCCCCCCCCCCCCCCCTCTACCTGTTCAAGTGAAGTGTTACCTCACAGTGTTTCCGTGGTGACAGCGGGGCTGTTAATGTGAGAGCAGATGGAGATGGACTGCAGCACTGGACCCCCAGTGTGTCGGGGCCTGAGCTCTCTCTCTGTGCACCGCCAGGGTTTGTCAGAGGCCGAAGCGTCTGTTACTGACACACATTTTATTCTGAATTTGGGAGAGTAGTGAACGGAGAGAGCGGCGCTTCTCCTTGGATGCGTCGCGTTGTCGTCGTCGTTCTCCAGGCAGACTCTGGCGGCCGGTCTGGGACCCTGTCACCTCCAGGGAACCAGGAACGCTATCAAATCCCCCATTTCTCTTCATTACGTGTATGTACATATAAATATATTTGTGTGTTTATATTCAGTATAGAACATACACACGTCGTTAGCACACCAAACTGTGCATGTGTAGGACATGCCCGTGTGCTCTGGGTGGAACACTCGTCAGCTGTGGTTTGCTGTACACTGGAGAAAAAGAGATGTACTATTCATTTTTCCCTACATGGATTTAATCAGTAATAAACGTTTTAAAGGAATAAATATTTGACACATAATGACTGATCTCATGTGTCGGTGATTTTGAGGCTTGGTCTTAACATCGTTTTTAAACCTGTGTCTTTATTTTTTTTTTTTCGCTTTTTGTGAATAAAGTTGTATGAGAGGAACGGTGTGCTCGTCTTTGGGAGCTCGCTCCCGTCTGTCTGTGGTGTTCATGAGGGTTATTCATGTTCAATGAGAGGAGTCCAGTTTTCACCCTCAGCTGATATAAACGATCACTTTCATGGGTTCATCATCAGCTCTCAGACGTCATCATCACTCGGAGCTTCATACCTGGTTTGTTGGTCGAGGGAAAGGCATGAATATGTAAGTCTCATCTGAACATTTCTGATGCTAAAACTATATATATATATATATATATATATATATATATATATATATTTAATCTTTAGTTTGGGGAATATAAACATGCTTTTTCACAGTAGACATTTTGACCTGTTGAACACAGGCGTCACTAATAACTAATAAGTTGCCTTCGAGTAATTAATGGTCGTCGCTCCATCTATGATTCATGTCTGCAATCAATTATTTAATTTGGCAATAATAAAGCAGAAACGTGCAGTTCATGTTCCCGTGTGATATTTGATATTTTGACATACTGCGTTCACGTCCGTCTTTAGGACACAGGTGTAGGAATATGACCGAAGCAAACTTAAAATATTCATATGCTCGACGCAACAGACTCATTTTGGTCGGTCCTCACAAGGTATTCAGATCTTTTACTCACGTAAAAGTACCAATACAGCGTTAAATATGCTTTGTTACAAGTAAAAGTCCTGCGTATTTACGCTTACTTAAGTGCAAAAGTACTAGCTTCAGAATATACTCGCAGTACTGAAAGTATAAGTACTCATAATGCAGGATGGTCTGTTTCAGAATAATATAATATTGAATGCATGACTTAAACTTTATCCATGATAATATATGTCGATGTATTGGTTGGTTTATATTTTGTGTTAATAATGATGAATAATAATAAATCAATCTGAGGCGGTCAGACAGTAACAAGTACAATAATTCCCTCGACAGACTGAAGGTGTGACCTGCTGGTGGCGCTGGATGAAAAGAACTAAAGGCATTACAACTAATCCTGGAGGTGACATTTATTTCTTTGTTCTTAATTTCAATTTCAAATCATTCATTTCACTCAAAACCACAAACGTCCACCACCCTGCAGGGTTAGAGGTTCAGTCAGAGGACCATCGATGTCAGCAGGCTTCATCACCTGGGAACCCTTAAACATCTCCCGGTCCACCCAGTCGACGCTGAGATGTTTCACAGAATAAGTGATCACTCTCACCTGGTGGTGGCGCTGCAGGGGAAGTCAGGGAACCAACAGAGTGCAGAGGTCACCGTGAGCCTCACTGCTAGCACGTCTGCTAATAGCTCTTCATTTAAGGTACGAATATTGAATTCATCCAAACCTCTTTGAATCTTTCTTTGTGTTGATCCACTTTAACATCAGCTGAGATGACTTCCTGAGAGATGTGTTCATGTTGAGATGTCAATGGTTTGAGCTTCTTTCTGCTGCTCTTTGAATGTGTTTGTTGTTTGCCTTCATCATGTGGGTTCTGTCTGCTGCTATTGTGTTATTTGTGGTGTTTTCATATTTCAGCGGAACGTTAGAAACACGAGCGACTTCTCTTTAACCCGCCCGACTACCAGAACCACGGGAGGAACGCGTCTGCATGTCAAGGCCAAGTCAGGGGAGACGAGCAGATTGCAAAGTATTTATTTGTACAAAAGAAATCCCCCAAAAATGCTAAGAAAATTGCATGATAAATATTTTGAATAGTTTGAAGCGTTGTGTAACGGAAACAGTGGCGTTAGTCACAATGAGCCCGCCGAGAGCACTGACCTCCAAAACAACATCCGACCAAGTGGAGACGAGCAACGGAGAACACACTCGATGGCATGTCCGTCTGTCACTGCAACACACACACACACACACACACACACACACACACACACACACACACACACACACGCAGCTGCAGACGGCCTTCAGAAAATGCTTTCAAATTCAGAAATGAGTCAGCAGAGTCTACAGTGTCTTAAAACAATGCAAACGATCAAACGAGAAACAAATCGTGACACAATGTGGACAGAACCAAATATGTTACAACTTATTATTTTTCAAACATAAACGTGAATATGAAGTGAGACGATCTACAGTCCGGTTACGGCGGCAGCGTCTGGTGTTTAATCCAAGTCTCCCTCAGCTGCCAAGCAGCCGATGGAGGAGAGTCCCCAAACCACAGACATCTGGGTGTGAAGGGTCGGCGTTTCTAATTCACCCACTTCAACACGTTCCCTTCAGACAGCAGCGCTGATAGAACGTTCTAATAAGGAACCCTTTATACAGACTATAAACAATACATAGATCACTCATTCCTGGAAGCTTGTGAAGTTAGGTTCAGAATTGCAGAAATCGCTCTCTCTTTGTGAATTCAAATAATTCCAGAATCTTTTTATTCTCAGTATATTACTGTTTGGATTGGTTTTGGTTATTTTATGGTTTTAAATGATCTTAGTTTTTTAGGTGCCATTTAAGTTGATTTTAGGGGAAAATCTGAACACATTTCTGTTTAACTCTGATATTTTCTTATTGTGTTATCTTATATTGTTAATCTGTTACTCATTGTTAGTGCTATATATATATATATATATATTTTATGTTATTGAGGTATGGAAGCCATGAGACGCAAGTGAGGAAAAGAAATGTGTTTTCTAAATCTGATCTAAATAGTTTTCTCTCCTGTGTTCATGACTTGAGAATAAATGTTCACCTGTAAAACTGATAAAAGTTTTGGCAGGTGAATTTTTTTTTGTGTTATGTAAATTCTAACTCACCTGGAAGAAAACAGGAATGCTTTTCTTCCTCTTTAGACCATGGGGTGGTGGTGCACCTCAGCCTCTTGTGGCCGAAGTGAGTAAACAGTTACTGCTTTCACAGACGAATTAAAAAAATATCTAACTAACTTAGAAAGATTGTCCTGCAAACCATGTTTTCACCAGTTCTTAGGTCACAAACAGGAGAGAAAACGACTGACTCAGAAAATGGAGGACCAGAACGAGGCTTTACACACAAACATCTGTTCATCTGTTCAGCTCATCAGGAAGACTCATAAATCATGTGACCTCTGATCTCCTAGAAAGGTCTGCAGGGCACTTAGAACATTAATGTATTAACAGTTATTACTTTTTTTAACAGTTATATTTAAAGATGATGTTCTAACTGTTGCTGTTTGTTTAGTAGAAAGTGAGAAAATCTTGATTTTTTTAAATGTAGACTTAATGAATGAATCACAGTTCACGTATAAAGGGTGAGTTATCAGGAAGTGGTACCAAGAACTGAATTTGCAATTTTTGGGGCACTCTTGGATTAATAATCAAGATTCATGAGACTTAGTTACGCATCACATTGGTGACTATTTTGGGTGAAGCTTAGAGGTGCTCATGAATCCTTCTCCAGCTCTACTACGCGCCACACCCAGACAGACAGACGCATGAGTGATGATTCCTGCTCACTGTTAGGACACGCATGAACACATCAGCCTAGAAATAACAACATACAGGTATATATTTCCCCTAAAAAAAGATTTTCATTCAAAAAGGTATGCATTTCTTCTTATAAATATAACGATTTCGTCCAAACCTATTCAACTTTTTTATAAAAAAAATCATTCTTTGGGTTGATCCTTCCCAACAACCAGCTGAGATGACGAGAAGACATCTGCATAGGTTTGCACAGCTGCATTCGACACACAGACGGACGTGAGACATCGCTGTGCCACACTAAGAGTTCAGGTCAACGCGTCCTGTATTACTGATGGAGTCACAGATATGTCGCCTGAAACGGAAGCCCGACAGATAAGAAACCAAAGTGCCCGTGAAGTATTGAAGCCATGAGAATGGAGGTAGACCTTTTTCTATTAGTGTTGAACCAAAGCAGCTCAGACCTGGAACGTTTAGTGAACAACGCGCCTTCTGACCATCAGACATTCAACAAGTCCTCGTCGACATGGACTGATTGTGGGTTGATTCTACGTAGTTCTTCCTCCTTCTCAAGCTGATGTAAACATTTTTATTTTTTTTTTAATTTGGTCAACTAGGGAGATGATTGACATCATGAGGACGATGTTGGACAGTGTCTTTTTTTTTTCTTTGAAAAATGATAAATACTTAAAATGTTAAGTATAAAGTGAAACTGTGGAAACCTGGACATACTAACTTCAGTGACCCAAAGGTTTATTCAGATGTGGGAGATGAGCATGAAGGCCTCGCAGAGTTCCCCACAGGCCTGACTACAAAGTGCTGGTTTTGAAACACTCACTCGGTTTAAGGATCCTCAAGCTTAATTCTGCGTCTTTAGCTGCGAGACGCTCCGCCGTGTTCACCGGGTAGATGCTAACTGTCCTCCGTTTGATGCTGAGCAGACGATGGTCAACCGGTTCATCGGAGCTTTTTGCAGAAAACGGCTGCAGCAAAGGGTTGAACCAAAACGGTAAAGACCCAAAACAATGAGCTCAAAAAGGATAAAACGCCGTGGAGCTGATGGTGATAACTCTCTGTGGGTCTGACTATGAGTTAACCCTTTCACATTACCCATGGTCTACATAAAAACATATTGATTCGTGCAGCTTTATGAAAGTGCAATACTAAATCATTTGAGTTCCCCTTTTAAAGGTGTTTTTTTGGGGGCCTGGGGCTCTGTACCTCTGCACATCCTCACTGTGGAATTCACCTGCACAGCTGTCAGGAAAAACAAAAAACAAAGCATTCTTTTTGTCGTTGGTTCCGTCAGACGTGCAGCACACTATGGTCCCGATGCGTCGAGCTGCTGCCTCATGTTGTGAACATCCCCTGAACACATGAATAAACCTGAGAGATCACATGTGAGCCGGCTGCAGCGTCATACTGTGACGCAGAGCTCCGCCCCGCTCTCCTCCTCTCTCCCCCCCCACGACCCTGCAGTGTCCCACACGTCCACCCGTCTCCCCCCGGACTCCCTGGCCTGATAACTGGGATGCATACAGTAACAAGTAATACGTAGTGTTCCCTCTCTACAGAGGTGGCAGTGGGCTAGTAGAGATGTTTCATAGGCACTAAAAGGAAACCTTCCTCTTTGGAGGTAAACTTTGTGACCCTGTTCCTGTTCTGTAAGACCGATAGCGTTCCATGAGAGGGGCTGAAAGCAAAGCCTTTGGGGAACTCCTATTCTTATATTTCTATCTCTCATTGTCAGCCGTCACCATTTAATCACGAAGGGAAGAGTAATGGGACAGATAAAGTGCAAAATGACCCCCCCCCCCCCCCCTCCCCAAACTTGCCCGTCTTTGGCTGTGTTGTTACCCTCATACTGTGACGTCCCGCCCTCCTCCTCCCTCGCCTCGTCTGTCTCTGTCTCTGTCTGCTGTGCTCAGGACCGGTCCAATGGGGCTCAGTTCTTTTTGAAAAAAGAGAAAAGTCTCTTGTCCCGGTCGGAGAAGCGGTGAGCTCGTCTGGAGGACTGGCCGCCGTGTGCCCTGGACGACCCCGACAGGGAGGCGGGGGCCGAGCGCCACTCGTCCTGGTACTTGTCCATCAACTGCTGGTCAATCACTCTGTGCATATCATCCTAAAGCCACGGACAAAGAGGTGAGTGAGAGACATACAGGGGAGCAATGTCATGCAGAGAGGGTCAATGGTGGAGCGGAACAGGAAGTTCTGCGGAGATCGGACTCATTGATCAAATGACCTGCTAGGCTTTGATTACAGAGACACCACAACCTGTCAGATCACTTGTTTACTTAGTGCTACCTGGCCTTGATGATTCAAAAGCTTTTATTTAGGAACGTGTGCAAAACAAGCACAAAACTAAAACAATGAAAATCTAAGAAATAGATATATGATGTCACTTCATAGTGTGCCAAAGGCCGCTAGCCCAAACATGATTGTTTTGCTTCGAGGACACTTTGACTCGTAGACTGGAGGATCGAACAGCCAACCAATTCAGTTACATGAACACAAACCAGTTCAAGCGCAGTTTGGTTTTCCCTAACTTTTCAGCTCGTGAGCCCTTGAGATGAAGCAATATTAATTTGTGGTATAAATCTACCTGTTAGCCATAAAGCTATTGTTCCACTTTTACTTGATTTGAATATCTTTTAGAGTCCTAAGGAGGTAAAAAATAATTCAGTAATTCAAAAGAAGATGCAAACATTAGAGCTAAGATATGTGATGCAGAAATATGTATTTTCTCTTCCCTGTCCTGTTGATGATCTTGTGATTTACTGTTTGAATCTGTGGAGGAGGAACCACTCTTCTAAATTGCTCCAAATACCCAAAAAAGTTGCCATGCTGGTTGTTGGAGAGATGAAGCCACCAGAGGGCTCCGTCAAGCTTCTAAATGAAACAACTGTTTGGAGACTAAAAATCTATACTTTTTAATATGAATACACACTTTGTATTAGTCCTTTTTACTATTGGTGTCACCTCATAACTAAACACCACCCAAGCTTTATGATCTATCAGGTATACTGGAGTGTCTGTGTGATCGTCTCTCAACAGGGAAGCTGACCAGCGGACCAATCTCCTGAAGAACCTTTAGGGGGTACAGGTGTGTGGTGGGTTTGGATGGTTCTCTTTGGTGGTTTGATGGTCTCAGATAGAGAGGAAGCTGGAATGGGCGTTTCTCCTGAGTTAACCGTGGCATGGAATGGCTCAGCGTGGCGTTTGTCGGGTTAGTGCGGGGTGAAACGGCGAGATTGTCGCAGCTCGGGCTCACCTCTAAGGCAGGAGGGGGAGGGGTACCACAGAGGAAGTAAGGGTGGTACGGAAGCTGAGAAAGGCCACTAGATCAGAAACCACAAGAGCCAAACAGTAAAGAGCCCTGAGGAGGCAAACTGTGGGCAGGGAGAAGAGAGAGGAAAGAGCTGCTAGTTACAGATGAGGGAGGGGAGGGAGGAAACACACACACACACACACACACACACACACACTCCTGTGTCCTCAGGCTACACATGTGATATGTTTCCTTATGGACACCCATTAATGACATGCACCCTCAGAAGTTAGTGGTTTAGTGTATGTGTTAAAAAAAGACTGACTAATCTCAAAATTAATCTACAAAACAGCTTTAAAATAGCCGTTCCAAAGTGCTACAAAAGGACTATTAGGCTTTTATTAATATACCGCTCGTGACCTTTGACCCACCTGCCACGCCTCCAGCTGCTGCGACAGGTTGAGCTTCTGCTGGATGGCGTCCAGCAGCTGGCCATTCAGAGACATGATGTCTATCTTACACTTGGCCAGCTCCATCTCCACCGCTTTCTTCCTGCAGGACACACACACACACACACACACAGAGACAGGACGTCCCACTATAGCATGAAGACAGAAACTAACGCGGCGATGAGTGAATGTAGAGCGACTCTTTAAAGGAGGAGCGGGGAGCCGGCCGTTAGTTCAGCTCAGCATAAAGACCGGAGGCAGAGCCAAGCAGTTCATGACCTGAACGTTGTATGTCGCTTTAGAGTGAGCTGTTATTGGTGTTTAGGGCAGTTCTCCGGTCTTTATGCTAAGCTAAGGTAACCCGGCTGCTGGCTTCATGTTAACAAAGAAGTATATTTCCCATCTATAATCTGTAATCTTTTATAATTTAGCGGATGTTTAGCTAATTTTTTCCACCATGTTTTCACTGGTTAAAGAAATTCAACACACATGTGAGAAGTTTGCTTCTGCCAGAAAATAAACTTTTTAAGAGAAAGAAATGATTAAATACAATGTTACTAATAGCAACAATAGCCAAACATAGAAGATAAATAGAAGACCCGAGTTGTGATAGAATGGATGGTCCTTTACACTTTAGATTATATTGATGAGGACAGTGATGTGATCCTACTTGGTTATGGCGTCATCTCTGTCTCTGATGGCAGTCTGGAGCTGCTCGCTGGGTTCTCGGACTTCAGCCATCGTCCTCATCCGCTCGTTGTCCTCCTGGAGAGAACACATCTCCACCGAGAGCAGCGCCATCTGCGGTCACATGGGACAACGGTGCGGCCGTGTGAGACGCTGGCCTCACAAAGTCAAGATTGCGTTCCGGTTTCTGCGAGTCCGCGTTGTACCAAAGGACGCTCCTGTGTGAGACTGATGTTTAATTGACCCACTTTAACAGGAGCATCCGTGTGGGTGGAGCTTATTGTGTGTAAATCATGTTAGATGGCGCTTTAAGCCCACAGGAGAGAGATGGCTGTCCTGACAGAAGGAGGACAAGGTTGAAGCAATTTCCCAAATTACAAACGACATGCGGAAAATTCACAACTGCTACGTTGTCTAAATGTTATTCTCAGACATGAGCACTGATGCAGTTCTACTCAGATGTCTTCCTTCTGCTCGTGCTTTAGCCTCTTACTGCATCACCTGATCACTTATGTGTTCGTCGCACATGTTCAGTACCTGATTGTGCAGCTGTAGCGCATCATCTCCGTTGCTGCGTGTTTTGTCCTGCTCAGTTTCGTACAGCTCTCTGACTTCCCTCAGCTCCTCTCCCAGCTTCCTCACCTGCTCCTCCAGAGCCTCCTCGTCACTGCGCCGCGAGCCCTTTTAAAACACACAACACACACTCACTTTACGCGTGCTGCTGCCGCCCACAGGTTATTAATGAAAACAGGCCCAGTGAGGCTCCATCCTGTCGGAGTATTATTAAGTCAGCTGTCTTTGAAGCAGCCTGGTTTCAGCTCTCCAGCGTCACCAACTTTTGCAACATTGGGTTTCTTTTTTGGTCATTTATTTTACGGGTCCCAGAGGTTCCTAATAACTTTCAAGACAGCAATTGACGTGCATTTTTTATTTTTTTTAATTTCACGGGATTAGAAAAGTGATATTTTAATGCCTTCTGTTTTCATCGTCTGATTGGTCATCATCTTCACACACATACGGGTGGCGTTTATTAGACCAGTGCTGCCATACTAGAGTGGTTTGAGGAGGAAAGTGTGAAAAGATGAGTGCAGATGAAAGTGTGAATGCCAGAGTGGAGCTGTGGCCTAAAAAAAATAAAAAAGGATGTCAGCCGTCTGGCAGTATTTGGATAGAAGAGAGACAACGTGACTCAAGAAGTGAGTATTCAGCCCCACTGGTTGCCGGTGAGTTGTTGGTTACCGTGGACTCGTTGCCATCCAGCAGATTCTGTGTGAGCCTCCGAAGCTCCAGCAGGCTGGTGTGGAGGCTCCCAGTAGGCACATCCTTGGCTGAGGACGTCTCCGAGGACTCGTCCATGGAAGAGTCGGTGGACAGCGCCGAATCCGTGACGTCGTTTCCCCGGAGATGAGAGCAGAGCGAGCGCACTTCACAGTAGGCCTCCCATAGCTGAAGACGCAGCTAGACGGACACGCCGGGAGGGAGAAGAGTGTTTAGAGAAGCACAGCAGAGCATTTGACGGTGACTTTCTACTGTAACTACCTGCTCTCTCTCCTGCTCCTGCTCCTCCTGCTCCATGCTCTGTTCTATCTCACACAGCAGGCTGGACGGGTGCGGGGTGAGACTATGGAGGCTGTGCTCCTCCGTCAACTCCTCCAGCCGAGCAGTCAGCTGCCTGTGGGACACCTGAACCTCCTGAAGCTCCAGCTGGCTCTGCCGTAACTGGACACAACAGAGAGATGAAAACTGTGACTTAACCGTGCAACGTAGAAAGTGAGCCCCTGATGGGTCAGTTGACTACTTTAAGGACTAATTCAACGTCAGCATTGTAGAAGGTAATTTACTCACAATATCTAGAAATATATATATATATATATTCAATATCTCAAGTCTGTACCTGTAGGTCCTTCTGGTGAGACTGCCTCTCCAACACCAGCGTCCTCTCTCGGAGGTCGTCCACTGTGTTCTGCAGCAGCTCGTTCTCCTCCAGCATGGCGTGCACCCGACGCTCCAGCTCCATCTTCCTCTCTGACAGCATCTTAATCTAACGGGTCAAACGGGCACCAGTTAGTCACTGCGCCGCGGGAAACGGCCATTGATTGGATTGTTGGTTTGAATTCCTGGTCGACAGCAGACAGATGGGCAGCTATGGATCTGATTAAAGGCTAAATTTTGTTGTTTCCCTGACTCTGAGGCAAGCTGGGCTCTTACACAAGATTAAAAAGTACTCCCACTGGCCTAAAGAATGTGTGTTGCCTAGCACAGGCGTAGGCGTCCGTTGCCACCCTCGTCTTCAGGAATGCCGTGGTGATATGTCAGCGTCTCCACAAGGCTTGATATCAGCTTGCTCCTCATCCTCCTCGTCTAACGGCCTTCCACTGAATTCCTCAGGAGTAGTTTCCCCGTGCAGCCGCCTGAGTAGCTTTCCCCAGTAAACAAACACCAGCTCTCGTTCATTTTTATCCCTCCTGCTTGTGACCTACATCTGGTAACCTACTTCACAGTGCAGGAGCTTACGTTTGGATCCGTTGTTTTCATCACCATATGAGCATCCCCATTGCCAGGTTCTGGATATTTTTGGGCTGCTGTGGTCTCTTGCTTCACACAAATAGGGCAAAAAGCCATTAGTCATCAGCACACGTCGTATGACGGCACAGCATTGGAGAAGTGGGAGCACCCAGACATTGCAGTATCTCAGCTAAATATAGAGCGGTAGCCTTTTCTCCCAACTATAGCGCAGGCTCTGCAGTCTGGGTGTTTTCTGTCTGTCTGTGAAGAGAAGCTACGGGGGAATCTGATTTGTTGTTATGCTCTAACTGTACCGTTGTTCACGACTCATCTGGCTGATATCATACATGACACAGCTGACATCACAACACATCGTGCTCCGATAACCAAGCATGTTGTTTATGAAACGGGGGATTGCCAAAGGATGTGGAAAAGTCAAATAGGGATTGACTTTGGGTGACAACAGAGCTGCTTCTTTAATATTACATGACATCAAATGTAAAATGCTAAGGTGTTAGATTCAGATTCTATTCTATCTATCTATGATGGAGGGATTGCCTCCACGCGGCTAACGATGCTAGCTGCGTGAGCAATGCAAGCAACGGCAACAGAGTTAACGGCGTTGACCTGCATGGTGTGACTGGACCGACTGTGGCTGTGATCAGCCACACACACTGGGACACACATGCACTAACATGCACGTGCGGTCGGACCGGCTACGTACACAAAGCACAGAGAAGCTCTGATTACAACACACACAGAGGGGGGAGCGACCGGTGGACATTACTCTCTGTTTGCTGCTATATTAATGCTCTGATTATCGAACGTATCACCTTTAAAGTCATACGAGGTCAAAAGAATCTACCCTAAGAAATGCTTTGGTCTGTCATCAACTCATTTAAATGGCAGCGGTGTAATTTCCATTTCAAAAGAAAATAATGGTGCAATCCTTGTTTCTTTATTGTTTTACGAGACGTTACATGCAGCATGCAATCTGACCGACAGACAGCGTTCGGTAACCACTCACTTCTAGCCCTTGCTGCTCCAACCGAGAGGGAAGGAGGAATGTGGAGAGAGATACAGATTACAGAAAGAGAGGAGAAGTAGTTATTGAGTTATTAAGAGTAATCCCACAACTGCCCCGACAGAGTAAACCTTACATAGGGTGGATGAAACACCATCTTCTGAAAAACACTGTAGGGGATTGGTTGAACGCAGCGTTTCCCTTTAGTGGATTTTTATTCCACCTGTCGTTTACCACAAACTCCAACTTTGAAGCGACGTTATGTAAGTTTTGCTGAAAAGCAGCCCTTGTGGTAATTGCACATTAATGGGACTTTTTCTTCATTTCAGAGTGAACTGTTTTGAAGACGCCATCATCAGGCGACCGGACTGAGAGCAGGTGGACTGGCCCCAAAAAGCAGGAAACGACAAACATGGTGTGGTACGATGCATGTTTACATCTTACTTTACCTTTAAGATGATTAACTGTCACATGTTTGAATATAATACAAACAGCAAGACAAGTAGAAAAGCGACATAAAGTCAGTTTGCTAACACTAGTCACCGTTAGCTACTCCAAGTACGACTGCAGAAGCAAAACTCTTGAGTGTAGTGAATTGAACGGGGCGGCATTTTCTTGCCAATGTAATAAACTGTTCCTTTACACAAAGGAAAATGTGTTAATAATACTTCTGTCAAACGTTAGTCTGTCACCTTAAGCACTCAGGCTTCTTGCTGAGCACCAATAACTGTGATCATTGGAAAAGTGCAAATCAAAAGAACCAAGCTGCAATTTTCTACAGTTGGGTTTTTTTGTTTCATGCTGAGTGCACTCTGAAAAGTACAGATCAACCATTTGTACTCTATGAAGGAGAAATGGTGCCGATGGCTGCTCACCTCAGCCTGTAGAGTCTCTAGTCGAGTCATGTGCTGGCTTGTAGACATGCTCTTCTCCCTGAAGTCGTCCCGTAGTGAATGGACCTGAGTGGACAGCTGCCTCTCCACCTCTGCAGCCTGGATGGAGACAAACAGACAGAGCAGAATAGAGTCAATGTTTGCCTTACATGTGTCTACTCTCAACGCTGAAACATTTAGCACTGCAGTGGCGACGGGTTGTCGGAATTGACACAACTCGACCCCCAACAGTCCGGTTAAAGTCTTCTTTTTACCTCACAACCACAGTTTGTTTGATTTCATTTTCAAACTTGAAGTCTTCAGAGCCAACCGACACTGGACTGGACTTTCATCAGACTTCACACTTCATTCATCTTCGTCCGCTTATCCATGGATCGGGTCGCGGGGGCAACAGCTCCAGCTGGGGACCCCAAACTTCCCTTTCCCGGGCCACATCAGCCAGCTCTGACTGGGGGGATCCCGAGGCGCTCCCAGGCCAGTTTGGAGATATAGTCCCCCCACCTGGTCCTGGGCCTCCCTCGGGGTCTCCTCCCAGCCGGTCGTGCCTGGAACACCTCCCTAGGGAGGCGCCCAGGTGGCATCCTCACCAGATGCCCGAACCACCTCAACTGGCTCCGTTCCACGCAAAGAAGCAGCGGCTCTACTCCGAGTCCCTCACGGATGACCGAACTTCTCACCCTATCTCTAAGGGAGACAACCGCCACCCTCCTGAGGAAACCCATTTCGGCCGCTTGTACCCGCGATCTAATTCTTTCGGTCATGACTTCACACTTGATTATTTTAATTATTGTTCACGGTGACGTTGACACAACAGCACATTGTTATATTATAGTGTTACATTTACTGCTCAGTTAAATAAAGAGATTGCATAGCCGCTCTTTAGTCTGTGTTCCTGTCCGAAGAGACTGAGGTGTAAGCACACACACACACACACACACACACACACACACACACACACACACACACACACACACACACGCTCAGTGACATTTGTAAATCAGTTATTTGTAAATCAGCCCTCCCAAATCTGTTCCTGTAAATGGCGCATTTGATTGCCGTTCCTCTAAAAGGCCAGTTTCACCCACGTCATCATCGCCCGTACAAACCTCCAACGCTCAGTATTTGTGCAATCCAGCCCAGCAGCAGACTCGGTGCATCAGTGGAGCTCATTGGACAGGTGGGATCAGGCCACACGGAGCCCGACTGAGCTTCATTAGCATAGAGCTGCGCTCGGGAAGCTTCGGTCCTCGTGTCATCACTGCCATGGCAACAGCAAAATCTTTAAAACCGCTCACTTTTTACGGCTCACTGGAGAGACACATCGTAAATATGTAAAAATAAAACAGTGTACGAAAGGGAGCAGTTGATCTGCACACTGAATACAAATGAGTTTTTATTACTGTGGCAAGCAGTGCTCAACTCCAAGCAAATCATCAGCAGTGCCGAGTAAACATGTAGATGACTAACGTGTGTCTAAAGTACAGCCTCTAGGTGGCACTACACACTGCTGCCTCTCCTCAAGACGCTCACAGAGGGACGGAGGAGGCTCAACAGCTGCTCGAGGTGGCTGTAGTCAGAGTGTGTTCTGAGGCTAATAATGCAGCACTCTGTGTGATTTCAAGGAACGTTAAAATGTGCGTGTCAAAAGTTCAAAAATGGTCTCCTCGCATAAAATGTTTCAAACACAATGGTGGAGGAGTTAATCACCCACCTCCCACCTTCACTCCAGAAAGGAATGTTATGCATCCCAAAGGAACCCGGCACTAAAGCCGTAGTATACTGACACAATACAATAACAACATAACTTATTGTGTAAGTTACCGTAATGATGGCGGTTGGATTATTTCCAACACTCTGTAAGAGTAAATCTCTTCCCTGTGTAGCCATCAGACATGGATCCAATGATAACTTCTGGGAAGCGTTGTAATTATTACACTTTGAAGTTTAATATTTCCGAAAAATTTAAAAAGTGAGAGTTAAGTTGCCGTTCACAAAATACAATGATAATGGTTAACATTATGTAGATTCAAAGGAGCTTAAACAAACACTAACAGAAAGGTATCACTGCTCTATGTGTCTCAAATATGAACGAGCCTTAGAAATAAAACTCTATTCTATTCTATTTCTATGGTATAACCTTTAGGATTTAAAGGTGACACATTGTCTGGCAACTATTTCATGAACCACAATGTGGACGGATCAGAGCAGAGATATGAACAGAGTAACTAACCATGCGACACACACTGAGGGATATGACTTTATTTTGAAAGTTCACTCTCACCTGTGTGTCATGAGTTAATTAGTCTCTTGTGGATCTGGTCTGTGTTTTCTGTGTTTGAATTGTCAGTTGTTCTGCCTTCCAGCTTTGCTCCTAGTGTTCAGTTTTCTTCAGTGTTCCTCGTTTGTGTTGGATTTACTTTTGTCTGCCTGTTTTTGGACTCGAGCTGTAAGTCATCTTTTGAACATGAACTCATTGAAATGCATGCCTGCTGCCTCCCCATCGTTTCATCTGCGTTTGGGTCTCAACTGTGACAGTTAGGACCTACTACGGAAACACAGACGGTTTCACGAGGAAGAGACAGAAGACAGATTACTCTCAGGCTGATCCTCCAGGAAGAAAGCAATGACTTAATATTGTTCATGAAAAAGTTGACCTAGTTATCTTTTGAGAGTTCAAAAGAAAAGTGGATCATTTACATGACACGGGATCCTGAAGTATCAGAACTTCCATCCACATATAGAAGGCTTTGCATCAACACAGAGACTGTTGGTAGCCTGTGTACACTCTGTTTGTTTTCCTCTGAATTGATTGCGCTGTGTGATATTTGACGGAGCTGGTATTGCATGTTTCATGTTTCTGTAGACGTATGATCAGTATCATTTGCATATATGCAAATATTGTGGAATTTATTGTGGTGGTTTTTCGACTTAAAACTCCACCTAAACAAACTCTTTCTATGAAAAACCAACCACTGCGGACTTTTAGAAAAACAAAAGACAAAAGAGCGTCGTCTGTTCTCTAAGCCATTTTTTCGCGTCAAGCAGACATTGAACAGCTCAAACAACTGGACAGTGATTTAATGTCTGGTAGCCAGATGTGCGTTTCTATGTGACAGCTGCAGGATCCGGTCTCTGTCTGTGGGGAAACGGGTCGCAGCGGTTACTGTCTGACCGACTGGCCCAAAGATGCTGAGAGATTGCAGTCAACGCTGTGGTTTCTCATCATGATCTCAGACTGCCTGATCTGCAGATACTCTCTTAATCTGCACATACAGTCCTCAGATCCCAGATCAGGCATTACAGGACCAACGGGGGCAAATCAGACTGCTGTGACAGAATCCAGGGCAGCAAAGTAGGGCTCAGCCGCCCCCAAATACTAAATACTGTAAATTAACTTTCCAGAGGAGGAAAGTAGACATCGGTCCTGTTGATTCAGTCTGTGGCAGATCTGACTGCAGGTGCATCACAGGTCTTTTAACTTGGCGTCAAACTATCTGCATCCTTGTGCCACTTGTGTGGAGCGCATTCCCATGGTAACGCCACATGGAGTTTTCAATTTGCATGTCACTCTGGTTGTCCTGGCAACCAGGGGTTGAAGCGGGATTGGCTAGAGCTGCGACAAGTGGTCTCGACGCTTCTGGTGTTTTTCCTTTCGTCACTTTCGCAGAGCGCTGCCTCGTCTAGACCGACGGAGGAGGATGGGCAACACCGCGTTCACACGGTTGCATAACGAACGCTGAGAGCGACGGCACGGGCCAATCAGAGAGCTGATCCTGAGAGCAGCGGCTACCTCGGGCGCCGTGTGCTCCCGTGACTAGGTGTGAATGAAGCCAATGGCTGGACTGATGCCCAGGGAGCGTGTCCAACGCTGGCTAGATGTTGTGAAAGTGAATCCCGCGCAAAGCGTGACGTGGACATACTGTACTGATGAGGCCAGACACGGCGCAGGTTGCCAACTTTCTGCTTTTGTCATTCCAATAACACCTTGCCTCGTGAATCGTTGTCAAAATGACGAGTCAAGAAAATGTAATTAGCCCTCCTCTATAGCCTCAAATAAACAATTTTGAATCACTGGGGGGGGGGGCTGCTGTCATTAAGTAAGGAGAGGCTGAGGGGATTAGAATTGACCGCGGTCATAAAACATGCACACTTGTGAATCCCCAGCCTTTTCTGAGCATCTGTGGTAATGTCATTAGAGAAAGGTCCCCTTCCGGCTGGTTCACTCTGATCAGATTAGGCTTGAGGAGATTGACTGTTCTCACACTACAGATCCATACAGACCAGCGCGCACCTCCTAGGCTCTACTCCAGGATCTATTTTCTCTGAGTGTATTGAAAATAATGCGTATTTTCATCACCCCAGTATTGGAGGATTCGCTCACACATGCACACACACACACACACACACACACACACACACACACACACACACCCAAAGAGGAATAACCACAGGGGGGGATTTGTGTCATCCCACGATAAGAACTGTTTAGATCTTCTTTGTTCACCTGCTGTTATTAATTAAGTAAAGTATGGACTGGAGTTGTTTTGGTTCCTGGCTGAATGCATATGGCAAGGCTATTAGCAGGGATTATAGCCTAATCCCCTCAGCGCTGTATCTTACCCCGTAACTGACATCACATGGAGTGGCCTGCCTTCTCAAGGTCATCCCACTGCAGCCAATTTAAGGTTCTGCTAAGAACGGCTTCTTAACTTGTTAGTGAGGCGATGCACTGTTTTCATCGATCTCATCTTTGGCTGCAAGATTTGCTTCAGAAACCCCCCGGCGGTTGAATAACGAGGACAAAAAGTTAAACACTTCTATGCATAAACGCTGAAATAAATGAATAGTTTACATGTTGGTAATCTGAAAAAAAGAAATGTCTAATTCTACTTTTATACACAATATTTCTGAATTTTGCCATATTTGTTTGCTCATTGATAATTGAGTCCTCCACCGTCGTCGTGATGAACACAACATTGTGTTTGTTGTTGTAAACCCAGTGGCTGAGGGTGCAGTGGTTCTGATAGTGAGGAGCCTTGTCCTCCGTAGGTGTGTCTATTGTCCAGTCGTCACTCTCTGAAATGTGATTTTCAGCCGAGGTGCCAAAGGACCAAAATAACACGCTCATAATCCCTTCCGGCCGACACGTTCTATCCCGTAGTTTGCTACAAGGCTTCCACATGCGGACCAGTCTAGATCATGGTAAGACTGCTCCGGCAAAGAGTGAACTAGTGAGAGAAACACGGACGGGCAGACGGAAATAGCAGGGCTCCAGAGTCTCCTCAGGGTACTCTTATGTTTCCTCCGTTCACTCAGAGCTGTAAACAGTTAACATGACTTAGTCACAGCCCAGCGCTTAATAATGAGCACTGACAGAGAGAAAGAGAAGAAAGGAAGATGGAGAGGAAGACGGATAAAAGGAGAGAGGAAGCAAGCACTGTAGTTGACCTCATTTATTCTATTACCCAGCAGGTCTCCCGCTGTCTGCCCAACTCACTGAATCATGGATCCGGATCGATGCGGTCAATTAAGTCTCGTAAATTTCACCGAGTCACAAAGACCCCCCCCCCCCCCCAGAACACAATATACCACTTTCAGGGAATATCTCTTTATATTCCCACACCCAGGATTCAATTAAATGAATGGCAGTTTAATTATGCTGATTGCCCGCTCTTGCTTAGATCTACAGCGACTGACCGGCCCTTGATTGCAATGCGACGATGGCGTTGGGGCAATGCGGGGGCAACGCCGCTGATTTACTCTGCTCGAGAAGAGGAGAGCTGCTCTGCACAGCAGCGAGCCGGGGGTTAAAACCAACCGCACAGAGCCTTCTGAACAGCGGGCGCCTGGGAGCAGCATCTCCAGGACGGAGAGCGTCACCATAGACGCAACCGCTGACGTGGTTATCAGGGCACCTGTGCAGACTTGTCAGCCTTTGTTCGCACAGCTCTGGGGCATCCTGAAATGTAGCCTTGGTACGCACTGCCAGCCTACGTGGCAGCGGAAGACACTCACGCCTCTGTTTACGTCACTTAGGTTTTTATCACGGCCATACGGGGGGTTTAAACCGTACAGTGAATCCCACTGGGGGAGCAAGCTCATCCCTGTGACACGTCAGTTGTGAAGTGTGTTGGCGTGAAACGTAGCTTTTCAACCACATAGTTCAAACACAATATGTAACGACAAAACACAAAGCATGTAATGTTTTCCGAGTGTGTAAATGAAGCCACAATTGAAGGGACAGAACTTGGACAATTTAACATGAACACCAAGGGTATAATCCAGACACATTAGCTGCGTTTCAAAATCATATACTTTAAAGAAAAACTAACTTTTAGTACATACTGCACCTGCCCCTACAAAGTAAGTACTGCAGCATGCATTCAGTTGGGACATGCTACTTCTTCATAGCATAGCACCTTGAACGTTGACCCTGTTTCTCATATATCTGCGGCACATATCAGAGGATTGAGGGTCAGAGCAGCCAGAGAACATCGTGGTACTTTGAGCATACTTCATTTAACACACTGTGTATTGGGGCATTTCCTGGCATGCTTAATAGTATGCTAGTATGGGTATTGGGACACACGGCATGTCTCTTTAAAGTGATAAAGTGAGCTGTCGTATTGCTACACCTAAGCGACCGCTCTGTATGGTTAAGGCGTCTCCGTTTTGGAGCAGACGGAGGAGCGCCTTCGCAGGGATCAATCAGATGTTGCTACAAAAGCTACAGCGCTCTCCGCTGCTCCATCAATCTGCATCTGCTGCCAATCTCAGTTTCCCCAGACGTGTGAACAGTGCATCGCATCCACAACAGTACAGCCTCAAGTCCTCATGCTCAGCCTGGAGCACCGTGGTGTGTATGATTGTTCCTATCTGTCCGTCAATCGATCTGAAAATCATACAGTTTATAAGACATTTTATACTCCGCCTGTCGTAATAACGGCGATTAAATGACCTGCCAATATGCAGAGTGGTATTGCATAAGTGTGCAGTCCAATCACTCTAAATTATTCAACATAAGACCCGGAAGCTCCACTTTTGGTATTGATGAGTTAGCACAATTCAGGGTGGAGCTAGGGAGAGACGGGCTGAATGGAGGTAGATAACCCCCGAGGGATGGTGAGACCTCACATGGCTGAGCATCTTGTGTCAGGTCAGCCAGGCAGGATAGAAGTGGACTGAGTGGCCCTGAGGCCTATAGCCAGGGAGACCACATACTGTACACACACACACACACACACACGCACACACACACACACACACACACACACACACACACACACACACACACACACACACACACACACACACACACACACTGGGGGGGAAGGCTGTTTAAAGCAGCATTAAGACCAGTGACTCAGAGCCCAAACTAATTAAATCTTAGATGTAGATTTGTCCAGCCCGCTGATCTGAAGCAGTACATCTGAAGCACATGCATACGCACACACACACACACACACACACACACACACATGAACGCCGCTTCTCACCCTACTGAGTTGCTCCAGCAATCTGTGGTTCTGTTCCGACAGCTCGCCGATTGCCTTGGTCTTGTCTCTGTCGGCCTCCCTCAGCTGGACCTGATGGAGCTCCAGCTCACCCTGCAGCTGCTGGACGTCCGTCTCCAGCTCGGCCACGCGGCCCTCCCACTCCCCCTCTCGACTTTCCAGACGCCGACGCAACTCATGCTTCTCCTGCTCCAAGTGCTGCATGTGGACGGAGGGGAGAGAGGTACATGTGGTTAGTTGCTTGGATTTGATCTACAGTATTTGCCCCAATTGTACACAACATGTGAACTCATCGAGGGAGCGACAGAGTCAGAGAGTTCACGCAGATAATGCTGTTGCAAAACATTGAGAGGTTTCACTCAATCCTTGGAAATATTTCATAGAACTAAAAGTAAAACAAGTTTAAGATAACAACTCCATCGCTAAACAATGAAGGCGCTATCATGTTTTGTTTTTTTAAATTGCCATTCTTAACTTTTTTCCTTCTATGCAAACGTCAGATTCCTTTCACTGTGGTACTGATGATGTCACTGTGCCATGACCAAAACAGCATTAACATTAAAACATGTAATGTTGAGGCATACACCACAACCTGAAGTTTTGTTACAAAACCAGACATAAAAAAGCAGCTATTTAAACTCTACTCACAGCGGCTATGATTGCACACAATAAAAAGCGCTGGTTTAATCTGGCAGAGGGGATGTAATATCGTTTAGTTGTTAAAGCTCCTGGAGTGATAATAGGATGTTTCTATCTTTTCTGTAGACGGCATTGACTGGTGGACAGATGTGTTTGGGATGGGGGGGGGGGTTGTTGTTATGGCTGAAGCAGCTGGCATCTGTGTGGCCACTATTCTCACGAGGGCGTGTGTGTGTGTGTGTGTGTGTGTGTGTGTGTGTGTGTGTGTGTGTGTGTGTGTGTGTGTGTGTGTGTGTGTCCGAACAAAAAGAGGGATCAGAAAGAATCAAAACAACCTCGCGAAACAACACCGAGGGCGGCTAGAATAGGACGCCAGGCGCTGTAACAACATCAATGAACAGAAGAGTTTGATACTGAGAGGCAGCTTATTTCTCTGAGGATGAATATGGATCAAAGGGCTGAGCAGATGTACAGTAGATACAGTCGGCCCTGCACAGCCACAGGATTAGTCTTTGGGGGGGGGGGGGGGGTTCTCGGGCCACGTGTTGGCTTGTGTGAAGGATTTTTTTTTTTTGAAAACAACAAGAACAAAAGCCCAACTGCACATCATTCACAAACAACATTATGTGAAATAAGGTTTTGTTAGCGTGGCTGCTGGTCCCTGACAGAGACAGAGTGGTCCTTAGATCAGAATGAGCAGCAGCCTTCAAGTCATCATTTGTAACCATAAAACGGGTATCAAGCTGAAACTCTTCTTCTCTGGCAGCCTGAATAATGTGGAACTCTACAGGTAGCATGCGTTATGATCCTATCCAGTTTGTTTACATAAACACTCACTGACTTGAGGATTATGGCACGTTAAGGACAACACAGAAAGAGGCTTTGGGGCAACATTCTAACTTATATTCTCTGTCTTTAGTTTACCTCTAACTTCTCGTTGAGATCTTTGTGCATTTTCTCATATTGCTTGGTCAAGTCTTGGTTTCTCTCCAGCAACGCTTTGCCGAGTTTAGCAGCTAAAACCAAGTCTTTTTCCTTTTGACGGAAGAGCGACAGCAAGTCTGCGTTGTGCCCCACCGCGGGCGTCTCTAGTTCCGGCAGCTCTCCCTCGTCGTCCCGCTCCCCGGTAAGCATGGCCAGTTCCTCCTCCAAGGCCATGCCGAGGCCTCCGGAGCCGGCGTGCCGCAGCGGCTGACCCTGAAAGCCGCCGGGCTCCTGAGCGGCGGCGCCGGACCGGGGCTCCATGCAGTCGCTGTCCAGCTCCAGTGGTGCTGAAACCACGGCAGACGTCTGCAGATCTAGGCAGAAAGTGGACATCGCCGCCCGGCGGAGGAGAAGCCAACAGATAACAGCCGACTGGTATCACTCCGGATGAACCCACCCTGCTCTGACAGGGCTGGGCTGACCGGGCCGTCTTGTAATCGACACTTCATCCATCATTCACGCAATTTGGAGCACGATCCAGCTAGATTGTGAACTGCCGTCTTCCCCGTTTCCTCACGTCGCTCTCTCCTAGTTAAGCTACAAGCCGCGACTCCGGCTCTGATTGAATCCCAGCAAACACCGCCTCCTCTGCGAAGCTCACCGACTGGCTGTTTGTTGTTGGTCACACAATGTTTTTATCCCGGTATAAACCGCCGCGATGAGCTGCGCGCATCGGTCGGTCGATCAGGGTCCATCCCGCCTCGGGGTGCTGGGTCCCCCATAATGATCGGCCCTGTTACACCGGAGGCATTTGAGCAGCCAAACAGATGAGCGCGTTCCCGACGCCTCCCCTGCCGCTTTCCCGTCTTGAATGCACGCCCCCGACACGGCAGTGACGCCGGCCTGCAACCTGTTACAAGCGGCCCACCCATTGGCTGGAAATGATAGCGCCATATTTCGGTGCTTCTCGCACACATCTGTGACATCCAGTAAATGAGCACGTGAAGGGATAACATGAGAGCAGACTGTTGGCCAGAGTGATGATGCTCCAGCTGTCGTCAGAAATGATGAAGCAAGAACAATCTGGGATGTTTGAAGCCCCTGGATTTACATTTGTTAAATAAAATCAAATATACTGTACTTTAAGAGATTACTAACGTCACATTACATAATAACCTGTTAGAGACAAACACATTAAAAGGTGATTTGACACGTTTGTTTCCACTCCATACGTTAACCGTCTAACGGTCATCTTCAGGGAACAAAGGTGTTTAACGTTAAGGTGTTTTCCATATCTGCGAAATTATTCATTTCCAAAATGTAAACTATGTTTGCGCAAATGTAATGTAACGCTAAATATTACAGCTATTAAGGGAATTCAATTCAATGTTCAGTGCATAATATTTAAATAGAAACGTTGCTCTTTGAGGGCAACATGATATGAAACACAGGTGGTAATGTGAGGGTAGTTAAACTGCCGCTAGGCGAGAATAGGACTAGTAAGCTAGATAGTGTTAGTTGTCAAAAACAAACCGAGGGTTATGTAATATAAACGAGGTGTTATTGTCAGACTAGTCCGAAAGCTGAGTGGTCCTTCAGCAGTTGTTGCATTTTCCCCCAGTTTCTATGTGAGCAAGTAAGATGTGCTCTAACTAGCATATATACAACAGCTAATATGTCCAACATTGAACTATTTTATACCAGTTGAAGCTCAAAAAGATGTTGTTATAAAGCTAATTTAACTCAATATTTTGTCCTCCAAATACAGAACATGTCCCCAGTGGAAAGTGACTTAATTGATCCAGCTGAAATACACTACTGCACTGTAAGTACAACTTCAATGTAGACAACAGGAAGGCCTAACATTACTTTATCTGAATATTTCCATTTTATGCTAACTTCATAGCATTTTAGAAGGTTTTACCCCACTACCTTTATACGACAGCTACAGTTACTTTACAGATTAGGTTTTAATCTATAACAGTTGAATCAAAAACAGTGCTTCATATTGTATTAACCTAACCCCATTGGATATGAATGAATTAGATCCATCTTCACCAGCTGCAACATTAAAATGCTGTTTACAGGGTGATGCTTCAGAGATAATAAAAGAGCAATGCTATACATAATATAACACTCTAAAAGGGGCCATTCTGAAAAATGAGAAGAGTTCATTTACTTTGACACTAAACTACAATTTGCTGATAATTATGTATTTTACTAAAGTAAAATAGTAATGCTGGGTATCTACCAGGGAGACATGGGGAATGTCTCCCTGTCCTCAACAGTTAGCTATGCCTCACTTTGTAGGCCATCAGGTTCACGTTCTACTGCTCCAGGCTAATGTGAAGAAGCCCTGTCACTAGTGCTTTCTTCAAGTTGTTTATTTCCCTAGATGGAGGTGGTATCTAGTCGCTAAGAAGCTAAGATATTCAATTAAGACCACCAGTAAGCTGGACCTCACTCATGGAATGTATTGGGTGTTAAAATGTTGCCAACTGAGTGTTTGGGTATCATAATTTCCCATCGATGGAGGGGAAATATCCCAAATTGAGAAATGCTTGTTAACTATTGTTATAAATAAAGGGTCAAGGCACAAATTCAGGGTTATGATTTATGGATTAGTTTAAAGTTAGTGTGAGCAGAGGTTAAGGGTCAAGGAATGAACACGCTCAGTAAAGGCACTCACAGATACAGCAATTTGTGTGTGTGTGTGTGTGTGTGTGTGTGTGTGTGTATGTGTGTGTGTGTGTGTGTGTGTGTGTGTGTGTGTGTGTGAGTGGATGGTGAGGGGGTGGAGATGAGGGCATGATGTTGGGGGTGGGGCATTGGTGAGGCAATGATTACAAACAAAGCCTCTTGAGCTGATAAAGTGAAGGCACAAAAGAAGTGGGTCACAGCCTGCTGGTCCACCGTCGCCTAGCTTCAGGGGCCTGAGGGGGCCGAGGGGGCCGAGGGGGCCGAGGGGGCCGTACACTGGATCATGGGTTCCTCAGAGCACATCAAAACCTCACCGCGTTGATAAACCGCTAAGCTGAATTAATTTAGCAGCCCACATTATCCTTATTAGTGTAATGGTGCTGGTGTTGAGTTGATAGCAAATACAACAACAACAACAACAACAACAACAACAACTGTTGTCTACATACTGTATTACAGCCGGGTCAGTCAGTGCAGTGAGTTGCTTTTACAGTTATAACATTTCTATTCAATTAAAAAATAAAGATTGAACCACAGTCAAACATACAAAACAAATGTCATTAGAGATCTTACAAATAAATCGTGTTTAATGTAAAAACATTGCAAAAATAATGAGGACAGCGATATGTACCGTAGCTGGAGGGTTTTTTTTCAGGAGATGAAATGCATCTTTGTCAACGTAGAAAAGAAGATCGCATGAAGCTTATTGCCACGAGTGTTAAAGAATAGAAGTCAGTCCATCACATTGCCTCGCCTCTCTGGATGGAGATAAACATAAACTCGCCTTCATTGCTCTTTATTATAGACTATGGCTCCCTCTGTGGAAACAAAATGATATTACATTCACATTCCCCAAAGTGATGGGTAAACACTCGGTAGCCTGCTTCCACTGCCCAGCTTTGAAGGACTGCACAGATCACATCTGAACATTTTGTAAATAGCCTTCTGTCTGCGATGGATTGTCAACCACATCATAAGCTTTGTCTGTAAATCTGCGAGTGACCATCCATCCCCTTTCCACATTGTCTCGTGGTCACCGTGTGATTTGCCAAATGAGTAGAGAACAATAAACTCCCTCAGTGTACATTTCTCTGTTAATGGTGGCAGTTTGCATGAGTATCTAGAGCAGCGTCTTCCTAGGACTTAGTGTTCTGTGCTTATGTAACACCAACCCTTAGTCATACTCGCCTGACTCTGCCTTTTTTTCAACGAATGCAAGGTTTGACTGTGCGTTACATAACAAAACCAGGCTCTTCTAACCTCTGGATTGCAGTATTTCTCTCTGACAGCCCTAACCTCATGCCCACACCACATGAAACGTGGAGCCGTTCCACTGCTTTGCCAGTGGGTGGCAGTGTTCTTGTACTGTTGCTTCTTCTAGATAACTTGGAAAGATTGTTTCACCTGCTGTAGAAGTGCTGCTCTGTCTGATCATTTAACCCCCCTCTGGTGATAGTTTTGCTATATTGTGTGATATATACTTTTTTTTTTTTTTTTTTTTACAGTATGTACCATTATTTTTGCAGGAACACAAAAGCGTCCTAAAAATGAACAGTGTTGTCTTTGCACGTTGCACAGATGTGAATTGTCAACAGAATTTGAAGTGAGTGGGTAATGCTCTCGAACAGTTCATTGCATAACAGTGAAATACAAGTGAACACATCCATCTTTCCGTCTTCACTCCAGTATTAAGCTGGGATTTGCTTTATACACATACAATATCTTGTTGCTAGGCAACATCAGTGTGATGCCTCTGCCTCAACCCAATACTCCAAATCTCTGTGATTGCAGAGACAAAGCAAGTCCTTTTCATGCTGATGTGAGTAAATCGCAATCATTAAGATATTACATCGTACAAAGTGGTTTTAATAGTTTATCATTATCCCTTGTACTTGTGACTTATTGTTAAGTATCCTTAATGTGGCAAATACAATACAAAAAGATGCAAAGAAGTCACATACCAGCAACACTCTGCGTTATGTAATGGCATACGCTAAAAGCAGGCTCTATTTATAGATCATTACACGTTTTTTTTCTCAAGGATATTTAAGGATTGATAAGAAAACTTCTCTCAGAACGCGGGCCTTAGATGTTATCTTGCATAGGTTTCTGTGGGGAAGACCTAATCCTGGGCCCATGTGGGGGAATCTTTAATTTAGGGCTCCTCCTGGATGTGTGCTCGTCCAGACCCAGTTTTTCCTCTTCAGATTACAGGAACAGATCTGTTTGTCTGAAGCTAACTGAGCTAACAAGATGTGGCATGAATGCACTGGATTCAGGGAGCAAATAGACACACTCAGTCAAAACAGGGAGGCTGCGTAGACGTGGAGGTGTGATCAGACTTCAGGCCAGCACAGGTACAACATCACTCCGTCCCAAGGTCTTCACTCGCTGTTGTCAGTATGCTCATGAAAGTCTAATTAACAACCAGTAAGCAGTATAAGTGAGCTCTGCCCTTGTTCTCCGTCTGCCACTGATTACTGTAACACTCGTTGATTGTACAGCGCTGGGCTTTCACCTTCTGAGCATCGTGTCCCTTCTGCTGCGCTGATGTAGTGCTGCTTGCCAGGTTAGGTTCTGCCATCTGTTACAGTGTCGTGTAATCTGTCTCTGTGAGTATGTGTACAGTTTGCAACTCAGTATCACCGTGACGTGTCACTTGGCTCACATTAGCATAAAAACGAGAACATTGAGGTGAGCCTGAACGAGTGTGTCAGACACTGGAGACCTTGTTAGGTTGTGACATGACATGGACCGTGTTACTGTTTACCGTGGTGCCATAATACTTCAACATGCTTTGTGACATTGTTATCTGTGTACATCCTGGTGTTCATTCTAGTGTCCATTACATGTAGTTTATAAGCAATGCACTGTTTGGTGCTTTTATTGCAAGCAATTACAGCAGGGCGTTACAAAGCTCCTGCTAAGTCTCGCTGAGCTTAATCTAAAGGCAAAAAGAACACGTTTGTAACGTAAGGGGAAATAAAAGTGAATCAAATGTTCATAACTGTAGCCTTTATTTGAGAAAATGTTTATTGTAATCTGCTGCACAACTACAAAATTGGGCCTCTTTTGCTAAAATATTGCAATAATTGACTTCTTGAGCACAGGTGAGCATACGGTGCTATGAAATATTCCACATGCTACATTTATACTGTCTTCTTTATTTATTCTGCATCTCTCTTTAATTGTTCTTGTTTACTTGCAGATTAAAGTGGAGTATTGCTGTAGGACATCCTTGCTCTGCCAGTTATTAGACTGCATTTTTCTGCTCATTAGCTGCGGTTTAGCAGGGGTGACTGTGTTCAATCGCTAATGAGCTGCACAATTTAAGGAGTCGTTAGTAACTGACATGAACATACAGTAGTTTTCAACTATTGGGAGCTGACTGCTAGCGCAGTGTGTCAAGCAGCATACATTAGTGTGATTAGTGACGGCTGCTGCAGTACAGGGAGAGGAAGAAAGCGTTTGGGGGTGGATAGGGTGAGCGGGTGAGAGAGAGAGAGCGAGAGAGAGAGAGAGAGAGAGAGAGAGAGAGAGAGAGAGAGAGAGTGGGAGCTTCCTCTCACTCTCTACAGTATGTGATCACCGGTCTGCTGCATTACTCTACAATGCTGTTTTTCCGGAGTCCTCCACTCCCTTCCCCTCTCCTCCGCTCCATCTCTCTCTGTAAGCAGTAATCTCTCCAGCCTCCACTCTCACTGCCTCACAGCTTTCTGCCCCGCCACAGTGCATCTCTCTCTCTCTCTCTCTCTCTCTCTCTCTCTCTCTCTCTCTCCCCCTCGGCTCCACTCTCTCCCCTGCGAGGATGACATCCCCGAATTTGATGAACCAGCGAAGCTCTCATTCCGGCTGGTGGCTTCCGAGGGAGACCCCCACATGAACGGTCTCACTGGACGAGGAGGTGCCGCGTCTCAAGAGCTTCGTAGAAGAGCTGTCAGCTGTAACAGCCTCTGAGTAAGTGCTGTACTATTTTACTTCTAGTACTGTTCCCGTCACAGATGATGAAGGGGGGTGAGGGTGACGACTTGATGGGGGGGAAAGAACGAAACCAGCATCTTTGTTTTACAGCTCTGAACTGCTACAGTGCATTGTTATTTTCATGTCAGCATGTTGAACCTATTACCTGACGTATCGATGGACTGACACTACAGCTGACCATTGATGGAGTGATGAGATAGCATTGGTAGCAGCGAGCGTATGCAGCAGCTGTATCTGGTCTATCAGGAACGAGCCCTATTCTCGGTCACGACACCGAAACGCTGTCTTTGTTTGCCCGTCTCTCTTCATCGCTGTGCTTACTGTAGCACATACACTCATACAGATGGCCATCGCTCCCTGGGGTGGCGTTCAAACTCCTTTGTATATTTACATGATGAGACCGTTGCATGCTTTTTTTTCATCCCAACAAATCTGGTTATTCTGTACCGAGACTGAGGAAGTTTTGAGACAAAGTTTTTTTTTTTGAATGTCTATTATGCAGGGACTTTCCAAAGGTGCTGTAGAGGTTAAGGTTGAAATCTAGTACAGAAAGAAAGCTGGAAATTCAAAGTCGGTTGGGAAAAAAAAAAGTATGACAAGATGAAGACTGTGGTTGGAGGAAAGTATCTCTATGGTAACAGCAGGTTTTGCCAAGGGGGGAGAGGAGAGGTGAAGGAAGCTCGCTGCTTCTTTCTGGTGCCTATTCAGTTGGATCACAAATGACATGACTGACGGGACAGAATATTAATGAAGAGATTGTGGGCGAGACAGAGAGACTGATAGATAAATGGACAGATGATAATATGTACACAGAATGGATAATGTGATTCATGCTTGACGAGGTGCATGCTTTAGAAGTGGCCTAGAATAGGAGGACTGTATTCATTATATAAATGGATAAAGGTTTGCCATGGAGGAGTGTGTAGTCACATCTGTTGGTGTTTATTTGAGTCCGTGTTCACCTGTGTGTGGAGGCCGAGCAAATTGGTGGTAGATGGAACAGAGGAAATGAGAGACACCTGTGCAAAGTCAAAAAGAAATGAACTCTCTGCAGCGCAGACCTGTCAATGCTAATGTGAGTTGTGATGAGAGAGAGAGAGCTCTGCTCTATATCCTCAAGGGTCGTTTTCCCAAAAGCCTCCTTTAGAAGCCCACACTGATCCTCTCTGTCATTTGGATTTGTGATATAATGATGGACTGGGTTTTTGAAGTGCTTTCCCAAGTGCTCAGCACACTTTATATTGTGATATTCTGACAACACGACCACTACAGATGGTCAATCCATCAGCGCCGGAGCATTCAGGTGCAGGTCTGTGGCTTTGGTGGCCAAAGTGTTTTTAGTGCCATATTTAACCCACCCTGTTATGTAGGACAATGTGTGTGCGTCAGCATTGTCATTGCAGAGTTGAGGAATAATACCATCCAATTAGTGATTAAAGGCTAATTGTGGCTTTAGTTGACTGGGTTAACACCTCTTCTATTGCAACACGTTCCACTGGATACTGCAGAGGGGTGCGATTGCCAAAACCATTTTTTTTTTCTCACAATGCCTATAATGTGTCTCCAAAAATGTATAGCTCTTTAATATCAAGCACAGATTCTGTGGATGAGGTTGCATTTACGAATTGGCCAAGGTTAACCTTCCCTAATCTGTAATGCCTGTGGTGGTTAACAGGAAACAGAGTAGCTGGAAAACCATGTTTGCATGACTGAGGTATTACTAATTTATTGTTGTTATGACAATGGGCACAAAATATCTCTTGAGAGGATGGAATGAAAGATTAAACTAGAATAGATGGTAAAAGGACTGTGAGCTTGTTTTTAGAGAAGAATCTGTGCCACTACAGTGTTGCTACAAGTCTGTAGCTACAGATGTAGAGCCCATATAGATGTAGAGTCCATATAGATGTAGAGCCCATATAGATGTAGAGCCCATACAGATGTAGAGCCCATATAGATGTAGAGCCCATACAGATGTAGAGCCCATACAGATGTAGAGCCCACACAGATGTAGAGCCCATATAGATGTAGAGCCCATATAGCTGTAGAGCCCATACAGATGTAGAGCCCATACAGATGTAGAGCCCATATAGATGTAGAGCCCATATAGATGTAGAGCCCATACAGATGTAGAGCCCATACAGATGTAGAGCCCATATAGATGTAGAGCCCACACATAGAGCCCATTCAAATATAGAGCCCATTCAGATATAGAGCCCATATAGATGTAGAGCCCATATAGATGTAGAGCCCATACAGATGTAGAGCCCAAACAGATGTAGAGCCCATACAGATGTAGAGCCCATACAGATGTAGAGCCCATACAGATATAGAGCCCATACAGATGTAGAGCCCATACAGATGTAGAGCCCATATAGATGTAGTGCCCATACAGATGTAGAGCAGATACAGATGTAGAGCCCACACAGATGTAGAGCCCACACAGATGTAGAGCCCATACAGATGTAGAGCCCATACATAGAGCCCATATAGATGTAGAGCCCATATAGATGTAGAGCCCATACAGATGTAGAGCAGATACAGATGTAGAGCCCATACAGATGTAGAGCCCACACAGATGTAGAGCCCATACAGATGTAGAGCCCATACAGATGTAGAGCAGATACAGATGTAGAGCCCATACAGATGTAGAGCCCACACAGATGTAGAGCCCATACAGATGTAGAGCCCATACATAGAGCCCATATAGATGTAGAGCCCATATAGATGTAGAGCCCATACAGATGTAGAGCAGATACAGATGTAGAGCCCATACAGATGTAGAGCCCACACAGATGTAGAGCCCATACAGATGTAGAGCCCATACAGATGTAGAGCCCATACAGATGGAGAGCCCATACAGATGTAGAGCCCACTCAGATGTAGAGCCCACACAGATGTAGAGCCCATACAGATGTAGAGCAACACCATGACTGGGATGCAACTTGGCTCCACTCTCCTCCTCTTCAAGTACTCTGACTCACAGACCAGCACACATTATTCAACCAACAGAAACGAGCTGCTCGACGGAGTTGGAAGCCAACGTTGCTCTAAATGTTGCTGCTCTGTTGTTGATGAGCTCTCCTAAACATGGAACATTTGTGAACGCAGATAATTATATTGCTTCCTGGAATGAAACACGCACATGTTACATTTCATTAACATCAATATGGAAATGTTCAACAAACACAGACAGCCCTGCTCAGTGGTCAAACTGTCGTTCCTGTAGTTGTAATGAGCTTTTAAAAGAATAGTTGTTCGTAATTGCTTTCAGGGAGATAATTATTGCAGAGGAGGGGCCCAGCTGCACAGTCTGTTAGCTCAGCTCATTATGGGCAGTCAGCAAGCACTTGAGTCTGAGAGGAAGACAGCCAGATCTGAGTCCCATCTGCTGCCTCATGCTAGGATGGCACCATGTCACCACCAACTTTACCAGTGGCTGGCTGCTGTGGAAAGTGTCCACGTTCTTAAGTATACAACACTGAATCATACAGTGTAGCACATATAGATGGATGAGATTCATTAGTGGGCCTGGAGCTCCGAGTGCGACCAGGAAACATTAACCAGGGGGGAAAAATGCTTCTGTCAAAACCTTTGGGAGATCCCACCAGCAAGGTTAAAACCATTTCAATGAATCAAGGATAATTTATTGCCTTTATGCAACATGGGGTTGCACAGTAAAATACAGCTGTAGCCCATTTGCTACACAAGAAAAACATGACAGACACATTATTTTTTAAATTTGCGTCAGGAGGAATGTAAACAGCATCAACAAAACGATTTTTTCTGGGCAGAGAATGTGGTCTAGCTTTAACATTACAAATTTGCCATCAGGGAAACATTGTTAATCAACTTTGACTATGTTTGAGCACCAGACATTGATGTAAACACAGAGTCTGCCTCCTCTTGACCACAGTCTTTGGCTCTGTCCTCCAGTCCGTCTGTCAACTGCAGCTTCATCCGGGATGCCCTGATGGACTCTGTAACTGACCTCCCATTGCTGGGTTAGCCTAAATATTTCTGCGATTAGTCAGGAGCAGACTGGGTGGTAGGATAGCCTCAGGTCCTATAGGTTAGCTTAGCTTCCATCTCTGCTCTCCTCCCTCTTCTTCTTTGGCAGTCGACTTCGCTTTTGGTCCAGCAGGTCCAGCTAAGTGTTTGGCTGTGGGCGGCGGTGATCTTCTCGAGGTCCGCTCCCCAGACGCCATATATACTCTAACTACCTTGCCACCTGGTTTCAGAGCAACAACTACGAACAGGACGGTTGGACGTCTCCTCTGAACCAGACAGCCGTTGATGTAATGTGCCTACAGGCTGAAGAGCAGCCAGTTGCTTGAGGAAACTAACCTCGGCTAACACTTTGCTCACGCCATCGTCACTCATGACAGACCACCTGCTCCTGCATCGCGTCACGCCGATGAAACTGGAGTACCAGGCAGCAGGATTCTGATGCAGCTTGGGCACATTCTGTGTGGCCTGCTGTGTTACTGAACAACTCACCCCTCAAATGACCCTCGAAGCATAATGATTACATCAGTGACATTTCTGGGCAAATATTAGCAAGCGCCAGAGACTCACAATATCCGTTGTTCATCTGCAATGTCTGCTTAGCTTTGTTTTTTTTGACACAAATGCTACTGTACGTGATCTTCCGGGCAGCAATGTGATGATTCTAGAGATAGATACAACACACAATAGAGCACAAAAAACGGAAACAGGCAATGTTACAACAGACAATATATATTTATATATAACAATTTACAATCACGCAAAAGTAAAACCAGAAAGCGATCCACTAGAATCCTCATGTTAGTTGAGCTTGAGTTGAGTGTGTTACTGTAGGGAGGAGTGGGTGGTGAGCCTCTGCTTTTAATAGACATTCTCCCTCCGTCGCTCATTCTTCTGCCTACCTCTTGATCACAAAAGCTGCCAAATATATCCAGCGGTGGTAAAAGAGGCTGTTGTGTGAACACAAGCAGGCTATTTATAGACTCTGTTAAGCTAGAATATGAGTCCATATTTGGTCAGCGCAGTATGGATCTCCTGTAAACAACATATTTGATCTGCTTGTTATATGTGGGATCACGTTGCTGTATACAAGTCTTCAAGTCTTCAAGTCTTCAAGTCTTCACTGCTTGATTGCTAATTGCTTTTCTTGGTATCAGAGACAATTTAACCCTTTAGGTTTTATACTAAGGTCCTTGTAATATGTGCGAGTTAACAGGTAATAAGGCCCTGACGAGTCCTTAATAGATGCTTATTAATATTGTTATGTGTTAATATACGTCTTATAAGTACTCATGAGAGCCTTATTACCTATTAACTAATGTTTATTACAAGGGTCTTAATATAAAGCATTACCCAATTTGGTTTTGAAATGTATTTAATACAGGCGCATTGACTTAATATATCTGGTTTTGACTGTAATACTCTGTATTATTATTAATATTTATTGTTTAATAGGTAAACATTTAGACTCTATGCGTCCTCTCACTGTCAGAACACATATGGAAGGTTTATTATTCCAATTGATTAATCTATACAGTGTGATTATTATACAAGGTAAGTGTTTTACATAAGAGCATTGAGTCAGCCCTTCAGTTTTCATAAGAGGTTGTGCATAAAGACTGTTTGCCATCCTGTTTCTCTCCCTGTTGCCCATCTCCCATCCTCTCTCCACGCTCTCCTCTCCTACAGATTAGTGACGACACATCCATCAACTCTCTAGATAAGACCGTCTCTTTCGGAAAAGCCTCATTAAAAAAACACAAAACAGCCAGACTTGCCGGACACATGTCACAGGTATTACTCTTCACATGGTAAGAGTTTGTTTCCAGAACAAGCTAAAATCTGCCATTTGTTTGTCACTTTGCCTCTACACTGTAGCTGAGCTGGAGTGTGTGTGTGTGTGTGTGTGTGTGTGTGTGTGTGTGTGTGTTTACTTATTATAGCAGTCCACGTCACTCTCTGACTTTTTGTGAAAATAGGGCCATCCTTGAGGCATGAATCTGTTTCATTTGTACAGGCTTAGAGTTAGGGAATACAGTACTTTGTTACTTCCATCCATCATGTAATCCATCATTAACCTATGGTGTTATCATATAGCTAAACATCTGTCTCTTAACTGTGTTGGAAATGGGAGATCTTGTTTCTTAGTAAGGTTGGATTCCAGTACAATGTTTCTTTTACTGGCTCCAGCCCCATGCTGGGGCGCCGTGTTGTTGTGAGCATGTGTCTGCGTTCTGACTGTGTGTTACTTCTACCATACACTAAGTGCTGTGTCTGTGCATCTGTGGCTGTGCTGCCAGCTCTGCTGTTTTCCTGGTTTCCAAGGCTCCTCAGGCCTCGTAATGCTGTAATGGCACATCTAATTGTATCATCAATCGCAACCAATGACATGTGCCACCAAACAAGTGCAGTCTTATGCACTTGCACACACACACACACACACAAACACACACATACACACACATATTACAAGTACATTGTTACTAATATTGATGTTAATATTTTAGACGGAAGAAATCCTTCAAGCTACACTGTCAAGGGCTCCTGAACAAATAAACATTATCTACTTACGTCCATGGGCCCCAGAATCATTGAACGATACTAAACTGTCAGAGAAAAGTCCGGTCCATGCTACGTTCTTGTTTCCAGGTTGAGCAGGAGATTTCACTTGTCCAGAGGAAGATGTCTGACCTTGAGTCGGTGCTGCAGCAGAAGGATATAGAGTTGAAGGCCTCAGAGACCCAGAGGACCATCCTGGAACAGGACCTGGCAACCTACATCACAGAATGCACTGTGAGTAGCCCTGTAGCCACTACAAGGGACACACATGGACTGTTGTACTTGTGCCAAATATGCGTGTGTGTGTGTGTGTGTGTGTGTGTGTGTGTGTGTGTGTGTGTGTGTGTGTGTGTGTGTGTGTGTGTGTGTGTGTTTTACATGTCTGTGTGCATACAAGGATAGTAGTGCTGGGGAAATCTTTGATTTCACATCACATCTCGTTTTCCGAAAAATAAACTAGGCCTATTTAAGGCAAAGGATTTGTTAACTTTCACTAAACTTCAAACTTAAAAACAAAATAGATAAAAGATGCTTGTTGAAAACATTCAAAGATAAATGCAATAAAAGTGGTGAAGGTATTGATCTATAAAAGGCAAAAAAAGATGCTTGTTGAGAAGTACATTTATTGTATCCTAAAGAAAAAAAAAGGTTTCATTAGCGCTCACATTCTTCTCATTTGGGAAACTATGAGAAAATGCAAATGTTACCTGGTGTTTTAGGACCTAAAACCGATTGATAATTGAGAATTATTACATTTTGACGGAGCGCTTTTATTTTAACCGGCGCAGCTTTTCCAGCCTTTACGGTATTTGTTCAGCGGCGTAAATCACATCACGTGATGCAGCTCAGCCAATCAAATATGGGTATTCTGACAAGTTTCCTGACTCCAGTGAGATGTAGACACACGAGGCTGAGACGAGGAAAGAGAACGAGGGGAAGGAGAATAATTACGTGAGTCAGAGAAGTTGTTTCACATGAAGTTCTCCAAAGAGAGAGAAGTGACCAGAGTCTTTAAACAATAATGAACAGACTCTTTAGGTTCATTCTTCCCACGGACAGTTTAAAACCAGCGTGTCTCATATGTTCAGAGACGTGACGATTATTAAAAGCGGTAATGTGAAGCGTTACTACGAGACAAAGAACAACTCTTTTGAGCAAACGTATCCACTCACATCTGAAAAGAGCCCAATATGATCAGAATCCTAACATGTTAATTCATTGACCAACTATGATGTTAACAGAGATAATAGAGCTGAAACAAGTAGTTTAATAACCACAGATAAAGTCCATGCTCACACATTTCTCTTGTTAGAAGATGAGAAAAATATAATATCGTGGCTTTTTTGATTGACATCACTTCACACCTGAATTAACTGAATTTAAAGCTGCAGGGCAATTCAGTGAAATTAATTTTTCTAAAATGAAGTACTTCATTTTAACCTGAGGTGAAATGATTTTGTAACTATGCATCATCTCCTCTAAGATTCCCATCTGAAATCAGACAAATTGTCTCATAAATTTTGATTTGAGGTTAGCTCATGAATGAGATTTTGAAGGGCTTTAATTTTGAAATGCTACATCAGAATGTCGAAGTCAGCGCTCAGCTTCAATCACTGATGTTAAAAACCACAAACCAAGCCAGAAACCTAGGTGTAGTTAAGATCAAGAAAGTGGATCACATCACTCCAGTTCTGAGGTCTTCACTGGCTTCCTGTCCAACAAAGAGTTGACTTTAAAATCCTGCTGTTGGTTTATAAAGCACTGAATGGTTTTGGGGCCAAAATACGTCTCTGATCTGCTGCTACCTTATGAACCATCCGGACCCCTTAGGTGGTCTGGGACCGGTCTACTTTCTGTTCCCAGAGTCAGAACTAAACATGGAGAAGCAGTGTTCAGTTCTTCTTCTCCACACATCTGGAACAAAGTCCCAGAAAGCTGCAGGTCTGCTGAGACCCTCAGCTCCTTTAGATCCAGACTGAAGACTTCTCTGTTTTCTTCTGCCTTTAATTGAACCACATTCAAGGATATTAATCAATTTCCTGCATTTCTGCATTTCACTACTGTATTTTATTTCTTACACTGCTTTTTAGTGTTTCAATGAATGTTCTTAATTGTTTTTAAATCTCCTTTTCTTTTGCATTATGTTTTGATGCTTTTAATGGTTTTATGTGAAGCACTTTGAATTACCTTGTGGTTGAAATGTGCTCTACAAATAAACTTGCCTTGCAGAGTTATGCGTTGTATACAGTTTTGTTTTGGCTGGGCGTACCCAACAATCTTATCCACCGACTGAACATCCGTACGTCTTGGTTTCAGAGTCTAAAGCGCAGTTTGGAGCAGGCTCGGATGGAGGTGTCACAGGAGGACGATAAAGCTCTGCAGCTCCTGCATGACATCCGGGAGCAGAGCAACAAGCTGCAAGAGATCAAAGAGCAGGTAGGAAGGACGGCACCATGGCTGTCATTAAACCAGTGGGATGAACCTCCTACCAATGTGAGCTCAAAACTGAAATCCCTCATGAACTATCTAACATCAGTCACTGAAGACTCCATTCAAGTTGTGTTCATTGTGCCATTCTTTGGTGGTTTAAACTCAGTAGATGGATATTTGCAGAGACTAGATCGTATGTAATGCATAAAGCAGAAAAAGCCAAACAAATGATCTTTTAGTAAAGAAGCAGGTTAGGAGTGTTTCATAATGGCAGTCAGATGAAGCAGGTCAAGTCACCAAGGCTGAGTGTGTGGGGGGGTGCGAGTGTTAATTAGACAGACACATGAGTGCAGTCAGTATAACACCCACAACATGTTCATGAACGCCTCATGTTGCAGTCCCCTAGTTAGGTAAGTTGTTGTGATGGTTGCCACTTTTTCTCTTTTTTTTTTCATCCTTCAACCTTTTCACAACAACATAATGATGCAGTTCATCCGCAGTGTTTCATTGAACGCGGTTTGTATATTATGTGGGCTGTGAGGATTTCAGATGTTTGAGGAGTTTGAAGGGGAACAATTGACTTTCATTGATGAATAAACGTTAACGTCGATGTATTGTTTATTCAGTTATTTGCACTAGTTAATTAAACCGTCTGTAGTCGTCTGTACGGCGTGTAGAGACTGTGTCTGCTGGGTCAACTCACTGTGAATCCCTCTGGAATCAGGAACGCTATTAATGGAGAAAGAGACAGGGGAGCTACACGCAGCCCGTAATTACTGACATCAGATGTGATGAGTGAGTGTGAGCGTGAGTGTGAGCGTGAGTGTGTGTGTGTGTACGTATATTTCACCATATGACCGAGTGTTGCCAACTGCGAGAATGAAGCTGTCACAGGATTGACGGTTTAGGACAACAGATAGAGAACACAGAATCATCTTCCTGGCATTATGCACCATTTTCTTCTTCTTTTTTTAAAAAAGGTAATAGAAAAGCAACCTGTTTTTCCTCAGCCTACACTAGTGCCGGTTACCAAGCGCTGAATACATTGTGCAACGGTTGCTATGGCGATGAGAGCCATATACCTACGAGTGTTTGAGAGCACTGATGCAGTGGGCAGGCTGTCGTGATGAGGTGCTGGGGCCTGAGCTCACATTGTTTAAGAATCACAACATCACTTAATACACCTAAATAATGTCATTATGTATCTGTGGAGAAGGAACCACCCTGTCCTGAGGAGAACGTTTGTTCATCTCTTCTCTTAATAAACTCCTCCGGTGAGGAAAAAACTTCAATTTCAACGTTCATATGAAACAAACTATGGTTTGAAGACACATGTGTTTCTACCTGTTCCCCAATGGTTCCATTCGTAGGTGGGTCAAAAAGCCGGCCTGTACTTCCCACTGAGCTCTGTCCTCTGGCTGCATGTCTTTGCTGTCTTGATGCAATGAATTGTTCAAGTGGGGATGAGGAGGAACACGTTCAGACAGCTCCTCCTCGAAGGTGTTGCACTGACAGATGAAAAAAGGAGAGCTTGAAGTCTTCTTTGTCACCTCCACACACCTGGCCAGTTGCTGCATGAAGTTGGCATGACTGTCACATTGTCTTTTTAGCTGCAGACCCCCCCCCCCCCCCCCCATGAGAAAGGGGTGTCAGATCCTGCCAGACTGTCCACCTTGCTGCTCATTTTAAGCATACTGAGGCTTTGGGGATCCCTAGGGAGGAGCTGGAGGAAGTGTCTGGGGAACCCGGTGTTCAGGTGTGGGATACTTGTCCTCAGCAATATAATAACTATTTTAATGTTAATTTTAGCACGTTACTGTGTAGAGCAGAGCCTGATACGCTGAGTGTGAGTTTTCTTTCACGCTGCTTACGGCCTCACGCAGCACGCATGTCTACAGACTTACTAGATTGCTAGTTTGACATGTTTGACATGCAGTCTGTCTCCTGTCCAGGCGTTCTCCAAATATAATGTCTGTCAAGATGTGTTTGCCAGTGTAGCCGTCTTCAGGCACGAGTTAAAGTTGGACACTGTCAGAGAGATGTTCATAACACACCTCATCAGACTGTGTTTAATCCTGGCACCTCATAACTTTATGTGCAAAACTGTCCGCAGTCAAAAGCATGCATATTGTGTGGCTCTGTGTTCCCATTGGTGCCTCTCAGCTGGGTATTTATTCACTTCATCGTGAAAAGCATCTGTCTCCTACGCTGTGTCATATGACTGCAGTGTTTATTATTTCCATGCAGTGTTGGATCAACAAACAGGAAAGATTTGTGATGGATTCATTTTGAAAGAAATGCAAAATGTGCCAAAGCCAATAAGACCTGCAAATATATGCAAAGAGACAATTTCACAAAGAATAACTATGGCAAACTACACTGTTTCTGTCTTGGTTGTGTGAACACAAAAAGGTTAGGAGGTAATAATAGCACTTGATGTGTTTGTATTCGCCCAGAGACAGTGAATAGACAGATTACTGATTTTAAGATCTCTGGAAGCTCTTTCATCTTTAAATCTGAGAACCCGAGTGAACCATGGACAGAACATTCGTTGTACAAAAGGCTCTTTGTAATAAATGAACTCCGTGATTCAGCGCTGCACATGTCCGTAGTGGTTTAACTTCATTGAAAGCTGAGTTCCTCTTTCTTTAATTTCGTTACACTGAGTCATTGTTTTGCCGAAGAATTACCAACATTTGAAAAGTTAGCATCCAGGAAATCCCGTCAGTTCTCATCGATGGGAGCCGTCAACCAAAATGATCCGTGTTCGTTCTGATCCGACCCACGGGAGTCAGTTCCCATTCATATGGAAGGCAGTTTATTTAAGAGATTCTTTCACGGTTGTTCATGCAGCCTCCCGTTCCACTTCAGCTACACTATTTTTGTGTTCCTCATGTCGGATGTTGTTCACTTGTCCTGATCTGTGTCGGTTGAGCATCGGTCCCCCTGGATGCAGACGGATGCTACTTTTTATTACCCTGACAGACTGATGAGGAGGGTGAAATTGGATCTGTTAGGCTGTGACTAAATACTCTTAAACAGACATGTGCATTAAGTGACTCTGACTGATTCATTTTTTCTCTACACTTCCCTTTCTTTGTTCATTGCCTTTTTATATCAGTGTGGTTATACTTGATACCATTTTTTGGAGTGTCTCCATACTCCCCGAGAGAAAGTATTTGACATATAATGGCTCTCATACGAGCTTTTTAATTACGTCCATTGAAGCTCGTCATCGTGTGGAGTTTGAAAGTGCTTCTGTAACAAGCAGCGCATTTAAAATACATCTCTTATGAATGAGTTTGTTCTCATAAATGATGCAGTGGCTTCCAACAAGAACATTTTCTTCAAACAAGTTTAGGTCGAACAACACTGGTTCTGGTGAAGAAGTTGTTTCTCACTTAAGACAAAAAGGCACTTTCTCTAAATTTGATGCACTGGCAGAGGAGTTTTATGTTAATTATGAATAAAGTGCTTACAAGTAGCCCGAATTTGAAAAGATGGTGTCCCATTCCAGGTGTGTGCTCTACTAAGTGGAATGTCCTTTCTTAATGTCATTGCTCCTTTTGTGTGGAACTATTGCTCCTCTCCTCTCACCCTCACTCTCCTCTTCTCCTCTCCCCTCTCCTCCTCTCCTCTCCTCTCCTCCTCCTCTCCTCCTCTTCCCTCTCCTGGCCTCTTTGTCCTCTCTCCTCTCATTTGGGGGTTATCGTGTATTTTTCGTTTTGTGCAGGAATATCATGCCCAGCTGGAGGAGATGCGAGTTTCCATACGACAGCTGGAGGAGGACCTGTCTGCTGCCCGACGCCGCAGCGACCTGTACGAGTCTGAGCTGAAGGATTCTCGGCAGAACAGCGAGGAATTGAAGAGGAAGGCTGCGGACTACCAGCATAGGATGCAGAAGGTCCACACTGTTCATTATCACGGAGTAACTCCACGATACAGTCGTATTTAACTCACCTGTAGTCATCAGGAAGGTTCTACGTTACTGACGACTTGCCGTGATCTTTACCAGGAGGCGTCTCAGAGTTTCTTTTGTCTTCACAGGTCAAAGAGCAAGGCAAAGCAGACACAGAGGAGACAATCACCAAGATGGAGAAGGTAGGACATGAAGTTAATGTCACTGTAATTAGATTCTGTCTTTGGTGAGGATGTGCGAAATGATCACAAGTTCAGGTGACCGTGACAAAGGATGATGAGCTTGAATATCTTGATTTCTCTACATATCACAATGACTACATTTCTCTGTTGTAGACCAGTGCCGAGCAGCAGACCAAGATCCAGGATCTCCAAGAGAAGCTTGCCAAGGTAGAAGAGCTGTGCTGGGAAAATAAATGAATAATTTATATGAGCCTGTGCTCCCAAATGCAAGAGATGTAACAGCATGTTACCCATTCAGATGAGTGTGTTAACGTCTTCTTTACCCTCCCTGACCTCATTCTCTCTCTCTCTCTCTCTCTCTCTCTCTCTCTCTCTCTCTCTCTCTCTCTCTCTCTCTCTCTCTCTCTCTCTCTCTTAAACTGTGGTCTACAGTCAGATTTGGTCTTTGGCCCGGGAACTATTAAGCTGTCTATTTAAAACCAGAGTTACTGCTTAATTATCAGCAATCTAAAGATAATTTAATCTTAATTGTCTTTTCCTAGAACTGAATATTTAAAAGTGCCGTCCTTTCTGCATAGAGCACACAAGGTTGTGGTGCTGATATTCAGGGCTGACTGAGCCCATATTAGGAATGGATCTACTTCTAACTCAATGCAAACGAAATAATAATGGGACTTTTTATCTTAAAATAACTCAGCGTAGTTTGATTTTATACAAGCAATATACAGCAAATGTTGTACATCCTGTTAACAGTTAAATATCTAGTTGTTGTTACCTGTGTCAGCAGTGTTGCTTGGAGCACTAAGCAGACGATGCAGCTGCATATCATGCATTACTGTACACACTTATTATACCGGTACATGTTCATGAGTTGACTTAATTACTTTAATTGACGTCGTTAATAATCATTCTAGAGGGGCATGTTACATCAGACGTTGGACATGAGATTTCATAAATTAGACAAGCTTAATATAAACTTTCTTTAACTTTGTGTTACTAGCATGTACAAAGGCAAAAGTTCTGAGTAACGTTCTTCCTTTGATGTCCAGTCGATAAAGGCCAGTGCTGAGGCTACAGACCTCCTTCAGAGCATGAGAGTGGCCAAGGAGCGCATGGAGCGAGATCTGGAGAGGCTACAGCACAAAGAAGACTCCAGTGACAGCCTGCGTAGACGCTTACGTGAGACGGAGGTACACACACACACACACACACACACACACACACACACACAAACCTATATATATATATATATATATGTATATATGTGTGTGTGTTCTGGCCCCCTGCCTGATTCTTCTCGTTATTCCGTCTTATCTTGTCAGTCTTTTTTCTTTGCAGCGTCACGGACTTCATTGTTTAAAGTGTTGCATAACTAGATCTGGCCGGGGTGTCTGCTAAGCACAAGGAGCTTCCATATGCTCTCTTGTAGACATGTTGTTTTGGCATGAGAGCATGTCAGGGACCCTGAATGTTTGCCACAGTTAATCAGAGTTTGAAAAGCACATCCACCTGTGTTCGTGTGGTTTTTGTGAAGCTATCTTGCGTTCACATTTTAAAACTAAACCAAAGGGTCTTCAAGCTTGTTCTTCAGGTTGTCCGTCCGCCTGCTCCGTGAACGACACATCTTAGGAACGCCTTCATCGAACTTCTTCAAATTTGGCACAAATGTTTTGACTCAATGATGAACTGATTCGAATTTGGTTGTGAAAAGTCAAGCTCAATGTGACCTTACGTCCGTCTAATTTTTGTGAAATCAATAAGTTACATATACGTTATACTTTATTTTTTGAGGGGGGTTGTTATGAGCTCTTCTTAAACAGCACTTCACATCAAGCGCTAGACATGTAAATGTGTTAATTAGCATTGGTTAATTTGGACGGGAGACTCAGAGGAAAGAAAATACTCACACGGTCAAATTTAAACAGCTCCGAAGACCTCTCACATCATCTCACATGAATGCTAATGGGCTCTCTGGAACCATTGTGAGGAACTTGGAATAATGAGATATAAACATTGGAGAGGTGCATCACTAACAAGCCGAATGGATGCGGCTTGAAGTGGTAATCTTAAGTCTTATTAGCATTTTTAGAAAATGTGCATTGATGTCCTCATAGCAAAAAAAGTGTGATTTCAGACTATGGATCTTTTAAACCTAAGCTTGCATTTTTAAAACATTCAGTGAGTCGGTTCACACTTGTTCGTGTTGCTTTGTGTTGCTTTGTGCAGGACGGGAGGAAGACTCTTGAGAACCAGGTGAAAAGGCTGGAGATTGTCGAGCGCCGGGAGACGAAACTGAAGGAGGAGATCCAGAGCAAGGCCCAGCAGATTCAGCAGATGGCAGAGAAGATTCTGGTAACCCACCTTTCACCACTTGTGTGGAGCTAAAATAATCAGAGGAGGTGTGAGATAAACATAGCTCGCTGTCATCTGTGCAGAGGAAGTGCTATTTTACATAATATTTCTGAAAAACCTCATGTTTATCATTTACTATCTTTATGGATGAGCTGGATGTAAGCCATTATATAACTGTTATTTCCATATACACAGGGCACAAAGTTACTAATATATGGTAATAACAATAAAATGTAGTTTTCCATAATATCGTCCCTCCACATCGTTAGTGTGGGCGTATACTGACTGTGTTTGATCAACATGTTCTCTTACTCTTCTGTTACATGTTGCATATGTACGGGTGAGACGTAGTATTTAATTAATCCTATCCTATATATAATTATACTAAGTATGATTATTTCTAGTCCACAGAGATTGGTCACGTCACGTAATCCCCTGCAGACATACGCCCAACTTCAACGGGGGAGAAGTTAATAGTTAGAATAGCTTGAATATTGTGTATTAGTTGTGTTTTCCTGCTATAACAAGTGAACATCTTCTAGAAAGAGACGAGTCAGACTGACCTTCAATACTCAATCAGTATGTGATGCTGTAATGAGTATGGCATCCCCAGCCCTGTTCACAATGAAGTAAACTCAGGCAGTACGTCTTCTACCTCTCTCACTCACTGTGACATGTGACAGTGTTATTTTGAGGCTAATTCAAATGATTCAATATTTTAGTGTTTAATATTTGCTCTACAGTACATCATTGTTACTCGCCTTCATTCTAAGTTATTTTAAACGTCTGCCTCACAGTCGGATTGGCCTGTCTGAAGAGCCGCGGTGCATTATGGGACAGGTCGAGTATGTCTAGCAAGCTCACGTCTCATACTCACAGATTGGTGCTAATCTAGTAGTTTACATCGGGCATTTCTCGCACCACATACTGAATTTATGACTAGTATGATAGTACGCCGTTTCCAACAAACCCCATTGTGTTTCATGTGTATTTACACCGGCTCACTTCCTACGTCCATGGTGAGAGAGACAAGGGACTGGTCTAACGTATAAGTCTGAGCCTGAGCCTTCCACTCACCACTTATTGTATTCATACTAGCTTGTTGCACTTATTGTATTGGTATTACTTATAGCACTAACTGTTCCTCTTGTTTCTGTACTGTGGCTCTGAGTTATGCTCTGCTTCAGGCTCTTAGATGCTTGTTTAAAGGAAATGTACTTATGACTTCTGGTGACTAGTAGTTCTTTTGATTACCAATGTTGATGCACTTATTGTCAGTCGCTTTGGATAAAAGCGTCTGCTAAACGACTGTAATGTAATGTAATGTAAGTCATGAATGCATTTCATGAAAAGGTATATAGTAACCGAAGTAACACACTGCCTTGTTGTGGCAAAAAAGGTTTGCACATTACCCTTTAAAAAAAACCCCAAAAAAATCAGTTCAGAAGTACTTTTTTCTACTTTTAGTCATACTCAGAACACGTGTGTACGTCCGTTTAGGCGCTGGAGGAGAATCTGCGAGAGACTCAAGCCACGGCCCAGCGCTTTGAGACTCACCTGAAGCAGAAGGAGAAGCTTTACGAAGACAAGATAAAGGTAAAATTTCCAAACACATAGATGCTCATATGCAGACGTGAAGCAACAGGCGGGTGCCTCCTGTAGTACTGTACTCCCAGGAATGGCTCTGTGCTATGTTTGGAGCCCCTACTTTAGCCGGTTGAGTTGTGGGTGTATCTACAGTATGTCATCTTCACGCCATTCTCTGTCCTGTTAAGTGATATCCTGGTTATGGTTCTGTGGGCTGCCTGGCATTGAGCAGGTGTTGGAGGCCCAGATGAAGGCGGACATGGCCGATAAGGAGATGCTGGAGTCCAGTCAGAGCAAATATGAGGAGGAGGTGCGGGAGAAGTGCAGCATCATCGGCGAACAGAAGGCGGTAAGAACTGACCAGCTTGGCAGCGACACTATCTCAGGGGTATTTTAACATTCATCACACTGACATAGATTTTCCTTGTTTGGAATCATCTCGGGTAGGTTATTGTCGAGCACAAAATAATGACCCTTAATCTGAAACCAATCAAAGGCGGTGATGTGAAGATATCATTTCTGTTCAGACCATAAATGCCATGGACTCTAAGATGAACAGCCTGGAGCAGAGAATTGCTGAGCTGTCGGAGGCCAACAAACTGGCAGCCAACAGCAGCATCTACACACAGAAAAACATGTAAGTACTGATGCACAACCGCTCTGTGCGACAGGAAACATGAGAAGCGGTACAAAAGCGTCTCTCTAGATATGCTATCCATGAAGTAACGTCTGAAGTAAAGTTGTATTGATTCTTCCACGTAAAATATGAGCTTCGGTCATAATGGCAGTGTAAAAGATAGTTGAAAAGAGATTTTTAAAGACATCGCTTGTGCAAAGTGATACCTTGAAAGTGTCTTGTTTGTTTGTCCTTGGAGTGTTCACATAATTGCACACTACCGGGTTGTATTGCCTCCTATTGAACTTTTTGCACACAAGTATGTGTGGTCTTGGCAGGAAAGCTCAGGAGGAGATGATCTCAGAGCTTCGACAGCAGAAGTTCTACCTGGAGTCTCAGGCTGGGAAGTTGGAGGCCCAGAATGCCAAACTGGAGGAGCACCTGGAGAAAATAAGTCAGCAGGAGCAAAGCAATAAGAGCCGAGTGCTGGAGCAGGAAACTAGGCTCCGAGAGGTGAGGAGACGTTGGAGGGAGGTGGAGCAGGAAGGCTTGTGAAGCGGGATCCATGTGTTGATAGACACGCAGGTTAAACCGTCCTTGGCAGATGCAGCATATGAAATGTTTTTAAATTATTATTATGGAGGTGCTGGCCAAGATCCAAGATGTTTATTGTTACTCCAGTTAATGCTTTCACTGGGAGGCTCCATAAAAGAAAAATGGATAGCCATAAAAAATATAATAACAAAATATAAGAAGCAATTAAAATACCCACTGAAGAAAAGCAATAAAAAAGGTTGAAAAAAAACATAACGTACAATACATAAATGTGACATATGACATGACATCGAGTAGTGAAGTGTAGTATAATGTGATCAGCGCAGGGATCTTGAAGAGGACTTTTATTTTGAAACTAAATTAAACTAAAATACTTCAGAAAGTGAGTTTTATGGGCTATAAATCTCAATGCGTGGGTCATTGAGTCACCCTAACAACTCAATGCAGATGGCTTATGGTAGTTATGTTGTGCTGGGCAGAAGAATTGCATTAAAAACCTTTTAATTCATAGTAGTGGAGGCAGAGTCAAGGTGTTTGCACCCGCTCACTTTCTCCTCCTCCTCTCCCCTCGGGTGGCTCTGTTCTGTCTCACTTTGTAGATCGGGCTGGAGAATGAGGAGCAGAAGCTGGAGATTAAACGTCAGGTTTCAGATCTGACCCTGACGCTGCAGGAGCGTGAATCCCAGATCAGCAATCTGCAGGCAGCTCGCCACGCTCTGGAGAACCAACTACAGCAGGCCAAGACCGAGCTGGAGGAGACCACTGCGGAGGCTGAGGAGGAGATCACTGTACTCCGAGTAAGAGAGACGAGAAAGCAGAAGGGTGCACAAGATCACGTCTCCTGTGCTGTTATGTAACTCAGGCATCTGAAAGCTGTCCCCGTGTCTCTCTTGTCACACCTGCCAGGCACACAGAGACGAGATACAACGCAAGTTTGATGTCCTGAGAGACAGCTGCGCAGTAAGCCGCTCACTACTTTCTTCCTCTTTCCAGGAACAGACACGTCTTCTGGCATCGAACACCAGCCGAATCCTCACACATCGTCTCACACAGCTAACAACCGAGCCATACTATTTCAGTCCATATGTGCTTCTGTCATTCTTGGGTAAAGAGGGCTTCATTTAAAAGATGTTTCTCTTCTACCTACATAAATCACAGAGTGACTCCCTGTGACTAACCACATCATCCATTTCATCACCATCGTCTAACTAACTGCTGAAAAATACGGCCGTGGCTCCGGGCTAATATTTTTCAGAGATGTCCCAAAACATCGTGTCTATGGCCCCAAAGTAAGACTTCCTGTTGGCAGTGGGAGATTAATTCTCGATTGAGTGGTTTGTTTCCACGATGGCATTTGTGCACATTAACCACTAAGTGAGCTACCATCACCAACACAAGCCCCGTAGGAACAGTGACAGGAAGACAACGTTATCCTGTTATCAAGCTTGTTTGGCTCCGGAACATTCTGCTTTGTGTTTTCCTGCTTCACGGTGATAAACTTTACCAGGAAACACTGTGATTTAGTCAGCTAACACAGCATCTCACAGTCCACACATAGCCAGAAGAGCTTTAAGTTTGTCATTGTTTGATTATCTTATTTTCCATGTCTGCAGAGATATGTATTTCTCTATAGTGAATGTAGCTAGTCAACAGCTGTTTACGTGTGTCTATTTGACCATGAGGGCTTTGTTATAATCCCAAGGCCATTTTTTGTGTTATTGTTACATTCCGTTATCACATTGTTGGACAATAAGAGGTGATGTCGTCGTGCGGCCCTGACGTCCCCGCCAACCTTGAGGAAATGACGTTGTCATTGATTTTGAGTGCCTACAAACTCATTTACCCGGAATAATCACCAAGACCATTACGGTCCTCCTTTATTCCGTCGCCCTGCCTTGGAGATCCTCCCACTCGCAAACTGTTCAGAAGGCACCGTCCATAGATTCAGCTGGCCGACGTTCAGACGAACGCAGCCAGAATCTGCGACGAGCAGAGCCTGAGATGGCACTCTATATTTTGCCCCGCTGAGACGTGCGACGTTGGTTCATCCGTTAGTCCGTCAGTCGAACGCTTTGGACTGAGGCGTGCATACATTATTCATTTATGTTTCTCTGAAATGCCCTATTTTGAGATTTATGGCACAAGCACAGAGACAAATAAAAAAATAACAGTGAAGACTAAGTACAATTAGAGAGTGATCTTTTTTTATTTGTCACCAGAAAATCTGGCCTATGGGGCATTACATTGTCTACGCAGTTTTCCCAGCATGACACAAATATGGTCAACATATGCTGTTATCGTCTCCATCTTGTAATGTTCATTGTAATGTCCATCCATGCAACTAAATCCTCAATAACCATGTCCTCATAAGAGCCTTTTACCAGCAATGTAGTACATATTTGTCTCTTTTCAGCCATTCTTGAGGCACGAGTCCAAAAACATGGTTGTTACTGACTCTCCAGGGTCACATGCTATCTGAACATACCTTGTAAGGCTTTATGTGTCCTTCAAGGATTCAATAGTCCTTCATACATGCAGTACCAGTATTTTGAATATGTTCATTCGTACAGTTTTAGTGCCCCGTCTAACTGAGCACTGACTGTCTGTGTAAATGGAAACAACGGCCTGATGTCGACATATGAAAACCAAAGCTCCATTTACCTTTAGACAGTCTGAACACGCTCTGCCCCTCAAAGGATAGCTCCATCTTGGACATATACCGTGAACTTTCCTCTCGCGCTATCTTCAGGCCAAAATGTCAACTTTGCACACACAAGACATCCCATAATCAGCCGACTGCAGTGACATTTGCTGACCGCATACATTTTATTTTTAGCCACACTACTGGTACGATTGTAGAAATGCTCACACTGTCAGTACGCTCTTTGCTGGGTCCAATTATGTTGTATTATGGGTTTGATTATGTAATATGGGAGAAGTGTAGCCTCAGAGGGCCACTAGTTAGTCCCTGTTCATATCTTACCTAACTCTAAATATACCGGGCTAATATCAGGTAAAACAAAAACATATATATATATATATATATATATATATATATATATATATATATATATATATATATATATATATATATATATATATATATATAACGGTTATCTTGACTGTGTAATAATGACATTACAGAGTGGCGCTCTTAGACTTTTATTAGTCCCCATTCTATCTGATTTATGTGAAGATAGCTATTAAAATGATGAGAGTTAGCAATAAGACAATGTAATATTGTTGTATTGCAGCCATCCTTTCATATGTTGGTTGTATGAGACCGTTGTGAGCCGTGTTTGAATCAGAGAGGACTCCTTTTAGACTGGATCAACTGAAAGACACTTCCATCTAGTTGTACACATATTTACTCTATTAAATCAACTGCACATTTACTTTATCTATCTATCTATATATATATATATATATATATATATATATATATATATATATATATATATATATATATTGCAGTTTTATGCATCAGTCACACATATCTCAGCAGCAATGATTTTTCTTAAAGTGGTTACTTTAGGTGGATTCACTCTCCACCTCTGCCGCTCAGTCTGTCTCACAGAAGGAGCAGATGTTCTTCTGTCTTTTGTACCAGCGGTGTACAGTAACTGTAACATTCTTTTCAGTCAATGGAAATTCCCAGATTGATTAGCAGCCTCTTTAGCTGGGCCTTTTATCCGCTCTACACCCACAGCCTTCACAAACAGTACTGAGCAATTTGTATTCAGCTGTGCTGAGGATGCAAAGCTCCGGATGTGATTTACTTTAAGTCTGCAAGTTGCTCTATAGATCGGGATGACAGACAAGTAAAGTAAATATAGAGGCTTGCCGGATCACCACTGTATCCATTGCAGCTTTGACTTCCTCGCCCCGCCTTGAGTATTTAGTTGCTGCTGTCACTCCCCTGCCTCGGGGGAGCAGAAGCACTGAGTCAGTACAGAACAGACAGCTAATTTATGGACTTAAAAGCTTTGCCTCCCCCCCCCCCCGCCCCCCCCCCCCCCCCCCCCGCCACCTGGTAGTTGTGCGTGGTACACATGTTCCCATGAGAGCTGAGAATCAGGAGCTCTTACAGGAAAGCCTCACCGGCCTCTAACCCTCATTTCCCCAGACGGTAGTCATGGCTGATTAAAGGAACGGGGCTGGTGCTGATGAAATGATTAGCCCGCTCCTCGCTCCGAATGCTGCCCGAGTTAAACAAGCAGCCTGGAAATCACGCTAAAATGATTGCTGCGTTATATCACTAACCTAGATTGCTGCATCATGTAATAATGCAGCAGTAGAGGTTGTGTGGGGTGTTTGGTAAAGTTTTTGCGTGGATCGATAATAATATGCTCAATGCTATGCCTATATGCACAATGTCAGCAAGACCTACTCGTGCGTTATTGTCTATAGAGAGAAAATAAATACAAAAAAAGACAGGAATGAATCCTGGTTTTGTTTTATCAGCAGTTGTTCGTCTCTTGGTCAAGAGTCCCGTTGACTTCCCGCAGGTCATCACAGACCTGGAGGAGCAGCTGACCACGCTGACTCAGGAGAATGCCGAGCTGAACCGCCAGAACTTCTACCTGTCCAAACAGCTGGACGAGGCGTCCGACGAGAGAGAAGACCGGCTGCATCTCAGCCAGGATGTGGACCGGCTGCGGCGGGAGGTGGCCGACCGTGAAATGCACCTGAACAACCAGAAACAGGTACCGGGGCTGCTGGTGGTCCTGCTCTGGTTGTCGGTTCATGTGTGTGTTCCTTGTCTGCTCATATTGGTTTTCTTCAACAGAAAGGAATGTCGGGTGGACATGCAATGCTCAATTATCCAAAATTGGTGCGTTGTAATGACTTGTTGATAGAATTGGCTGATACTGATATAGTTCAGAGCTCTTTCAGGAGTTTGGTCCCTAAAATGGCTCAAAATGAAACCGGGAAACACTGTCTTTCAAACTTTTGAGCCCAAATTTTTTATTTTGTTTCTACATGGAAATTGCCACAAAATATCAGCTTCCATTAGAGACAACCCACAGGTTTCTGTTGTCTGAGACAGTTGTGCTCCTTCTTTCAGTTCAGGTTCCTTCCCCTTGCCCACTTCCCACTCGCAGCCAGTCAGACACCAGGCTTCCACTTACTCCCATTATGTGATATCTCCACACTACCTTTGACAGGTGACCTACACATCTCTCCCAGCTCTGACACTGTTAAGTGTAAACCAGGCGGCAGAAACCCTGGGAATAATCCAGCATTGTTATGTGCGGCGTTCTGGATGCAGCGAGGAGGCTGTGTGATGCGTGTGTGCGCTGCTGCCCCTGTGGGAGGATCTGTGTGTGGGTGTCCAGCAGCGCTCTCCGTCCTGCTGGTTGTGTAACCAGCAATGGAAGTCATAGACAAGGGATGGGGTGGTGTGTGGGAGGGAGGGATGTGTCATCCCCATCACTCCCAGGTCGTGTCAGCTGTGGAAGCGTTGGACTTCAGAGGGCCGTGGTTTTGCTGCAGCACCAGCACGGGCTATATTTGTCTCCCAGCGCTTTGTCTAAAGCAGTGCGTCGTACGACATAAAACACAGCGCTGAGTGTACGCCCTGTGAATAACAAAACCTTCTGTGCCCCAACATGTCACGTCAACATCTCCGCAGGAGCACCAATGCTGTTTTTCTAATTGCAGTTGAGGAGATAGTAATTAAAACTGAAGGTACAAACAGTCATTTACATGGTGAGCTCTAGCTATGTTGTTTAGGCTGCCATCAAGTTGTCCCCATAAGCCCCGGTGTCTGGGATTGTGATTTATTAACACGGTGCTATGTTACGGTACTACGGCTGACTGAATTCCACGAAGAGGTTCCTGTAAATATAGCCCGTTAACCTCGTTATCGTTCTGCATGATGACCCGTGACCCGTAGGTTCTGGTGGGAGAAAGACCGGGGAGTGGACATCTCGTGTTTGTGCGATGCCAGTTTTTATAGCCCCAGGTCTTCAGCAGGTGAACATCCTGGAGAGAAGACTTTACATGAGTACTTCCTTTACATGTGCTTCCTTGTTTTTACCAAGTGCAGTATTTCTCATCTGAATCCTGTTTTTATATCAGAACCTGGAGACGCTGAAGACCACGTGCACCATGCTGGAGGAGCAGGTTCTGGAGCTGGAGACCCTGAACGACGAGCTGCTGGAGAAGGAGAGACAGTGGGAGGCCTGGAGGTCAACGCTGGAGGACGAGAAGAACCAGGCTGAGAGGAGGACCAGGGACATCCAGAGGCTGCTGGACACAGAGAAACAGAACAGGTTTCAGTAAACTGTTTGCACACGTCACTCATGACTGTGGCAACATTTATTGACTCAATTGGAATTTGTGTTAAGTCTAAGTTTAAATGTCCATTTAGTGTTGAGTTGAGACGTGGAGATATTTTGTAGTTCAACTACGTTTGAGATAAACAGACTTCAGAGGGTTTGAGTTTCTCCACCCATATTGGTTTTAATAGTCCATGATATAATTTAACCAAAAGACATGTTACATTTTTAGAAAGGGTTATGAGTTTCTTTTTCAAGGCTGGAAAAAAAGTGTTTTTTTTTTGCTCTGAATTTTGCTGTTGCTATCAGTGTTGGATCAGCTCCCTCCGCCTACACACATTGAATGCAACAGGTTTGGGTCTATTCTCTAGGGTTTATCAAAATATATTCTGGGAAATATATGAAATTGTTTTCTGAGTCGGTGTAGGCAGCGTCTATGATGAGAACCTGGATACACGAACGCATATTAAAACACCGTCAACAATGGTTTGCTGTGTGCTCCAGGCTTCGTTCAGAGCAGCGCAACTCGGAGTCTCGCCAAGCTGTGGAAAAGGCCGTGAAGGAGCACAAAGCCGAGATCCTGGCCCTGCAACAGGCCCTCAAAGACCAGAAGCTCAAAGCCGAGGGCCTTGTCGACACTGTGAGCATTTCCACGTTAAATAAGTATTTTAATTCACCGTAGTTTTTCTTCAACAAGTTGCAGCAAACGCTTCCCGCTTTCTGTTCTCAGTTGAATGATCTGGAGAAGAAGCATGCCATGCTGGAGATGAACGCCCTCAGTTTGCAGCAAAAGCTGGAGAGTGAGAGGGATCTGAAACAGAGGCTGCTGGAGGAGGTATATAATGCATTTATTTACCCCTGCTGCAAATCGAGCAGAAACATGAACTTGATTTTCTGGTTGTGACATATAGTAGTGGCACAGTTGCCTCGTCCAGCTGGTGATGCAGCAGCTGTTTTACCTCCTCAGCAAGAGAAACTGCAGCAGCAGATGGACGCCCAGAAGACCCACATCTTCCGTCTGACCCAGGGGCTGCAGGACGCTCTGGACCAGACCGACCTGCTGAAGACTGAAAGGACTGACCTGGAGTACCAGCTGGAGAACATCCAGGTGCTGCTAAACACACACACATATGCACACGCACGCACACACACACACACACACACACACACACACACACACACACACACACACACACACACACACATACTTACTAAACACACACATGAGTCTATGAGGTGCATGCACATGTAGACCTGCTGGACTTTCTGTCATTCATTTCTCCCTCACATAAACAAATGCATCCCCCGTCCACCTCTCTGTGTGAAGTGAAGTGCTTGAGGAGGAATTCATGGCAGTAGTGATGTTCATTTAGCTCCACCTGCAGGCTGTGTACTCCCATGAGAAGGTGAAAATGGAGGGGACCATCACCCAGCAGACCAAGCTCATAGACTTCCTCCAGGCCCAGGCCCACGGGGGCTCCAAGAAGAAGAAGGTCAGACACAATGATGTATCTAATTGGATTGAGTAGAATTTGTCTGTCTTCCTACAAAAGTCTGGATGTTTTTGAAAACCCATGAAAAATGTTTATGAAAGTTGTTGTGAAGATTTACACGATACTAAGACTTAAGACTTAAGTATCATTAAATCAAATTAAGTAGACCGATTGTATGTTGGGATATCTGAGAGAGCAAACAGACAAAGTGATGATTAGGTGATTGACTCATTTCTTTGGAACGTGTTCAAAAAAATCTAGATTTGGGATGGCTTTTTAATTAATACGACAAGTTTGATAATTACTGAGATCTAGGACATCCATGTTTTAGTAAATGTATTCATAAGCTGTCATTTACAACTTCCAGCTGCCTCTTTGCACATTCAGAAAGAGTTAGAACCGACGGGAACGTGAGGAGCAAAGTAATGGTTTTAAACAGGTGAACACAGTCGCGGTTCCTTCGTCTCAGGGTCTGTTCGGACGTCGTCGAGAGGACCTGTTGGCTGCCATGGCTGCTCAGGCCCAGGCCCAGGGTCAGGGTCAGGGTCAGGGTCAGGGTCAGAGTCAAGGCCAGGTTTCCCCCGTGCCCTCCATCCAGCCGGTGCCTCTGCAATACAGCGACATGAAAATAGCTTTGGACAAAGAGCGATCCCGCTGCTCTGACCTGGAGGAGGCCCTGCAGAAAATGAGAGCGGAGCTGCGATCTCTGAGAGAGGAAGGTGAGACGGCTTCTAACGGCGTCTTCTCTGAAAGTTTACAGCATTCAACAAGGTATCATACACATAGTTAAAAAGAAAACGACATAAGCTCAATGCATCGATTATTCCCGACCGCAGCGCTCCAGTATAAGGACCACAGTAACTCTGCAAACCCGGCCTCAGCGCGGCAGCAGATGATTATGTCTGCCATGGTGAAGTCTCCGGAGCACCAGCAGGGCCCGACCAACCTGGCGCCCTCCAACTCAGAACGCAGGAAGGCGACTGCGACACCTGAGGGTGAGTGAAGGGATGACGTTTACCGAAGCGCAGCCTTTTCTCTCTCACACACACACACACACACACACACATGCAGGTTCATAGCTTCATACTTGACACACACTGGCCCTCACCTGCACACACATAGACACACACATATAATGTCACTCGCCAAGGATCGTTTATGAAACTCTTACTATCCTTTTTCTTTCACACACCTTTCAGAGAGAAGGAGGGTCACTTTTGAAAGTAAGTTGTCCAAACTTATGGTTTCCTCAGTTTGGTCTCTTATCTCTCTTCTCCTTTTTGCCTCATCCACATCCTTGAAAGGCCAGATTTTAAAAGCTCTGCACTTTTATAAAAAAAAAACCAACCCATGTGAGACCCCACCAGAAGCTGAGAGAGTGCACGGCTTTAGAAATCTGAAGCATTTTGTTCTTAGCCAATCTGATTTGCAGAACTCTGCTCTGCTCTTTAAGTCACTGCAATCCCACCTGAACTTCACATCATACACTAACAGAGATGTACCATGTTATAAACTCTGCGACGCACAAAACGCTGTTTGCACCCACACTGTGAAAAAACAACTAAAAGGTATTATTCAGTCAACGTATTTCATCTTCCAAAAGGGTCAAAGTTACAACAAGTTGTACATGTTAAGCCTCATATTGTGTCTTTATAAAGTAATGCAATTAATTCGCTAATTATGTGAAATCATTGAAATGATATGTCGCTAAAATCAACACTAATAAGTAAGCTAATAAGTGTATATAATAACAAATAAAATGAGCTGTTTGCTTTATTTTGCAACCCAAATCATAGATCTTAGATAATTCTAAAAGTAAATGTTTGTGTTTGAGACTCTTGTGTGAAATGCCGTGGTGGACACACAGTGGGGAGACTTGGTACTGACTGGATAATGCCTTTTTAAAATGCAACAGTGAGAGGGCACAAGCACAAGGGATTGATCAAACCAATATTCTCCTTCCCCCATCTTTGTCTCCAGACTGTACTTGCTTGTGCATTTGTTGCTGACCAGCTTAAAGTTCTTTTGGAAGCCTTCTTTTGTTGGACTGATTTCATAGCGGGTGTGGCATGTGTGCGCTGAGGTTCTGAAGTGACGTGTAATGCACCTGACCGGAGCCGCCTGCCCTCACTGTGTTCCCCCGACTGCATTCAGAGTTCAGCCGTCGCTTGAAGGACAGTCAGAGAGACCGAGAGAGGGAGCGAGAGAGGGCGGTGCACCACAACACCCCTCACCGCTTCACCGTGGGACTCAACATGAGAGCTGCCAAGTGCACCGTGTGCCTGGACACCGTGCACTTCGGTCGCCAGGCTGCTACCTGTCTCGGTGCGTTGCTTTCTGTTTCAACCATGTACAAGAAGATGTCGGGTTTAATCCATAAAGGAACTGATGACATATTCAAACTATAGAGACCATTCGCAATAGGATCACACCAAGGTTTCTGACACTTATACAATTTGTTCAGCAAAGATAATCTTCACAAATAAACGCTGACTTCATTTTGATCTCAACTACACACCTGGAAGGTTTCATGACGCGGTGACAGAATCTGACAGACAGAAATATAAATATATCTAGCAAAGCACTCAAAACCGCCTCTGGTAGTTTCCCGCTACAGTAGGTGGTCCAGGTCAACATGTTGCCATGATGACTCACACACACACACACACACACACACTCACACACACACACACACACTCACAAGGTGAAAACAATACTACATTTTCATCGTTCATATGTTGGAGATTGCTTTCTATGACAATGTTTTTTTTTTCTTCTCTCTCCTCAGAATGTCACGCATTATGCCACCCGAAATGCTCCCCCTGCCTTTCAGCCACGTGTGGCATGTCCAGCGACTGCTCCCTGCATCTGTCTGAGGGCCTGTGTCGGGACAAAGGCAGCTCCCCGGGCCAGCAGCTCAAAGAGGCCAGCGGACACATGCACCTGGAGGGCTGGATGAAGCAGCCCAGGTTAGCTTTGGGCATAGCGATGTCGTTGTTTAAGCTTCTCTCTCACTGGTCTGTGCCATTCGGTGCTACGATTTGGGTACAGATCCTGCGTTAGGGTTCCCACACATCACATGCATCTTAGCAGGATGGTGTGTCTGCTTGTTAATACGCATCATGTTGCAAATCTGTCATTCGTACGATACACAGTAGTTTCTCTTTTGTGCTGCCTCATTGTGAGCCTGTCATCCCCTCCCACTGATCAAGTCCTCTCAGGCTCTCTTAGTTATGTTTTGTCTGGCAAAGTCCACCCATCTGGTGCTAAAACCAGTTCAAACAAATCATCTGTGCTCCGTGGTAATAAAGTTGCTTCTTGTGTTTGCAGGAATGGGAAGCGAGGCCAGGGCTGGGAGAGAAAGTACATGGTCCTGGACGGGACTAAAGTGTCCATATACGAGATAGAGCCCAGAGAAGGTTTCCCTCTTTTACCTGTGCAACACAACAACACACAGCAGCATTCCATGGATCTACCGGAGCGTGAAAGTGTTCCGTGTTGTCTCTGTGTGTTATTCAGACTCAGTGAAGCCACTGGAAGAGTTTGACCTGTGCTTGTCGGACGGAGAGGTGGTTGTTCATGGAGCAGTGGGGGCATCGGAACTGCCCAACACCGCCAAGTCAGGTACAAAATACAAAGTGTGCTGTTCTCTGCATGTCGGGATCACCCTCCTAACAACTGATTTACAAGCTAAAACAAGAACATATGTATGAGTGTATATTCTGAAGGCATACCTTACTTATGTGTCAGATGTCCCCTACGTCCTGAAGCTGGAGTCCCGTTGTCACACCCCCTGCTGGCCCGGACAGTTAATGTACTTCATGGCTCCCAGTTTCCCAGATAAGCAGCGCTGGGTGGCCGTCATGGAGTCGGTGGTGGCCGGGGGCCGAGCCTCACGGGAGAAGGCCGAGGCCGACGCAGTGAGTATCTCCGGAGCAGGCGAGGGACGACCGGTTCTCTGTGTCCTCGACGTCCGTTACGATCACAGTCACAGGCAACTGTCTTGTTTATGGCTATGGTCGTAATCTCACTGTTTAACTGTGTGGGGGCTATTCATAAGTTTAACATTAATTTAAAGACATCGGCTTTAGGTTTAGAGTTTGAACTAAAAAACCCCCAGTTCACTTATCTGTGTCGTTAATTGTCACCTTCTTCTCTCCTCTTCTCTTTCCCTCCTCTCTCTTTGTCTTTCTCACTGCTGTTTGTTGCTTTTCCATCATGCCACACTGTATGTCCGGTATATGGGCATGTTTTGTTGATTTGCTCTATTCTACCCATTCCACTGGGTTTCATTGCAAACATAGGCTGCTGGGTCCAAAAGACAAATGGTTCTGTCTCCTCTGGTCCAGGTAAAACGCTACAAAGATACAGACATATACGACTGACTGACATGCACACCTGCAGACCCTTCACCAGGCACGCAGTAGTGCATGTGTCTGTCACTGTGTTGGTTGGTCGTCATCCCCCCCCCCCCCCCCCCCTGCTCTCACCTCACCTGCTGTGACCACTCCTCACCCTCACTATTCTCTGCTGCACTGTCATGTCCTGTGAACTCTGTGTTCATGTAGTAGTTTCGATGTAGCTGAAAGGAGTCTTTGGTGTTTTGTTTTATAACCACAGTACACACCTTCTCACCAAGATGTTGGCTCATCTTTGGGTTGATCCCCTCCAGAGGCCCAGGGATCACACCGTGGGTTTTCACCTGCTGGTGTACTCGTCTGTGTTTTTACCCTGCTGCCCCTCTGCACCCTCTTCAGAGACTGGGACTCGAGTCACGCGACTGACTCATCTGTGACACACAAGTGACTGACAAACTGGGCAGAATCAATTTGACTTTTAATCAACTTGACTTGCGTTTGGAGGATTTAGAGTAGACTTTGGCATGTATCAGAATGACTTGAAACTAATATGTTCTCCATCTTTTAACATGTGACTTGATTCATTTCCCATGCTGCTATTATGAACACAATATAAACTGAGGTTCGCCGGTTTAGAGTGAGTCGCCTCATTTAGATAGTGCTGTTTTGGGACGTTTCTGGGCGGCAACCTCTATACAAACATAGCGACCAGGTGCCAGATTGTAAGCACGCATCTGAGAGGAGGCTATGAAAATGGCAGACAAAAGCGTGGAAAAAATTGCAAATATAGCAGACGAAGCTGGTTCCAAAACAAGGGCGAGTCTGGGGTTGGCTTTCACCCGCTGGCGAGAACCCCAACCCTCAGTGAGCCGGGGAGAAGGGGCCAACTGTGAATGTTGTGTTTACAGACTGCAACCGACAAATTCTGCTTCGTGTGCCTCTAACTCAGCCTGATTAATCATCTCCAGAAGTATGTCATTTCAAAACAGGACGTTTACTGATAACACAATATATTTATGAGCTCTTTGTTTAACCTATTCATTGTAGCATATGTAACAGTTTTCTTTTGTAAAACCTAATGGAAAGAACTCGTATTATAAGTGGACATCCTAACTGATGGAGGTTCATAATTAAAAGGTGCTTCAAGGGTTAACAATGTGACCTCACTGGGACTCAGGACCGGAGACTGACTTGTGACTTGGTCCCACCTCTGACGCCGTAAACCTTGCACTCAGTCCTGCAGCCGCCCGGCCCCCTGTGCTCTGCTCCTCTGCCGCCTCCCCCTGAGGTCGCGTTGAGGTGCGGACCCTGCTGACGCGTCGCCCCTCTCTGCTCTTACAGAAGCTGCTCGGAAACTCTCTCCTAAAGCTGGAGGGAGACGATAGGCTGGACATCAACTGCACCCTCCCCCTCACAGACCAGGTACCGCCACACATGACATTTTATTCAAAAACACGTGTATTGGAGTTTAGTGTGCACATACAGTAAACATATTGTATTTCCTAAATAACAAATCTGCTGTTTTTAGACATTTTGTCGTGTTGATCATTTAGAAAACACATTTTATCCACAGTAAGAATGATCTTAATTTATGAAGGGACATGGAGCACAGAGCAGATGCTCGAGGCTCACTGCCAAGGTCTGCCACATGTTGCTCCTGTTTGAAATTGCACCATGTTCACCGAAATAATTATGCTTATGTTAATGATGTTTTCTTGCTGTGCTGCAGATAGTTATGGTGGGCTCTGAAGAGGGTCTGTATGCCCTGAATGTTATCAAGAACTCTCTAACTCACATCCCTGGCCTGGGATCAGTCTTTCAGATCCACATCATCAAAGAGCAGGAGAAACTGCTGATGATTGTTGGTGAGATGTCCAGCTTTGTTATTGTCAATAGATGATAACTGTCTACTGAGCAGCAGGATCTGAGTCTAGACTTTGAATTAATTCAATTCAGGGAGTGAGTGTTGTTCATAAATCACAAAGCCAATATCCCCTGCCATTTAAAGTAACCGGCATAATTATTATTCATCATTAAAAACTTTGAGAATCAACACTGCCATCTAATAATTCTGGTGAAACTTATAGATGTGATTCATCTTGTCACACAGGACAGCATGGTGACTAATATGGGAATTGTCTTGTCCTGCTGGAACATCAGCTACAGTGTAACGTGTGTGTGTGTGTGTGTGTGTGTGTGTGTGTGTGTGTGTGTGTGTGTGTGTGTGTGTGTGTGTGTGTGTGTGTGTGTGTGTGTGTGTGTGTGTGTGTGTGTGTGTGTGTGTGTGTGTGTGCGCTGCAGGGGACGAGAGGGCGTTATGTCTGGTGGAGATTAAGAGAGTGAAGCAGTCTCTGGCCCAGTCCCACCTGCCCAGCCAGTCTGAGCTGGCTCCCTACATCTTTGAGACGGTGAAGGGCTGCCATCTGTTTGCTGCGGGGAGAGTAGGTCTTCATCTCCTCTTTGAAGCTTGAGATAAAGCTCCCTGACTTTAAAGCGCTTTCGATTTTGTCGGTGGAAAAATGCGACTTGAGAAAGTGACGTCTGCGTTCTGTTTACAGATAGACAACGGACCTTGTATATGTGCTGCTATGCCTAACAAGATTACCATTCTGCGCTACAACGACAACCTCAACAAATACTGCATTCGTAAGGCGAGTATGACCTGTTGGCTCCATTTGTTCACAACACATCACATGGTCCTATGTTCTCAGGGTCCTATGTTGTCATGGTCCTATGTTTCCATGGTCCTATGTTCTCAAGGTTCTATGTTCTCATGGTCCTATGTTTCCATGGTCCTATGTTTCCATGGTCCTATGTTCTCATGGTTCTATGTTCTCATGGTCCAATGTTCTCAGGGTCCTATGTTGTCATGGTCCTATGTTCTCATGGTCCTATGTTCTCAGGGTCCTATGTTTCCATGGTCCTATGTTTCCATGGTCCTATGTTCTCATGGTCCTATGTTCTCATGGTCCTATGTTCTCATGGTCCTATGTTCTCATGGGTCCTATGTTTCCATGGTCCTATGTTCTCATGGTCCTATGTTCTCATGGTCCTATGTTTCCATGGTGTTATGTTCTCATGGTCTTATGTTCTCAGGGTCCTATGTTCTCATGGTCCTATGTTCTCATGGTCCTATGTTTCCATGGTCCTATGTTCTCATGGTTCTATGTTCTCATGGTCCAATGTTCTCAGGGTCCTATGTTGTCATGGTCCTATGTTCTCATGGTCCTATGTTCTCAGGGTCCTATGTTCTCATGGTCCTATGTTCTCATGGTCCTATGTTCTCATGGGTCCTATGTTTCCATGGTCCTATGTTCTCATGGTCCTATGTTCTCATGGTCCTATGTTTCCATGGTGTTATGTTCTCATGGTCTTATGTTCTCAGGGTCCTATGTTCTCATGGTCCTATGTTCTCATGGTCCTATGTTCTCATGGGTCTATGTTTCCATGGTCCTATGTTCTCATGGTCCTATGTTCCCAGGATCCTATGTTCCCATGGTCCCATGTTCCCATGCTCCAACAGAGAACAGTGGTTTTTAATAGTATGGCATGCAGCAATAAAGCATAGGACCCTTGGAACACAGATACACTCCCAATCAGAAGAGCGGCCGATAATGTGCATGTTCTTCAACGTGTCAGGATCACATTCATTTATTCTTTTGTTAATAAATAGAGAATACATATATCTACTGCCATGATAAAGGTGTATGAACAGCCCAAAATGTTGTCTGTCACTCATGTCTCTGTTCTTCATCTCACAGGAGATTGAAACTCTGGAGCCCTGCAGCTGCATCCATCTGACCAGCTACAGCATCATCATCGGCACCAACAAGTTCTACGAGATTGAGATGAAGCAGTTTGTGCTCGAGGGTGAGGACAGGACGACACAAGTGTAATACCACAACATAAACATAACAGCAGATCTGGTGTTATAAAATCAAAACACGGGAAAACCTTCAGCTAAAAAAAAAAACCCAAACGACACAGACCTTGATCAGATTGTGTGCAAGATATTGCTTTATTTCAAGATGTACCTGCTTTTGTAAAACTAAAAACTCCCTCAGACTGTCTGCTTCACTTGCATTCAGAGATATCTTGTCACAAGATACCTCTGGATGCAGGTGAAGCAGACAGTGTGTGGGAGTGTTTAGTTCTATATACGTCTTCTCCTACTTACCTGTTGACCTACTGGTGTGCAAAAGTTTTAATACCTGCTTGAAACACCTATACAAGAGCATAATGTAATATCATTAGGTACCAGACAATCACAGGATACAATGTAAGAATCATTTGACTCAATGTGTCGATAAGCCTCATAAGACGCATCACTTCAAAATAGCGCTTTGATCCGCTGCAGAGTTCCTGGACAAGAACGACGTGTCTCTCGCCTCGGCGGTGTTTGCAGCCTCGTCCCACAGCTTCCCCATCGCCATCATGCAGGTGGCCAGCAGCATGCAGAAGGAGGAATACCTGCTGTGTTTTCACGGTGTGTTGCTTCTATATTTACGTTTACAACACCAGATTAACAACTAGTTGAGACGTTTTTACCTCTACTAAAAATGCAAGTCGTAAAATTGTACTTTGTAATGCAGGGTGACCCTTGTCTTTTGACCATCTAATATATAAGTACGCTTTATGTATGTGGCAGAGTTCGGAGTGTTTGTGGACACGTACGGACGAAGAAGCCGCACTGAGGACATTAAGTGGAGTCGTCTGCCTCTGTCCTTTGGTAAATACATTTTTTTAACTTCTACTGCTTTTTGATAAATCTGAAATCAGCAATATGGCATCAAATAGTTGTATCTGTTCCCCTGGTGCAGCCTACAGAGAGCCCTACCTGTTTCTCACCTACTTCAACTCACTGGACGTCATCGAGGTTCAGGGACATGCTTCTCTGGGGTGAGACCGACCGGCTTCCTCCGACTAAATTTGACAAAGTTAAGATTTTGGGCGGTCGGCTGTATTTCTCACTTCGCTGTCTATACTTCCAGTCCTACAGTGTTGGCTCACCTGGACATCCCCAACCCACGCTACCTTGGCCCGGCCATCTCCTCCGGGGCCATTTACCTGGCCTCCTCCTACCAGAACAAACTGCGGGTCATCTGCTGTAAGGGGAGTCTGATCAGAGAAACTGGAGAGCTGCAGAGGACCGGCTCCAGCAGAGGGTTAGCTGCCTTCCTTCGTTTGAGCAACAAATAAACACAACCAAAGAGAGAACAAATGCAGAATTGTGTGTGTGTGTAGGTGGATTAAAAACACTTAAACACCTACAAAAACCTGTTACCTCAAAACACATTGCAGTTCAGATGCACAGGTAGAAAACACCACTGTTTGTATTGGATAGGCCAACAGCGCCATCTGCTGTCAAAACATCAGATGTGGTTTCTTCCAGACGGCTGGTGTTCCCGGTAACATGGTGAACCACTGTTGTGAGACGCTGCCCTTTGCTTTGTCTCTACAGCAGTCCCAGTAAGCGAGGCCCACCCACCTACACCGAGCACATCACCAAGCGCTTGACCTCGGGCCCCGGCAGCCACGACGGCCTGCATCGGGAGCCCAGCACACCGCATCGGTACCGGGAGGGCCGCACCGAGTTCAGACGGGACAAGTCTCCCGCCCGGCCGCTGGACAGGGAGAAGTCGCCGGGCAGAGTGCTCGACAGCCGCAGGGAGAGGTCACCCGGGAGGTTCGGAGACAGCACCCGACTTCACGCCGGATCCGTCCGAACGCAGCTCGCCCCCGTTAACAAGGTAGTGTGGGGGGGGGGGTCCCGCTGGCTGAGATGGACAGCACAGAACTGGAGGTCCTTGGGCTTACTCCCTCTTTCATGTCTCTCTCAACGATCAACTGCAGCAAATACCAATGTCCTGCAACACAACGCACAGAGGTTCCATTACTACACACGTGCATGCACTTATACATGTTGTTATAGCATACTTTGACTGACATTTATATGATATACTATACTAGGACTTTCTTTCAATATTTTTATTTTTTGACATGCTATACTATGACTGTTTTCGACATGCTATACTACTATACTATATATCCCCAGCTCCGGCTCTGTTATTCTCATGTCATTGTGTCCATGAGCAAGACACTTAACCCCAAAATTGCTACCTTAGCTGTGTATATAGTGTGTAGATAGATACTGAAGGATGACTGTTTTTCACTGTTTTCGACATACTATACTATGACTGTTTTTCACTATTTTTGACATGACTTGGGTGACCGTGGATAAATGGAGAACAGGGCTGCCTTTCAACTGTCAGTGGTTCAATCCCCGGCTCCGACTCTGCTAGTCTCATGTCAATGTGTAAATGAGCAAGACACCTAACTCCAAAATTGCTACCGTAGCTGTGTTTTTAGTGTGTAGATAGATACTGAAGGATGACTGTAATGAATGTTTTTCACTGTTTTCAACATGCTATACTCTGACTGTTTTTCACTTTTTTTGACATACTATACTATGACTGTTTTCGACATGCTATACTATGACTGTTTTCGACATGCTATACTATGACTGTTTTTCAATTTTTTCGACATGCTATACTATGACTGTTTTCGACATGCTATACTATGACTGTTTTTCACTTTTTTTGACATGCTATACTATGACTGTTTTTCACTTTTTCCGACATACTATACTATGACTGTTTTTCAGTTTTTTCGACATGCTATACTATGACTGTTTTCGACATGCTATACTATGACTGTTTTCGACATCTTATACTATGACTGTTTTTCACTTTTTTCGACATGCTATACTATGACTGTTTTTCAATTTTTGTGACATACTATACTATGACTGTTTTTCACTTTTTTCGACATGCTATACTATGACTGTTTTTCAATTTTTGTGACATGCTACACTATGACTGTTTTTCACTTTTTCCGACATGCTATACTATGACTGTTTTCGACATGCTATACTATGACTGTTTTCGACATCTTATACTATGACTGTTTTTCACTTTTTTCGACATACTATACTATGACTGTTTTTCACTTTTTTTGACATACTATACTATGACTGTTTTCGACATGCTATACTATGACTGTTTTTCACTTTTTTTGACATACTATACTATGACTGTTTTTAACTTTTTCCGACATGCTATACTATGACTGTTTTTCAATTTGTTCGACATACTGTACTATTACTGTTTTTCAATTTTTTCGACATGCTATACTATGACTGTTTTTCACTTTTTTTGACATACTATACTATGACTGTTTTTAACTTTTTCCGACATGCTATACTATGACTGTTTTTCACTTTTTTTGACATGCTATACTATGACTGTTTTTCACTTTTTTCGACATGCTATACTATGACTGTTTTCGACATACTATACTATGACTGTTTTTCAATTTTTTCGACATACTATACTATGACTGTTTTTCACTTTTTTCGACATACTATACTATGACTGTTTTCGACATGCTATACTATGACTGTTTTTCACTTTTTTTGACATACTATACTATGACTGTTTTTAACTTTTTCCGACATGCTATACTATGACTGTTTTTCAATTTGTTCGACATACTGTACTATTACTGTTTTTCAATTTTTTCGACATGCTATACTATGACTGTTTTTCACTTTTTTTGACATACTATACTATGACTGTTTTTAACTTTTTCCGACATGCTATACTATGACTGTTTTTCACTTTTTTTGACATGCTATACTATGACTGTTTTTCACTTTTTTCGACATGCTATACTATGACTGTTTTCGACATACTATACTATGACTGTTTTTCAATTTTTTTGACATGCTATACTATGACTGTTTTCGACATCTTATACTATGACTGTTTTTCACTTTTTTCGACATACTATACTATGACTGTTTTTCACTTTTTTTGACATACTATACTATGACTGTTTTCGACATACTATACTATGACTGTTTTTCACTTTTTTTGACATACTATACTATGACTGTTTTTTACTTTTTCCGACATGCTATACTATGACTGTTTTTCAATTTGTTCGACATACTGTACTATTACTGTTTTTTCAATTTTTCGACATGCTATACTATGACTGTTTTCGACATGCTATACTGACTGTTTTTCACTTTTTTTGACATGCTATACTATGACTGTTTTCGACATGCTATACTATGACTGTTTTCGACATCTTATACTATGACTGTTTTTCACTTTTTTCGACATACTATACTATGACTGTTTTTCACTTTTTTTGACATACTATACTATGACTGTTTTCGACATGCTATACTATGACTGTTTTTCACTTTTTTTGACATGACTTGGGTGACCGTGGATAAGTGGAGAATGGGGCTGCCTTTCAATCAGAGGGTCAGTGGTTTGATCCCTGGCTCCGGCTCTGCTATTCTCATGTCATTGTGTCCATGAGCAAGACACTTAACCCCAAAATTGCTACCGTAGCTGCGTATATAGTGTGTAGATAGATACTGAAAGATGACTGTTTTTCACTTTTTTCGACATACTATACTATGACTGTTTTCGACATGCTATACTATGACTGTTTTTCAATTTTTTCAACATGCTATACTATGACTGTTTTCGACATTCTATACTATGACTGTTTTTCACTATTTTTGACATGACTTGGGTGACCGTGGATAAATGGAGAACAGGGCTGCCTTTCAATCTGAGGGTCAGTGGTTCAATCCCCGGCTCCGACTCTGCTAGTCTCATGTCAATGTGTATATGAGCAAGACACCTAACTCCAAAATTGCTACCGTAGCTGTGTTTTTAGTGTGTAGATAGATACTGAAGGATGACTGTAATGAATGTTTTTCACTTTTTTCAACATGCTATACTTTGACTGTTTTTCACTGTTTTTGACACGCTATACTATGACTGTTTTCGACATGCTAGACTGACTGTTTTTCACTTTTTTCGACATGCTATACTATGACTGTTTTTCAATTTTTTCGACATGACTTGGGTGACCGTGGGTAAGTGGCGAACAGGGCTGCCTTTCAATCAGTGGGTGAGTGGTTCGATCCCCGTCTCCAGCTGTGCAAATCTCATGTCATTGTGTCCATGAGCAAGACACTTAACCCCAAAACTGTTACCGTAGCTGTGTCTCTAGTGTGTAGATAGGTACTGAAGGATGAATGTTTTTCACTGTTTTCGACATACTGTACCATTACTGTTTTTCACTTTTTCCGACATGCTATACTATGACTGTTTTCGACATGCTATACTATGACTGTTTTCGACATGCTATACTATGACTGTTTTTCACTTTTTTCGACATACTATACTATGACTGTTTTTCGACATACTATACTATGACTGTTTTTCACTTTTTTCGACATACTATACTATGACTGTTTTCGACATGCTATACTATGACTGTTTTCGACATGCTATACTATGACTGTTTTTCACTGTTTTCGACATCTTATACTATGACTGTTTTTCACTTTTTTCGACATACTATACTATGACTGTTTTTCACTTTTTCCGACATGCTATACTATGACTGTTTTCGACATGCTATACTATGACTGTTTTTCACTTTTTTCGACATACTATACTATGACTGTTTTTCGACATACTATACTATGACTGTTTTTCACTTTTTTCGACATGCTATACTATGACTGTTTTCGACATGCTATACTATGATTGTTTTTCACTTTTTTCGACATGCTATACTTTGACTGTTTTTCACTTTTTTCGACATACTATACTATGACTGTTTTCGACATGCTATACTATGACTGTTTTTCACTTTTTCGACATGCTATACTATGACTGTTTTTCAATTTTTTCGACATGCTATACTATGACTGTTTTCGACATGCTATACTATGACTGTTTTTCACTTTTTCCGACATGCTATACTATGACTGTTTTTCACTTTTTTCGACATACTATACTTTGACTGTTTTTCATTTTTTTCGACATTCTATACTATGACTGTTTTTCAATTTTTTCGACATGCTATACTATGACTGTTTTCGACATGCTATACTATGACTGTTTTTCACTTTTTTCGACATACTATACTATGACTGTTTTTCACTTTTTTCGACATGCTATACTATGACTGTTTTCGACATGCTATGCTATGACTGTTTTTCACTTTTTTTGACATACTATACTATGACTGTTTTTCACTTTTTTTGACATGACTTGGGTGACCGTAGATAAGTGGAGAATGGGGCTGCCTTTCAATCAGAAGGTCAGTGGTTCGATCCCCGGCTCTGCTATTCTCATGTCATTGTGTCCATGAGCAAGACACTTAACCCCAAAATTGCTACCGTAGCTGCGTATATAGTGTGTAGATAGATACTGAAAGATGAATGATTTTCACTTTTTTCGACATGCTATACTTTGACTGTTTTTCACTGTTTTTGACACGCTATACTATGACTGTTTTCAACATGCTATACTACGACTGTTTTTCAATTTTTTCAACATGCTATACTATGACTGTTTTCGACATTCTATACTATGACTGTTTTTCACTTTTTTCGACATACTATATTATGACTGTTTTTCACTTTTTTCGACAAGCTTTACTATGACTGTTTTTCACTATTTTTGACATGACTTGGGTGACCGTGGATAAATGGAGAACAAGGCTGCCTTTCAATCTGAGGGTCAGTGGTTCAATCCCCGGCTCCAACTCAGCTAGTCTCATGTCAATGTGTATATGAGCAAGACACCTAACTCCAAAATTGCTACCGTAGCTGTGTTTTTAGTGTGTAGATAGATACTGAAGGATGACTGTAATGAATGTTTTTCACTTTTTTCGACATACTATACTATGACTGTTTTCGACATGCTATACTATGACTGTTTTCGACATGCTATACTATGACTGTTTTTCACTTTTTTCGACATACTATACTATGACTGTTTTCGACATGCTATACTATGACTGTTTTTCACTTTTTCGACATGCTATACTATGACTGTTTTTCACTTTTTCCGACATGCTATACTATGACTGTTTTCGACATGCTATACTATGACTGTTTTCGACATGCTATACTATGACTGTTTTTCACTTTTTTCGACATACTATACTATGACTGTTTTTCGACATACTATACTATGACTGTTTTTCACTTTTTTCGACATACTATACTATGACTGTTTTCGACATGCTATACTATGACTGTTTTTCACTTTTTTCGACATGCTATACTATGACTGTTTTCGACATGCTATACTATGACTGTTTTTCACTGTTTTCGACATCTTATACTATGACTGTTTTTCACTTTTTTTGACATACTATACTATGACTGTTTTTAACTTTTTCCGACATGCTATACTATGACTGTTTTTCAATTTGTTCGACATACTGTACTATTACTGTTTTTCAATTTTTTCGACATGCTATACTATGACTGTTTTTCACTTTTTTTGACATACTATACTATGACTGTTTTTAACTTTTTCCGACATGCTATACTATGACTGTTTTTCACTTTTTTTGACATGCTATACTATGACTGTTTTTCACTTTTTTCGACATGCTATACTATGACTGTTTTCGACATACTATACTATGACTGTTTTTCAATTTTTTTGACATGCTATACTATGACTGTTTTCGACATCTTATACTATGACTGTTTTTCACTTTTTTCGACATACTATACTATGACTGTTTTTCACTTTTTTTGACATACTATACTATGACTGTTTTCGACATACTATACTATGACTGTTTTTCACTTTTTTTGACATACTATACTATGACTGTTTTTTACTTTTTCCGACATGCTATACTATGACTGTTTTTCAATTTGTTCGACATACTGTACTATTACTGTTTTTTCAATTTTTCGACATGCTATACTATGACTGTTTTCGACATGCTATACTGACTGTTTTTCACTTTTTTTGACATGCTATACTATGACTGTTTTCGACATGCTATACTATGACTGTTTTCGACATCTTATACTATGACTGTTTTTCACTTTTTTCGACATACTATACTATGACTGTTTTTCACTTTTTTTGACATACTATACTATGACTGTTTTCGACATGCTATACTATGACTGTTTTTCACTTTTTTTGACATGACTTGGGTGACCGTGGATAAGTGGAGAATGGGGCTGCCTTTCAATCAGAGGGTCAGTGGTTTGATCCCTGGCTCCGGCTCTGCTATTCTCATGTCATTGTGTCCATGAGCAAGACACTTAACCCCAAAATTGCTACCGTAGCTGCGTATATAGTGTGTAGATAGATACTGAAAGATGACTGTTTTTCACTTTTTTCGACATACTATACTATGACTGTTTTCGACATGCTATACTATGACTGTTTTTCAATTTTTTCAACATGCTATACTATGACTGTTTTCGACATTCTATACTATGACTGTTTTTCACTATTTTTGACATGACTTGGGTGACCGTGGATAAATGGAGAACAGGGCTGCCTTTCAATCTGAGGGTCAGTGGTTCAATCCCCGGCTCCGACTCTGCTAGTCTCATGTCAATGTGTATATGAGCAAGACACCTAACTCCAAAATTGCTACCGTAGCTGTGTTTTTAGTGTGTAGATAGATACTGAAGGATGACTGTAATGAATGTTTTTCACTTTTTTCAACATGCTATACTTTGACTGTTTTTCACTGTTTTTGACACGCTATACTATGACTGTTTTCGACATGCTAGACTGACTGTTTTTCACTTTTTTCGACATGCTATACTATGACTGTTTTTCAATTTTTTCGACATGACTTGGGTGACCGTGGGTAAGTGGCGAACAGGGCTGCCTTTCAATCAGTGGGTGAGTGGTTCGATCCCCGTCTCCAGCTGTGCAAATCTCATGTCATTGTGTCCATGAGCAAGACACTTAACCCCAAAACTGTTACCGTAGCTGTGTCTCTAGTGTGTAGATAGGTACTGAAGGATGAATGTTTTTCACTGTTTTCGACATACTGTACCATTACTGTTTTTCACTTTTTCCGACATGCTATACTATGACTGTTTTCGACATGCTATACTATGACTGTTTTCGACATGCTATACTATGACTGTTTTTCACTTTTTTCGACATACTATACTATGACTGTTTTTCGACATACTATACTATGACTGTTTTTCACTTTTTTCGACATACTATACTATGACTGTTTTCGACATGCTATACTATGACTGTTTTCGACATGCTATACTATGACTGTTTTTCACTGTTTTCGACATCTTATACTATGACTGTTTTTCACTTTTTTCGACATACTATACTATGACTGTTTTTCACTTTTTCCGACATGCTATACTATGACTGTTTTCGACATGCTATACTATGACTGTTTTTCACTTTTTTCGACATACTATACTATGACTGTTTTTCGACATACTATACTATGACTGTTTTTCACTTTTTTCGACATGCTATACTATGACTGTTTTCGACATGCTATACTATGATTGTTTTTCACTTTTTTCGACATGCTATACTTTGACTGTTTTTCACTTTTTTCGACATACTATACTATGACTGTTTTCGACATGCTATACTATGACTGTTTTTCACTTTTTCGACATGCTATACTATGACTGTTTTTCAATTTTTTCGACATGCTATACTATGACTGTTTTCGACATGCTATACTATGACTGTTTTTCACTTTTTCCGACATGCTATACTATGACTGTTTTTCACTTTTTTCGACATACTATACTTTGACTGTTTTTCATTTTTTTCGACATTCTATACTATGACTGTTTTTCAATTTTTTCGACATGCTATACTATGACTGTTTTCGACATGCTATACTATGACTGTTTTTCACTTTTTTCGACATACTATACTATGACTGTTTTTCACTTTTTTCGACATGCTATACTATGACTGTTTTCGACATGCTATGCTATGACTGTTTTTCACTTTTTTTGACATACTATACTATGACTGTTTTTCACTTTTTTTGACATGACTTGGGTGACCGTAGATAAGTGGAGAATGGGGCTGCCTTTCAATCAGAAGGTCAGTGGTTCGATCCCCGGCTCTGCTATTCTCATGTCATTGTGTCCATGAGCAAGACACTTAACCCCAAAATTGCTACCGTAGCTGCGTATATAGTGTGTAGATAGATACTGAAAGATGAATGATTTTCACTTTTTTCGACATGCTATACTTTGACTGTTTTTCACTGTTTTTGACACGCTATACTATGACTGTTTTCAACATGCTATACTACGACTGTTTTTCAATTTTTTCAACATGCTATACTATGACTGTTTTCGACATTCTATACTATGACTGTTTTTCACTTTTTTCGACATACTATATTATGACTGTTTTTCACTTTTTTCGACAAGCTTTACTATGACTGTTTTTCACTATTTTTGACATGACTTGGGTGACCGTGGATAAATGGAGAACAAGGCTGCCTTTCAATCTGAGGGTCAGTGGTTCAATCCCCGGCTCCAACTCAGCTAGTCTCATGTCAATGTGTATATGAGCAAGACACCTAACTCCAAAATTGCTACCGTAGCTGTGTTTTTAGTGTGTAGATAGATACTGAAGGATGACTGTAATGAATGTTTTTCACTTTTTTCGACATACTATACTATGACTGTTTTCGACATGCTATACTATGACTGTTTTCGACATGCTATACTATGACTGTTTTTCACTTTTTTCGACATACTATACTATGACTGTTTTCGACATGCTATACTATGACTGTTTTTCACTTTTTCGACATGCTATACTATGACTGTTTTTCACTTTTTCCGACATGCTATACTATGACTGTTTTCGACATGCTATACTATGACTGTTTTTCACTTTTTTCGACATACTATACTATGACTGTTTTTCGACATACTATACTATGACTGTTTTTCACTTTTTTCGACATACTATACTATGACTGTTTTCGACATGCTATACTATGACTGTTTTTCACTTTTTTCGACATGCTATACTATGACTGTTTTCGACATGCTATACTATGACTGTTTTTCACTGTTTTCGACATCTTATACTATGACTGTTTTTCACTTTTTTCGACATACTATACTATGACTGTTTTTCAATTTTTTCGACATGCTATACTATTACTGTTTTAGACATGAAAATACTATGACTGTTTTTCTATTTTTTCAACATGCTATACTATGACTGTTTTTCACTTTTTTTGACATGCTATACTATGACTGTTTTTCACTTTTTCCGACATGCTATACTATGACTGTTTTCGACATGCTATACTATGACTGTTTTCGACATGCTATACTATGACTGTTTTCGACATGCTATACTATGACTGTTTTTCACTTTTTTTGACATGACTTGGGTGACCGTGGATAAGTGGAGAATGGGGCTGCCTTTCAATCAGAGGGTCAGTGGTTTGATCCCTGGCTCCGGCTCTGCTATTCTCATGTCATTGTGTCCATGAGCAAGACACTTAACCCCAAAATTGCTACCGTAGCTGCGTATATAGTGTGTAGATAGATACTGAAAGATGACTGTTTTTCACTTTTTTCGACATACTATACTATGACTGTTTTCGACATGCTATACTATGACTGTTTTTCAATTTTTTCAACATGCTATACTATGACTGTTTTCGACATTCTATACTATGACTGTTTTTCACTATTTTTGACATGACTTGGGTGACCGTGGATAAATGGAGAACAGGGCTGCCTTTCAATCTGAGGGTCAGTGGTTCAATCCCCGGCTCCGACTCTGCTAGTCTCATGTCAATGTGTATATGAGCAAGACACCTAACTCCAAAATTGCTACCGTAGCTGTGTTTTTAGTGTGTAGATAGATACTGAAGGATGACTGTAATGAATGTTTTTCACTTTTTTCAACATGCTATACTTTGACTGTTTTTCACTGTTTTTGACACGCTATACAATGACTGTTTTCGACATGCTAGACTGACTGTTTTTCACTTTTTTCGACATGCTATACTATGACTGTTTTTCAATTTTTTCGACATGACTTGGGTGACCGTGGGTAAGTGGCGAACAGGGCTGCCTTTCAATCAGTGGGTGAGTGGTTCGATCCCCGTCTCCGGCTGTGCAAATCTCATGTCATTGTGTCCATGAGCAAGACACTTAACCCCAAAACTGTTACCGTAGCTGTGTCTCTAGTGTGTAGATAGATACTGAAGGATGAATGTTTTTCACTGTTTTCGACATACTGTACTATTACTGTTTTTCACTTTTTCCGACATGCTATACTATGACTGTTTTCGACATGCTATACTATGACTGTTTTCGACATGCTATACTATGACTGTTTTTCACTTTTTCGACATGCTATACTATGACTGTTTTTCAATTTTTTCGACATGCTATACTATGACTGTTTTCGACATGCTATACTATGACTGTTTTTCACTTTTTCCGACATGCTATACTATGACTGTTTTCGACATGCTATACTATGACTGTTTTTCACTTTTTTCGACATGCTATACTTTGACTGTTTTTCATTTTTTTCGACATTCTATACTATGACTGTTTTTCAATTTTTTCGACATGCTATACTATGACTGTTTTTCACTTTTTTTGACATACTATACTATGACTGTTTTTCACTTTTTTTGACATGACTTGGGTGACTGTGGATAAGTGGAGAACGGGGCTGCCTTTCAATCAGAGGGTCAGTGGTTCGATCCCCAGCTCTGGCTCTGCTCTTCTCATGTCATTGTGCCATGATCAAGACACTTAACCCCAAAATTGCTACCGTAGCTGTGTAGATAGATACTGAAGGATGAATGTTTTTCACTGTTTTTGACATACTGTACTATTACTGTTTTTCACTTTTTCCGACATGCTATACTATGACTGTTTTCGACATGCTATACTATGACTGTTTTTCACTTTTTTCGACATACTATACTATGACTGTTTTTCGACATACTATACTATGACTGTTTTTCACTTTTTTCGACATACTATACTATGACTGTTTTCGACATGCTATACTATGACTGTTTTTCACTTTTTTCGACATGCTATACTATGACTGTTTTCGACATGCTATACTATGACTGTTTTTCACTGTTTTCGACATCTTATACTATGACTGTTTTTCACTTTTTTCGACATACTATACTATGACTGTTTTTCAATTTTTTCGACATGCTATACTATTACTGTTTTCGACATGAAAATACTATGACTGTTTTTCTATTTTTTCAACATGCTATACTATGACTGTTTTTCACTTTCTTTGACATGCTATACTATGACTGTTTTTCACTTTTTCCGACATGCTATACTATGACTGTTTTCGACATGCTATACTATGACTGTTTTCGACATGCTATACTATGACTGTTTTTCACTTTTTTCGACATGCTATACTATGACTGTTTTCGACATGCTATACTATGACTGTTTTTCACTTTTTTCGACATGCTGTACTTTGACTGTTTTTCACTTTTTTCGACATACTATACTATGACTGTTTTCGACATGCTATACTATGACTGTTTTTCACTTTTTCGACATGCTATACTATGACTGTTTTTCAATTTTTTCGACACGCTATACTATGACTGTTTTCGACATGCTATACTATGACTGTTTTTCACTTTTTCCGACATGCTATACTATGACTGTTTTTCACTTTTTTCGACATACTATACTTTGACTGTTTTTCATTTTTTTCGACATTCTATACTATGACTGTTTTTCAATTTTTTCGACATGCTATACTATGACTGTTTTCGACATGCTATACTATGACTGTTTTTCACTTTTTTCGACATACTATACTATGACTGTTTTTCACTTTTTTCGACATGCTATACTATGACTGTTTTCGACATGCTATACTATGACTGTTTTTCACTTTTTTTGACATGCTATACTATGACTGTTATCGACATGCTATGCTATGACTGTTTTTCACTTTTTTTGACATACTATACTATGACTGTTTTTGACATGCTATACTATGACTTTTTCACTTTTTTCGACATGCTATACTATGACTGTTTTTCACTTTTTTTGACATGACTTGGGTGACCGTGGATAAGTGGAGAATGGGGCTGCCTTTCAATCAGAAGGTCAGTGGTTCGATCCCCGGCTCTGCTATTCTCATGTCATTGTGTCCATGAGCAAGACACTTAACCCCAAAATTGCTACCGTAGCTGCGTATATAGTGTGTAGATAGATACTGAAAGATGAATGATTTTCACTTTTTTCGACATGCTATACTTTGACTGTTTTTCACTGTTTTTGACACGCTATACTATGACTGTTTTCAACATGCTATACTACGACTGTTTTTCAATTTTTTCAACATGCTATACTATGACTGTTTTCGACATTCTATACTATGACTGTTTTTCACTTTTTTCGACATACTATACTATGACTGTTTTTCACTTTTTTCGACATGCTTTACTATGACTGTTTTTCACTATTTTTGACATGACTTGGGTGACCGTGGATAAATGGAGAACAGGGCTGCCTTTCAATCTGAGGGTCAGTGGTTCAATCCCCGGCTCCGACTCTGCTAGTCTCATGTCAATGTGTATATGAGCAAGACACCTAACTCCAAAATTGCTGCCGTAGCTGTGTTTTTAGTGTGTAGATAGATACTGAAGGATGACTGTAATGAATGTTTTTCACTTTTTTCGACATGCTATACTATGACTGTTTTCGACATGCTATACTATGACTGTTTTTCACTTTTTCGACATGGTATACTATGACTGTTTTTCAATTTTTTTGACATGCTATACTATGACTGTTTTCGACATGCTATACTATGACTGTTTTTCACTTTTTCCGACATGCTATACTATGACTGTTTTCGACATGCTATACTATGACTGTTTTTCACTTTTTTTGACATGCTATACTATGACTGTTTTTCACTTTTTTCGACATACTATACTTTGACTGTTTTTCATTTTTTTCGACATTCTATACTATGACTGTTTTTCAATTTTTTCGACATGCTATACTATGACTGTTTTCGACATGCTATACTATGACTGTTTTTCACTTTTTTCGACATACTATACTATGACTGTTTTCGACATGCTATGCTATGACTGTTTTTCACTTTTTTTGACATACTATACTATGACTGTTTTTAACTTTTTCCGACATACTGTACTATTACTGTTTTTCAATTTTTTCGACATGCTATACTATGACTGTTTTTGACATACTATACTATGACTTTTTCACTTTTTTCGACATGCTATACTATGACTGTTTTTCACTTTTTTTGACATGACTTGGGTGACCGTGGATAAGTGGAGAATGGGGCTGCCTTTCAATAAGAAGGTCAGTGGTTCGATCCCCGGCTCTGCTATTCTCATGTCATTGTGTCCATGAGCAAGACACTTAACCCCAAAATTGCTACCGTAGCTGCGTATATAGTGTGTATATAGATACTGAAAGATGAATGATTTTCACTTTTTTCGACATGCTATACTTTGACTGTTTTTCACTGTTTTTGACACGCTATACTATGACTGTTTTCAACATGCTATACTACGACTGTTTTTCAATTTTTTCAACATGCTATACTATGACTGTTTTCGACATTCTATACTATGACTGTTTTTCACTTTTTTCGACATGCTTTACTATGACTGTTTTTCACTATTTTTGACATGACTTGGGTGACCGTGGATAAATGGAGAACAAGGCTGCCTTTCAATCTGAGGGTCAGTGGTTCAATCCCCGGCTCCAACTCAGCTAGTCTCATGTCAATGTGTATATGAGCAAGACACCTAACTCCAAAATTGCTACCGTAGCTGTGTTTTTAGTGTGTAGATAGATACTGAAGGATGACTGTAATGAATGTTTTTCACTTTTTTCGACATACTATACTATGACTGTTTTCGACATGCTATACTATGACTGTTTTTCACTTTTTCGACATGCTATACTATGACTGTTTTTCAATTTTTTCGACATGCTATACTATGACTGTTTTCGACATGCTATACTATGACTGTTTTTCACTTTTTTCGACATGCTATACTATGACTGTTTTTCACTTTTTTCGACATGCTATACTTTGACTGTTTTTCATTTTTTTCGACATTCTATACTATGACTGTTTTTCAATTTTTTCGACATGCTATACTATGACTGTTTTTCACTTTTTTTGACATACTATACTATGACTGTTTTTCACTTTTTTTGACGTGACTTGGGTGACCGTGGATAAGTGGAGAACGGGGCTGCCTTTCAATCAGAGGGTCAGTGGTTCGATCCCCAGCTCTGGCTCTGCTCTTCTCATGTCATTGTGCCATGATCAAGACACTTAACCCCAAAATTGCTACCGTAGCTGTGTAGATAGATACTGAAGGATGAATGTTTTTCACTGTTTTTGACATACTGTACTATTACTGTTTTTCACTTTTTCCGACATGCTATACTATGACTGTTTTCGACATGCTATACTATGACTGTTTTTCACTTTTTTCGACATGCTATACTATGACTGTTTTCGACATGCTATACTATGACTGTTTTTCACTTTTTCGACATGCTATACTATGACTGTTTTTCAATTTTTTCGACACGCTATACTATGACTGTTTTCGACATGCTATACTATGACTGTTTTTCACTTTTTCCGACATGCTATACTATGACTGTTTTTCACTTTTTTCGACATACTATACTTTGACTGTTTTTCATTTTTTTCGACATTCTATACTATGACTGTTTTTCAATTTTTTCGACATGCTATACTATGACTGTTTTCGACATGCTATACTATGACTGTTTTTCACTTTTTTCGACATACTATACTATGACTGTTTTTCACTTTTTTCGACATGCTATACTATGACTGTTTTCGACATGCTATACTATGACTGTTTTTCACTTTTTTTGACATGCTATACTATGACTGTTTTCGACATGCTATGCTATGACTGTTTTTCACTTTTTTTGACATACTATACTATGACTTTTTCACTTTTTTCGACATGCTATACTATGACTGTTTTTCACTTTTTTTGACATGACTTGGGTGACCGTGGATAAGTGGAGAATGGGGCTGCCTTTCAATCAGAAGGTCAGTGGTTTGATCCCCGGCTCTGCTATTCTCATGTCATTGTGTCCATGAGCAAGACACTTAACCCCAAAATTGCTACCGTAGCTGCGTATATAGTGTGTAGATAGATACTGAAAGATGAATGATTTTCACTTTTTTCGACATGCTATACTTTGACTGTTTTTCACTGTTTTTGACACGCTATACTATGACTGTTTTCAACATGCTATACTACGACTGTTTTTCAATTTTTTCAACATGCTATACTATGACTGTTTTCGACATTCTATACTATGACTGTTTTTCACTTTTTTCGACATACTATACTATGACTGTTTTTCACTTTTTTCGACATGCTTTACTATGACTGTTTTTCACTATTTTTGACATGACTTGGGTGACCGTGGATAAATGGAGAACAGGGCTGCCTTTTAATCTGAGGGTCAGTGGTTCAATCCCCGGCTCCGACTCTGCTAGTCTCATGTCAATGTGTATATGAGCAAGACACCTAACTCCAAAATTGCTACCGTAGCTGTGTTTTTAGTGTGTAGATAGATACTGAAGGATGACTGTAATGAATGTTTTTCACTTTTTTCGACATGCTATACTATGACTGTTTTTCACTTTTTCGACATGGTATACTATGACTGTTTTTCAATTTTTTCGACATGCTATACTATGACTGTTTTCGACATGCTATACTATGACTGTTTTTCACTTTTTCCGACATGCTATACTATGACTGTTTTCGACATGCTATACTATGACTGTTTTTCACTTTTTTTGACATGCTATACTATGACTGTTTTTCACTTTTTCCGACATGCTATACTATGACTGTTTTCGACATGCTATACTATGACTGTTTTTCAATTTTTTCGACATGCTATATTATGACTGTTTCCGACATGCTATACTATGACTGTTTTTCACTTTTTTTGACATTCTATACTATGACTGTTTCTCACTTTTTTCGACATGCTATACTATGACTGTTTTTCAATTTTTTCGACATGCTATATTATGACTGTTTTCGACATGCTATACTATGACTGTTTTTCACTTTTTTTGACATTCTATACTATGACTGTTTTTCACTGTTTTCGACATGCTATACTATGACTGTTTTTCTATTTTTTCAACATGCTATACTATGACTGTTTTTCAATTTTTTCGACATCTTATACTATGACTGTTTTTCACTTTTTTCGACATACTATACTATACTATGACTGTTTTTCAATTTTTTCGACATGCTATACTATTACTGTTTTCGACATGCTATACTATGACTGTTTTTCTATTTTTTCGACATGCTATACTATGACTGTTTTTCACTTTTTTCGACATGCTATACTATGACTGTTTTTCACTTTTTTCGACATGCTATACTATGACTGTTTTCGACATGCTATACTATGACTGTTTTTCACTTTTTCCGACATGCTATACTATGACTGTTTTTCACTTTTTTTGACATTCTATACTATGACTGTTTTTCAATTTTTTCGACATTCTATACTATGACTGTTTTCGACATGCTATACTATGACTGTTTTTCTATTTTTTCGACATGCTATACTATGACTGTTTTTCACTTTTTTCGACATGCTATACTATGACTGTTTTTCAATTTTTTCGACATGCTATACTATGACTGTTTTCGACATGCTATACTATGACTGTTTTTCACTTTTTCCGACATGCTATACTATGACTGTTTTCGACATGCTATACTATGACTGTTTTTCACTTTTTTTGACATTCTATACTATGACTGTTTTTCACTTTTTTCGACATACTATACTATACTATGACTGTTTTTCACTTTTTTCGACATACTATACTATGACTGTTTTCGACATGCTATACTATGACTGTTTTTCAATTTTTTCGACATGCTATACTATGACTGTTTTTCAATTTTTTCGACATGCTATACTATGACTGTTTTCGACATGCTATACTATGACTGTTTTTCACTTTTTTCGACATACTATACTTTGACTGTTTTTCATTTTTTTCGACATTCTATACTATGACTGTTTTTCAATTTTTTCGACATGCTATACTATGACTGTTTTCGACATGCTATACTATGACTATTTTTCACTTTTTTCGACATACTATACTATGACTGTTTTTCACTTTTTTCGACATGCCATACTATGACTGTTTTCGATATGCTATACTATGACTGTTTTCGACATGCTATACTATGACTGTTTTTCACTTTTTCCGACATGCTATACTATGACTGTTTTTCACTTTTTTCGACATACTATACTTTGACTGTTTTTCATTTTTTTCGACATTCTATACTATGACTGTTTTTCAATTTTTTCGACATGCTATACTATGACTGTTTTTCACTTTTTTCGACATACTATACTATGACTGTTTTTCACTTTTTTCGACATGCTATACTATGACTGTTTTCGACATGCTATACTATGACTGTTTTTCACTTTTTTTGACATGCTATACTATGACTGTTTTCGACATGCTATGCTATGACTGTTTTTCACTTTTTTTGACATACTATACTATGACTGTTTTTAACTTTTTCCGACATACTGTACTATTACTGTTTTTCAATTTTTTCGACATGCTATACTATGACTGTTTTTGACATACTATACTATGACTTTTTCACTTTTTTCGACATGCTATACTATGACTGTTTTTCACTTTTTTTGACATGACTTGGGTGACCGTGGATAAGTGGAGAATGGGGCTGCCTTTCAATCAGAAGGTCAGTGGTTCGATCCCCGGCTCTGCTATTCTCATGTCATTGTGTCCATGAGCAAGACACTTAACCCCAAAATTGCTACCGTAGCTGCGTATATAGTGTGTAGATAGATACTGAAAGATGAATGATTTTCACTTTTTTCGACATGCTATACTTTGACTGTTTTTCACTGTTTTTGACACGCTATACTATGACTGTTTTCAACATGCTATACTACGACTGTTTTTCAATTTTTTCAACATGCTATACTATGACTGTTTTCGACATTCTATACTATGACTGTTTTTCACTTTTTTCGACATACTATACTATGACTGTTTTTCACTTTTTTCGACATGCTTTACTATGACTGTTTTTCACTATTTTTGACATGACTTGGGTGACCGTGGATAAATGGAGAACAAAGCTGCCTTTCAATCTGAGGGTCAGTGGTTCAATCCCCGGCTCCAACTCAGCTAGTCTCATGTCAATGTGTATATGAGCAAGACACCTAACTCCAAAATTGCTACCGTAGCTGTGTTTTTAGTGTGTAGATAGATACTGAAGGATGACTGTAATGAATGTTTTTCACTTTTTTCGACATACTATACTATGACTGTTTTCGACATGCTATACTATGACTGTTTTTCACTTTTTCTGACATGCTATACTATGACTGTTTTCGACATGCTATACTATGACTGTTTTTCACTTTTTTCGACATGCTATACTATGACTGTTTTTCACTTTTTTTGACATGCTATACTTTGACTGTTTTTCATTTTTTTCGACATTCTATACTATGACTGTTTTTCAATTTTTTCGACATGCTATACTATGACTGTTTTTCACTTTTTTTGACATGACTTGGGTGACCGTGGATAAGTGGAGAACGGGGCTGCCTTTCAATCAGAGGGTCAGTGGTTCGATCCCCAGCTCTGGCTCTGCTCTTCTCATGTCATTGTGCCATGATCAAGACACTTAACCCCAAAATTGCTACCGTAGCTGTGTAGATAGATACTGAAGGATGAATGTTTTTCACTGTTTTCGACATACTGTACTATGACTGTTTTTCACTTTTTTTGACATGCTATACTATGACTGTTTTTCACTTTTTTCGACATACTATACTTTGACTGTTTTTCATTTTTTTCGACATTCTATACTATGACTGTTTTTCAATTTTTTCGACATGCTATACTATGACTGTTTTCGACATGCTATACTATGACTGTTTTTCACTTTTTTCGACATACTATACTATGAATGTTTTTAAATTTTTTCGAAGCGCTATACTATGACTCTTTTCGACATGCTATACTATGACTGTTTTTCACTTTTTTTGACATGACTTGGGTGACCGTGGATAAGTGGAGAACGGGGCTGCCTTTCAATCAGAGGGTCAGTGGTTCGATCCCCAGCTCTGGCTCTGCTATTCTCATGTCATTGTGCCATGATCAAGACACTTAACCCCAAAATTGCTACCGTAGCTGTGTAGATAGATACTGAAGGATGAATGTTTTTCACTGTTTTCGACATACTGTACTATTACTGTTTTTCACTTTTTCCGACATGCTATACTATGACTGTTTTCGACATGCTATACTATGACTGTTTTTCACTTTTTTTGACATGCTATACTATGACTGTTTTTCACTTTTTTTGACATACTATACTATGACTGTTTTCGACATGCTATACTATGACTGTTTTCGACATGCTATACTATGACTGTTTTTCACTTTTTCGACATGCTATACTATGACTGTTTTTCAATTTTTTCGACATGCTATACTATGACTGTTTTCGACATGCTATACTATGACTGTTTTTCACTTTTTCCGACATGCTATACTATGACTGTTTTTCACTTTTTTTGACATTCTATACTATGACTGTTTCTCACTTTTTTCGACATGCTATACTATGACTGTTTTTCAATTTTTTCGACATGCTATATTATGACTGTTTTCGACATGCTTTACTATGACTGTTTTTCACTTTTTTTGACATTCTATACTATGACTGTTTTTCACTTTTTTCGACATGCTATACTATACTATGACTGTTTTTCAATTTTTTCGACATGCTATACTATTACTGTTTTCGACATGCTATACTATGACTGTTTTTCTATTTTTTCGACATGCTATACTATGACTGATTTCGACATGCTATACTCTGACTGTTTTTCACTTTTTTCGACATGCTATACTATGACTGTTTTTCACTTTTTCCGACATGCTATACTATGACTGTTTTCGACATGCTATACTATGACTGTTTTTCACTTTTTTTGACATTCTATACTATGACTGTTTTTCACTTTTTTCGACATGCTATACTATGACTGTTTTCGACATGCTATACTATGACTGTTTTTCTATTTTTTCAACATGCTATACTATGACTGTTTTTCAATTTTTTCGACATCTTATACTATGACTGTTTTTCACTTTTTTCGACATACTATACTATACTATGACTGTTTTTCAATTTTTTCGACATGCTATACTATTACTGTTTTCGACATGCTATACTATGACTGTTTTTCTATTTTTTCGACATGCTATACTATGACTGTTTTTCACTTTTTTCGACATGCTATACTATGACTGTTTTTCAATTTTTTCGACATGCTATACTATGACTGTTTTCGACATGCTATACTATGACTGTTTTTCACTTTTTCCGACATGCTATACTATGACTGTTTTTCACTTTTTTTGACATTCTATACTATGACTGTTTCTCACTTTTTTCGACATGCTATACTATGACTGTTTTTCAATTTTTTCGACATGCTATATTATGACTGTTTTCGACATGCTATACTATGACTGTTTTTCACTTTTTTTGACATTCTATACTATGACTGTTTTTCTATTTTTTCGACATGCTATACTATGACTGTTTTCGACATGCTATACTATGACTGTTTTTCAATTTTTTCGACATGCTATACTATGACTGTTTTTCAATTTTTTCGACATGCTATACTATGACTGTTTTTCACTTTTTTCGACATGCTATACTATGACTGTTTTTCACTTTTTCCGACATGCTATACTATGACTGTTTTCGACATGCTATACTATGACTGTTTTTCACTTTTTTTGACATTCTATACTATGACTGTTTTTCACTTTTTTCGACATGCTATACTATGACTGTTTTCGACATGCTATACTATGACTGTTTTTCACTTTTTTCGACATGCTATACTATGACTGTTTTTCACTTTTTTTGACATGCTATACTTTGACTGTTTTTCATTTTTTTCGACATTCTATACTATGACTGTTTTTCAATTTTTTCGACATGCTATACTATGACTGTTTTTCACTTTTTTTGACATACTATACTATGACTGTTTTTCACTTTTTTTGACATGACTTGGGTGACCGTGGATAAGTGGAGAACGGGGCTGCCTTTCAATCAGAGGGTCAGTGGTTCGATCCCCAGCTCTGGCTCTGCTCTTCTCATGTCATTGTGCCATGATCAAGACACTTAACCCCAAAATTGCTACCGTAGCTGTGTAGATAGATACTGAAGGATGAATGTTTTTCACTGTTTTCGACATACTGTACTATGACTGTTTTTCACTTTTTTTGACATGCTATACTATGACTGTTTTTCACTTTTTTCGACATACTATACTTTGACTGTTTTTCATTTTTTTCGACATTCTATACTATGACTGTTTTTCAATTTTTTCGACATGCTATACTATGACTGTTTTCGACATGCTATACTATGACTGTTTTTCACTTTTTTCGACATACTATACTATGAATGTTTTTAAATTTTTTCGAAGCGCTATACTATGACTCTTTTCGACATGCTATACTATGACTGTTTTTCACTTTTTTTGACATGACTTGGGTGACCGTGGATAAGTGGCGAACGGGGCTGCCTTTCAATCAGAGGGTCAGTGGTTCGATCCCCAGCTCTGGCTCTGCTATTCTCATGTCATTGTGCCATGATCAAGACACTTAACCCCAAAATTGCTACCGTAGCTGTGTAGATAGATACTGAAGGATGAATGTTTTTCACTGTTTTCGACATACTGTACTATTACTGTTTTTCACTTTTTCCGACATGCTATACTATGACTGTTTTCGACATGCTATACTATGACTGTTTTTCACTTTTTTTGACATGCTATACTATGACTGTTTTTCACTTTTTTTGACATACTATACTATGACTGTTTTCGACATGCTATACTATGACTGTTTTCGACATGCTATACTATGACTGTTTTTCACTTTTTCGACATGCTATACTATGACTGTTTTTCAATTTTTTCGACATGCTATACTATGACTGTTTTCGACATGCTATACTATGACTGTTTTTCACTTTTTCCGACATGCTATACTATGACTGTTTTTCACTTTTTTTGACATTCTATACTATGACTGTTTCTCACTTTTTTCGACATGCTATACTATGACTGTTTTTCAATTTTTTCGACATGCTATATTATGACTGTTTTCGACATGCTTTACTATGACTGTTTTTCACTTTTTTTGACATTCTATACTATGACTGTTTTTCACTTTTTTCGACATGCTATACTATACTATGACTGTTTTTCAATTTTTTCGACATGCTATACTATTACTGTTTTCGACATGCTATACTATGACTGTTTTTCTATTTTTTCGACATGCTATACTATGACTGATTTCGACATGCTATACTCTGACTGTTTTTCACTTTTTTCGACATGCTATACTATGACTGTTTTTCACTTTTTCCGACATGCTATACTATGACTGTTTTCGACATGCTATACTATGACTGTTTTTCACTTTTTTTGACATTCTATACTATGACTGTTTTTCACTTTTTTCGACATGCTATACTATGACTGTTTTCGACATGCTATACTATGACTGTTTTTCTATTTTTTCAACATGCTATACTATGACTGTTTTTCAATTTTTTCGACATCTTATACTATGACTGTTTTTCACTTTTTTCGACATACTATACTATACTATGACTGTTTTTCAATTTTTTCGACATGCTATACTATGACTGTTTTTCTATTTTTTCGACATGCTATACTATGACTGTTTTTCACTTTTTTCGACATGCTATACTATGACTGTTTTTCAATTTTTTCGACATGCTATACTATGACTGTTTTCGACATGCTATACTATGACTGTTTTTCACTTTTTCCGACATGCTATACTATGACTGTTTTTCACTTTTTTTGACATTCTATACTATGACTGTTTCTCACTTTTTTCGACATGCTATACTATGACTGTTTTTCAATTTTTTCGACATGCTATATTATGACTGTTTTCGACATGCTATACTATGACTGTTTTTCACTTTTTTTGACATTCTATACTATGACTGTTTTTCTATTTTTTCGACATGCTATACTATGACTGTTTTCGACATGCTATACTATGACTGTTTTTCAATTTTTTCGACATGCTATACTATGACTGTTTTTCAATTTTTTCGACATGCTATACTATGACTGTTTTTCACTTTTTTCGACATGCTATACTATGACTGTTTTTCACTTTTTCCGACATGCTATACTATGACTGTTTTCGACATGCTATACTATGACTGTTTTTCACTTTTTTTGACATTCTATACTATGACTGTTTTTCACTTTTTTCGACATGCTATACTATGACTGTTTTCGACATGCTATACTATGACTGTTTTTCTATTTTTTCAACATGCTATACTATGACTGTTTTTCAATTTTTTCGACATGCTATACTATGACTGTTTTTCACTTTTTTTGACATACTATACTATGACTGTTTTTCACTTTTTTTGACATGACTTGGGTGACCGTGGATAAGTGGAGAACGGGGCTGCCTTTCAATCAGAGGGTCAGTGGTTCGATCCCCAGCTCTGGCTCTGCTCTTCTCATGTCATTGTGCCATGATCAAGACACTTAACCCCAAAATTGCTACCGTAGCTGTGTAGATAGATACTGAAGGATGAATGTTTTTCACTGTTTTCGACATACTGTACTATGACTGTTTTTCACTTTTTTTGACATGCTATACTATGACTGTTTTTCACTTTTTTCGACATACTATACTTTGACTGTTTTTCAATTTTTTCGACATGCTATACTATGACTGTTTTCGACATGCTATACTATGACTGTTTTTCACTTTTTTCGACATACTATACTTTGACTGTTTTTCATTTTTTTCGACATTCTATACTATGACTGTTTTTCAATTTTTTCGACATGCTATACTATGACTGTTTTCGACATGCTATACTATGACTGTTTTTCACTTTTTTCGACATACTATACTATGAATGTTTTTAAATTTTTTCGAAGCGCTATACTATGACTCTTTTCGACATGCTATACTATGACTGTTTTTCACTTTTTTTGACATGACTTGGGTGACCGTGGATAAGTGGAGAACGGGGCTGCCTTTCAATCAGAGGGTCAGTGGTTCGATCCCCAGCTCTGGCTCTGCTATTCTCATGTCATTGTGCCATGATCAAGACACTTAACCCCAAAATTGCTACCGTAGCTGTGTAGATAGATACTGAAGGATGAATGTTTTTCACTGTTTTCGACATACTGTACTATTACTGTTTTTCACTTTTTCCGACATGCTATACTATGACTGTTTTCGACATGCTATACTATGACTGTTTTTCACTTTTTTCGACATGCTATACTATGACTGTTTTTCACTTTTTTTGACATACTATACTATGACTGTTTTCGACATGCTATACTATGACTGTTTTCGACATGCTATACTATGACTGTTTTTCACTTTTTCGACATGCTATACTATGACTGTTTTTCAATTTTTTCGACATGCTATACTATGACTGTTTTCGACATGCTATACTATGACTGTTTTTCACTTTTTCCGACATGCTATACTATGACTGTTTTTCACTTTTTTTGACATTCTATACTATGACTGTTTCTCACTTTTTTCGACATGCTATACTATGACTGTTTTTCACTATTTTTGACATGACTTGGGTGACCGTGGATAAATGGAGAACAAGGCTGCCTTTCAATCTGAGGGTCAGTGGTTCAATCCCCGGCTCCAACTCAGCTAGTCTCATGTCAATGTGTATATGAGCAAGACACCTAACTCCAAAATTGCTACCGTAGCTGTGTTTTTAGTGTGTAGATAGATACTGAAGGATGACTGTAATGAATGTTTTTCACTTTTTTCGACATACTATACTATGACTGTTTTCGACATGCTATACTATGACTGTTTTTCACTTTTTCGACATGCTATACTATGACTGTTTTTCAATTTTTTCGACATGCTATACTATGACTGTTTTCGACATGCTATACTATGACTGTTTTTCACTTTTTTCGACATGCTATACTATGACTGTTTTTCACTTTTTTCGACATGCTATACTTTGACTGTTTTTCATTTTTTTCGACATTCTATACTATGACTGTTTTTCAATTTTTTCGACATGCTATACTATGACTGTTTTTCACTTTTTTTGACATACTATACTATGACTGTTTTTCACTTTTTTTGACGTGACTTGGGTGACCGTGGATAAGTGGAGAACGGGGCTGCCTTTCAATCAGAGGGTCAGTGGTTCGATCCCCAGCTCTGGCTCTGCTCTTCTCATGTCATTGTGCCATGATCAAGACACTTAACCCCAAAATTGCTACCGTAGCTGTGTAGATAGATACTGAAGGATGAATGTTTTTCACTGTTTTTGACATACTGTACTATTACTGTTTTTCACTTTTTCCGACATGCTATACTATGACTGTTTTCGACATGCTATACTATGACTGTTTTTCACTTTTTTCGACATGCTATACTATGACTGTTTTCGACATGCTATACTATGACTGTTTTTCACTTTTTCGACATGCTATACTATGACTGTTTTTCAATTTTTTCGACACGCTATACTATGACTGTTTTCGACATGCTATACTATGACTGTTTTTCACTTTTTCCGACATGCTATACTATGACTGTTTTTCACTTTTTTCGACATACTATACTTTGACTGTTTTTCATTTTTTTCGACATTCTATACTATGACTGTTTTTCAATTTTTTCGACATGCTATACTATGACTGTTTTCGACATGCTATACTATGACTGTTTTTCACTTTTTTCGACATACTATACTATGACTGTTTTTCACTTTTTTCGACATGCTATACTATGACTGTTTTCGACATGCTATACTATGACTGTTTTTCACTTTTTTTGACATGCTATACTATGACTGTTTTCGACATGCTATGCTATGACTGTTTTTCACTTTTTTTGACATACTATACTATGACTTTTTCACTTTTTTCGACATGCTATACTATGACTGTTTTTCACTTTTTTTGACATGACTTGGGTGACCGTGGATAAGTGGAGAATGGGGCTGCCTTTCAATCAGAAGGTCAGTGGTTTGATCCCCGGCTCTGCTATTCTCATGTCATTGTGTCCATGAGCAAGACACTTAACCCCAAAATTGCTACCGTAGCTGCGTATATAGTGTGTAGATAGATACTGAAAGATGAATGATTTTCACTTTTTTCGACATGCTATACTTTGACTGTTTTTCACTGTTTTTGACACGCTATACTATGACTGTTTTCAACATGCTATACTACGACTGTTTTTCAATTTTTTCAACATGCTATACTATGACTGTTTTCGACATTCTATACTATGACTGTTTTTCACTTTTTTCGACATACTATACTATGACTGTTTTTCACTTTTTTCGACATGCTTTACTATGACTGTTTTTCACTATTTTTGACATGACTTGGGTGACCGTGGATAAATGGAGAACAGGGCTGCCTTTTAATCTGAGGGTCAGTGGTTCAATCCCCGGCTCCGACTCTGCTAGTCTCATGTCAATGTGTATATGAGCAAGACACCTAACTCCAAAATTGCTACCGTAGCTGTGTTTTTAGTGTGTAGATAGATACTGAAGGATGACTGTAATGAATGTTTTTCACTTTTTTCGACATGCTATACTATGACTGTTTTTCACTTTTTCGACATGGTATACTATGACTGTTTTTCAATTTTTTCGACATGCTATACTATGACTGTTTTCGACATGCTATACTATGACTGTTTTTCACTTTTTCCGACATGCTATACTATGACTGTTTTCGACATGCTATACTATGACTGTTTTTCACTTTTTTTGACATGCTATACTATGACTGTTTTTCACTTTTTCCGACATGCTATACTATGACTGTTTTCGACATGCTATACTATGACTGTTTTTCAATTTTTTCGACATGCTATATTATGACTGTTTCCGACATGCTATACTATGACTGTTTTTCACTTTTTTTGACATTCTATACTATGACTGTTTCTCACTTTTTTCGACATGCTATACTATGACTGTTTTTCAATTTTTTCGACATGCTATATTATGACTGTTTTCGACATGCTATACTATGACTGTTTTTCACTTTTTTTGACATTCTATACTATGACTGTTTTTCACTGTTTTCGACATGCTATACTATGACTGTTTTTCTATTTTTTCAACATGCTATACTATGACTGTTTTTCAATTTTTTCGACATCTTATACTATGACTGTTTTTCACTTTTTTCGACATACTATACTATACTATGACTGTTTTTCAATTTTTTCGACATGCTATACTATTACTGTTTTCGACATGCTATACTATGACTGTTTTTCTATTTTTTCGACATGCTATACTATGACTGTTTTTCACTTTTTTCGACATGCTATACTATGACTGTTTTTCACTTTTTTCGACATGCTATACTATGACTGTTTTCGACATGCTATACTATGACTGTTTTTCACTTTTTCCGACATGCTATACTATGACTGTTTTTCACTTTTTTTGACATTCTATACTATGACTGTTTTTCAATTTTTTCGACATTCTATACTATGACTGTTTTCGACATGCTATACTATGACTGTTTTTCTATTTTTTCGACATGCTATACTATGACTGTTTTTCACTTTTTTCGACATGCTATACTATGACTGTTTTTCAATTTTTTCGACATGCTATACTATGACTGTTTTCGACATGCTATACTATGACTGTTTTTCACTTTTTCCGACATGCTATACTATGACTGTTTTCGACATGCTATACTATGACTGTTTTTCACTTTTTTTGACATTCTATACTATGACTGTTTTTCACTTTTTTCGACATACTATACTATACTATGACTGTTTTTCACTTTTTTCGACATACTATACTATGACTGTTTTCGACATGCTATACTATGACTGTTTTTCAATTTTTTCGACATGCTATACTATGACTGTTTTTCAATTTTTTCGACATGCTATACTATGACTGTTTTCGACATGCTATACTATGACTGTTTTTCACTTTTTTCGACATACTATACTTTGACTGTTTTTCATTTTTTTCGACATTCTATACTATGACTGTTTTTCAATTTTTTCGACATGCTATACTATGACTGTTTTCGACATGCTATACTATGACTATTTTTCACTTTTTTCGACATACTATACTATGACTGTTTTTCACTTTTTTCGACATGCCATACTATGACTGTTTTCGATATGCTATACTATGACTGTTTTCGACATGCTATACTATGACTGTTTTTCACTTTTTCCGACATGCTATACTATGACTGTTTTTCACTTTTTTCGACATACTATACTTTGACTGTTTTTCATTTTTTTCGACATTCTATACTATGACTGTTTTTCAATTTTTTCGACATGCTATACTATGACTGTTTTTCACTTTTTTCGACATACTATACTATGACTGTTTTTCACTTTTTTCGACATGCTATACTATGACTGTTTTCGACATGCTATACTATGACTGTTTTTCACTTTTTTTGACATGCTATACTATGACTGTTTTCGACATGCTATGCTATGACTGTTTTTCACTTTTTTTGACATACTATACTATGACTGTTTTTAACTTTTTCCGACATACTGTACTATTACTGTTTTTCAATTTTTTCGACATGCTATACTATGACTGTTTTTGACATACTATACTATGACTTTTTCACTTTTTTCGACATGCTATACTATGACTGTTTTTCACTTTTTTTGACATGACTTGGGTGACCGTGGATAAGTGGAGAATGGGGCTGCCTTTCAATCAGAAGGTCAGTGGTTCGATCCCCGGCTCTGCTATTCTCATGTCATTGTGTCCATGAGCAAGACACTTAACCCCAAAATTGCTACCGTAGCTGCGTATATAGTGTGTAGATAGATACTGAAAGATGAATGATTTTCACTTTTTTCGACATGCTATACTTTGACTGTTTTTCACTGTTTTTGACACGCTATACTATGACTGTTTTCAACATGCTATACTACGACTGTTTTTCAATTTTTTCAACATGCTATACTATGACTGTTTTCGACATTCTATACTATGACTGTTTTTCACTTTTTTCGACATACTATACTATGACTGTTTTTCACTTTTTTCGACATGCTTTACTATGACTGTTTTTCACTATTTTTGACATGACTTGGGTGACCGTGGATAAATGGAGAACAAAGCTGCCTTTCAATCTGAGGGTCAGTGGTTCAATCCCCGGCTCCAACTCAGCTAGTCTCATGTCAATGTGTATATGAGCAAGACACCTAACTCCAAAATTGCTACCGTAGCTGTGTTTTTAGTGTGTAGATAGATACTGAAGGATGACTGTAATGAATGTTTTTCACTTTTTTCGACATACTATACTATGACTGTTTTCGACATGCTATACTATGACTGTTTTTCACTTTTTCGACATGCTATACTATGACTGTTTTTCAATTTTTTCGACATGCTATACTATGACTGTTTTCGACATGCTATACTATGACTGTTTTTCACTTTTTCTGACATGCTATACTATGACTGTTTTCGACATGCTATACTATGACTGTTTTTCACTTTTTTCGACATGCTATACTATGACTGTTTTTCACTTTTTTTGACATGCTATACTTTGACTGTTTTTCATTTTTTTCGACATTCTATACTATGACTGTTTTTCAATTTTTTCGACATGCTATACTATGACTGTTTTTCACTTTTTTTGACATGACTTGGGTGACCGTGGATAAGTGGAGAACGGGGCTGCCTTTCAATCAGAGGGTCAGTGGTTCGATCCCCAGCTCTGGCTCTGCTCTTCTCATGTCATTGTGCCATGATCAAGACACTTAACCCCAAAATTGCTACCGTAGCTGTGTAGATAGATACTGAAGGATGAATGTTTTTCACTGTTTTCGACATACTGTACTATGACTGTTTTTCACTTTTTTTGACATGCTATACTATGACTGTTTTTCACTTTTTTCGACATACTATACTTTGACTGTTTTTCATTTTTTTCGACATTCTATACTATGACTGTTTTTCAATTTTTTCGACATGCTATACTATGACTGTTTTCGACATGCTATACTATGACTGTTTTTCACTTTTTTCGACATACTATACTATGAATGTTTTTAAATTTTTTCGAAGCGCTATACTATGACTCTTTTCGACATGCTATACTATGACTGTTTTTCACTTTTTTTGACATGACTTGGGTGACCGTGGATAAGTGGAGAACGGGGCTGCCTTTCAATCAGAGGGTCAGTGGTTCGATCCCCAGCTCTGGCTCTGCTATTCTCATGTCATTGTGCCATGATCAAGACACTTAACCCCAAAATTGCTACCGTAGCTGTGTAGATAGATACTGAAGGATGAATGTTTTTCACTGTTTTCGACATACTGTACTATTACTGTTTTTCACTTTTTCCGACATGCTATACTATGACTGTTTTCGACATGCTATACTATGACTGTTTTTCACTTTTTTTGACATGCTATACTATGACTGTTTTTCACTTTTTTTGACATACTATACTATGACTGTTTTCGACATGCTATACTATGACTGTTTTCGACATGCTATACTATGACTGTTTTTCACTTTTTCGACATGCTATACTATGACTGTTTTTCAATTTTTTCGACATGCTATACTATGACTGTTTTCGACATGCTATACTATGACTGTTTTTCACTTTTTCCGACATGCTATACTATGACTGTTTTTCACTTTTTTTGACATTCTATACTATGACTGTTTCTCACTTTTTTCGACATGCTATACTATGACTGTTTTTCAATTTTTTCGACATGCTATATTATGACTGTTTTCGACATGCTTTACTATGACTGTTTTTCACTTTTTTTGACATTCTATACTATGACTGTTTTTCACTTTTTTCGACATGCTATACTATACTATGACTGTTTTTCAATTTTTTCGACATGCTATACTATTACTGTTTTCGACATGCTATACTATGACTGTTTTTCTATTTTTTCGACATGCTATACTATGACTGATTTCGACATGCTATACTCTGACTGTTTTTCACTTTTTTCGACATGCTATACTATGACTGTTTTTCACTTTTTCCGACATGCTATACTATGACTGTTTTCGACATGCTATACTATGACTGTTTTTCACTTTTTTTGACATTCTATACTATGACTGTTTTTCACTTTTTTCGACATGCTATACTATGACTGTTTTCGACATGCTATACTATGACTGTTTTTCTATTTTTTCAACATGCTATACTATGACTGTTTTTCAATTTTTTCGACATCTTATACTATGACTGTTTTTCACTTTTTTCGACATACTATACTATACTATGACTGTTTTTCAATTTTTTCGACATGCTATACTATTACTGTTTTCGACATGCTATACTATGACTGTTTTTCTATTTTTTCGACATGCTATACTATGACTGTTTTTCACTTTTTTCGACATGCTATACTATGACTGTTTTTCAATTTTTTCGACATGCTATACTATGACTGTTTTCGACATGCTATACTATGACTGTTTTTCACTTTTTCCGACATGCTATACTATGACTGTTTTTCACTTTTTTTGACATTCTATACTATGACTGTTTCTCACTTTTTTCGACATGCTATACTATGACTGTTTTTCAATTTTTTCGACATGCTATATTATGACTGTTTTCGACATGCTATACTATGACTGTTTTTCACTTTTTTTGACATTCTATACTATGACTGTTTTTCTATTTTTTCGACATGCTATACTATGACTGTTTTCGACATGCTATACTATGACTGTTTTTCAATTTTTTCGACATGCTATACTATGACTGTTTTTCAATTTTTTCGACATGCTATACTATGACTGTTTTTCACTTTTTTCGACATGCTATACTATGACTGTTTTTCACTTTTTCCGACATGCTATACTATGACTGTTTTCGACATGCTATACTATGACTGTTTTTCAATTTTTTCGACATGCTATACTATGACTGTTTTTCACTTTTTTTGACATTCTATACTATGACTGTTTTTCACTTTTTTCGACATGCTATACTATGACTGTTTTCGACATGCTATACTATGACTGTTTTTCACTTTTTTCGACATGCTATACTATGACTGTTTTTCACTTTTTTTGACATGCTATACTTTGACTGTTTTTCATTTTTTTCGACATTCTATACTATGACTGTTTTTCAATTTTTTCGACATGCTATACTATGACTGTTTTTCACTTTTTTTGACATACTATACTATGACTGTTTTTCACTTTTTTTGACATGACTTGGGTGACCGTGGATAAGTGGAGAACGGGGCTGCCTTTCAATCAGAGGGTCAGTGGTTCGATCCCCAGCTCTGGCTCTGCTCTTCTCATGTCATTGTGCCATGATCAAGACACTTAACCCCAAAATTGCTACCGTAGCTGTGTAGATAGATACTGAAGGATGAATGTTTTTCACTGTTTTCGACATACTGTACTATGACTGTTTTTCACTTTTTTTGACATGCTATACTATGACTGTTTTTCACTTTTTTCGACATACTATACTTTGACTGTTTTTCATTTTTTTCGACATTCTATACTATGACTGTTTTTCAATTTTTTCGACATGCTATACTATGACTGTTTTCGACATGCTATACTATGACTGTTTTTCACTTTTTTCGACATACTATACTATGAATGTTTTTAAATTTTTTCGAAGCGCTATACTATGACTCTTTTCGACATGCTATACTATGACTGTTTTTCACTTTTTTTGACATGACTTGGGTGACCGTGGATAAGTGGAGAACGGGGCTGCCTTTCAATCAGAGGGTCAGTGGTTCGATCCCCAGCTCTGGCTCTGCTATTCTCATGTCATTGTGCCATGATCAAGACACTTAACCCCAAAATTGCTACCGTAGCTGTGTAGATAGATACTGAAGGATGAATGTTTTTCACTGTTTTCGACATACTGTACTATTACTGTTTTTCACTTTTTCCGACATGCTATACTATGACTGTTTTCGACATGCTATACTATGACTGTTTTTCACTTTTTTTGACATGCTATACTATGACTGTTTTTCACTTTTTTTGACATACTATACTATGACTGTTTTCGACATGCTATACTATGACTGTTTTCGACATGCTATACTATGACTGTTTTTCACTTTTTCGACATGCTATACTATGACTGTTTTTCAATTTTTTCGACATGCTATACTATGACTGTTTTCGACATGCTATACTATGACTGTTTTTCACTTTTTCCGACATGCTATACTATGACTGTTTTTCACTTTTTTTGACATTCTATACTATGACTGTTTCTCACTTTTTTCGACATGCTATACTATGACTGTTTTTCAATTTTTTCGACATGCTATATTATGACTGTTTTCGACATGCTTTACTATGACTGTTTTTCACTTTTTTTGACATTCTATACTATGACTGTTTTTCACTTTTTTCGACATGCTATACTATACTATGACTGTTTTTCAATTTTTTCGACATGCTATACTATTACTGTTTTCGACATGCTATACTATGACTGTTTTTCTATTTTTTCGACATGCTATACTATGACTGATTTCGACATGCTATACTCTGACTGTTTTTCACTTTTTTCGACATGCTATACTATGACTGTTTTTCACTTTTTCCGACATGCTATACTATGACTGTTTTCGACATGCTATACTATGACTGTTTTTCACTTTTTTTGACATTCTATACTATGACTGTTTTTCACTTTTTTCGACATGCTATACTATGACTGTTTTCGACATGCTATACTATGACTGTTTTTCTATTTTTTCAACATGCTATACTATGACTGTTTTTCACTTTTTTTGACATTCTATACTATGACTGTTTCTCACTTTTTTCGACATGCTATACTATGACTGTTTTTCAATTTTTTCGACATGCTATATTATGACTGTTTTCGACATGCTATACTATGACTGTTTTTCACTTTTTTTGACATTCTATACTATGACTGTTTTTCTATTTTTTCGACATGCTATACTATGACTGTTTTCGACATGCTATACTATGACTGTTTTTCAATTTTTTCGACATGCTATACTATGACTGTTTTTCAATTTTTTCGACATGCTATACTATGACTGTTTTTCACTTTTTTCGACATGCTATACTATGACTGTTTTTCACTTTTTCCGACATGCTATACTATGACTGTTTTCGACATGCTATACTATGACTGTTTTTCACTTTTTTTGACATTCTATACTATGACTGTTTTTCACTTTTTTCGACATGCTATACTATGACTGTTTTCGACATGCTATACTATGACTGTTTTTCTATTTTTTCAACATGCTATACTATGACTGTTTTTCAATTTTTTCGACATGCTATACTATGACTGTTTTTCACTTTTTTTGACATACTATACTATGACTGTTTTTCACTTTTTTTGACATGACTTGGGTGACCGTGGATAAGTGGAGAACGGGGCTGCCTTTCAATCAGAGGGTCAGTGGTTCGATCCCCAGCTCTGGCTCTGCTCTTCTCATGTCATTGTGCCATGATCAAGACACTTAACCCCAAAATTGCTACCGTAGCTGTGTAGATAGATACTGAAGGATGAATGTTTTTCACTGTTTTCGACATACTGTACTATGACTGTTTTTCACTTTTTTTGACATGCTATACTATGACTGTTTTTCACTTTTTTCGACATACTATACTTTGACTGTTTTTCAATTTTTTCGACATGCTATACTATGACTGTTTTCGACATGCTATACTATGACTGTTTTCGACATGCTATACTATGACTGTTTTTCACTTTTTTCGACATACTATACTATGAATGTTTTTAAATTTTTTCGAAGCGCTATACTATGACTCTTTTCGACATGCTATACTATGACTGTTTTTCACTTTTTTTGACATGACTTGGGTGACCGTGGATAAGTGGAGAACGGGGCTGCCTTTCAATCAGAGGGTCAGTGGTTCGATCCCCAGCTCTGGCTCTGCTATTCTCATGTCATTGTGCCATGATCAAGACACTTAACCCCAAAATTGCTACCGTAGCTGTGTAGATAGATACTGAAGGATGAATGTTTTTCACTGTTTTCGACATACTGTACTATTACTGTTTTTCACTTTTTCCGACATGCTATACTATGACTGTTTTCGACATGCTATACTATGACTGTTTTTCACTTTTTTCGACATGCTATACTATGACTGTTTTTCACTTTTTTTGACATACTATACTATGACTGTTTTCGACATGCTATACTATGACTGTTTTCGACATACTGTACTATTACTGTTTTTCACTTTTTCCGACATGCTATACTATGACTGTTTTCGACATGCTATACTATGACTGTTTTTCACTTTTTCGACATGCTATACTATGACTGTTTTTCAATTTTTTCGACATGCTATACTATGACTGTTTTCGACATGCTATACTATGACTGTTTTTCACTTTTTCCGACATGCTATACTATGACTGTTTTTCACTTTTTTTGACATTCTATACTATGACTGTTTCTCACTTTTTTCGACATGCTACTATGACTGTTTTTCAATTTTTTCGACATGCTATATTATGACTGTTTTCGACATGCTTTACTATGACTGTTTTTCACTTTTTTTGACATTCTATACTATGACTGTTTTTCACTTTTTTCGACATGCTATACTATACTATGACTGTTTTTCAATTTTTTCGACATGCTATACTATTACTGTTTTCGACATGCTATACTATGACTGTTTTTCTATTTTTTCGACATGCTATACTATGACTGATTTCGACATGCTATACTCTGACTGTTTTTCACTTTTTTCGACATGCTATACTATGACTGTTTTTCACTTTTTCCGACATGCTATACTATGACTGTTTTCGACATGCTATACTATGACTGTTTTTCAATTTTTTCGACATCTTATACTATGACTGTTTTTCACTTTTTTCGACATACTATACTATACTATGACTGTTTTTCACTTTTTTCGACATGCTATACTATGACTGTTTTTCAATTTTTTCGACATGCTATACTATGACTGTTTTCGACATGCTATACTATGACTGTTTTTCACTTTTTTTGACATTCTATACTATGACTGTTTCTCACTTTTTTCGACATGCTATACTATGACTGTTTTTCAATTTTTTCGACATGCTATACTATGACTGTTTTCGACATGCTATACTATGACTGTTTTTCAATTTTTTCGACATGCTATACTATGACTGTTTTCGACATGCTATACTATGACTGTTTTTCACTTTTTCCGACATGTTATACTATGACTGTTTTCGACATGCTATACTATGACTGTTTTTCACTTTTTTTGACATTCTATACTATGACTGTTTTTCACTTTTTTCGACATACTATACTATACTATGACTGTTTTTCACTTTTTTCGACATACTATACTATGACTGTTTTTCACTTTTTTCGACATACTATACTATGACTGTTTTCGACATGCTATACTATGACTGTTTTTCAATTTTTTCGACATGCTATACTATGACTGTTTTTCACTTTTTCCGACATGCTATACTATGACTGTTTTTCACTTTTTTCGACATGCTATACTTTGACTGTTTTTCATTTTTTTCGACATTCTATACTATGACTGTTTTTCAATTTTTTCGACATGCTATACTATGACTGTTTTCGACATGCTATACTATGACTGTTTTTCACTTTTTTCGACATGCCATACTATGACTTTTCGACATGCTATACTATGACTGTTTTCGACATACTATACTATGACTGTTTTCGACATGCTATACTGTGACTGTTTTTCACTTTTTTTGACATGCTATACGATGACTTTTTATGACTTTTTTCAACATGCTATACTATGATTTTTTTATGACTTTTTTCGACATGCTATACTATGACGTTTTTTTTTTTAAATACTTTGTTAGATATGCTATACTATGATGACTTTTTACATGCTAAACAATAATGACGTTATATCATTTCTTTTGACACACTACACTACGCTTTGTTGTGGGACTTTTTTTTTCGACCAGGGGTATTCAATTATAACTCAACAAGGTCCAGTTAGAGAGAATTTCCTCATTCAAAGGTCCGGAACATCACAATAATAACTTGCTGACATGATATACTCTGACTGATTTGTGACATCTTTTGACCTACTATACTATGACTGTTTTGTGATTATCTAGGAAAAACCTAAAACTATGAATTGAATAGAACAAGAGGATGCAATATGAATATGAGAGCTGAACCTTTTGTCCCCGTTGTTGTGTTGCAGGTGTGGGATCAGTCATCGGTGTGAATCCAGGTCCACGCTGCTCCTGACTGGAGGTCGAAGAGAAGCTCTTGATCCACCCCTGAGTGCAAGCACACTTACACGAACACAAACACGCATCGCTCAGGCTGAACGTCGGCCCCATTGCCTGTACATAGTGCGGTCTCAGTCCCTCGTCCAATAACCCACCAACCTGCACTGGGAGACGTCTCCCGAGACAATCCTCTTTTTCTGACTCGTACTTTTATGGGAGGAATCCCACCGTCCATTAGGTGGCAGGGAGCCTACGCCGATCTACAGATCCAGATAATCTACTTTATGATATGTACTCACAGGTGTAAATATTGCTGTCTGAGTTTTTATAGATAAAAGGGAATAGTCGGCCGGTGAAGCCATGTCTATTTTTTTTAAAAATGAGTTTCTAAAGACGTCGCAGGGAGATTTATGTCGTTGGTTACGAGATATATCGATATTTCATTAGAATCTGAAGTTCATGATGATGAAGAGGTCTGAGGAGGCGAGATTTTGCACCCGAGATTGGATGTGAACAGGAGTTAAACGCTTGTTCTTGCTACATGACCTTCTTTCTTTGGATCAGACGTTCGGTCCTCTTGACTCGATAGCCTTTTTAATATATAATTGCTTTTGACAGTCGTCGTCCGGCCATACTTTGTGAAACAATTATTAAGCAACGTTCTGCTCCAAGTGTTCCTCGTGTTGTTTTGAGCAAACCTAAGATCAAGAAACACGCAGCTCTGCCTCCGATGCCGGACGCCGCTGCCTCCGCTTGCTCCGAGTCCACTGCTGCTGCTCCTGATTATGGTTCAGATGTCCTGTTCCTGTGCAGTGATTTGAAGTCTAGTAATCGTCGGGGGGGTCGTCACTTTCTAGCATCGTTCCGTTAGAGCCGGTAGGACACACATCCATCCGTCACAACAGTGAGCATGACTAACTTAAAGCAGCACTCGTCGCTTTTCGATCTGGGTTCTCTCAGTTGTTCTTTTCTGTTACGTATTCACTTGAATTTGCATTCAGTAAGTAGACGTTGATGTTAGACAGTAACTTAAGGTTTTCTTGATTTCTAGAGATGTATACTACTACATGCATTAAACATGATTGAAGTGTCTTCCTTCTTTGTGTGTGTTCAGCGTTCGTCAGTGAGAGCAGATGTCAGGCGCCGCTAGCAGACCACACAGTCGGTTCATCTAGTTTATTTTTCCTTTAATTCTACAACAATGTAACGCTCTTTAAAGTAAATCCGACAAAACAAAAAAATATTCAGACTGAACAAGGAGCACTTGTTGTTACAGGAAATCGCTATGTACAGCTACACACTCCTCTGACAGACGTGAGGAGGTTCAAAGTGCTTATCAAACAGAAGGGGGGGGGGGGGCAAACAAAAAGCAGGAGTGATCCCTTTGTGAGAGACCCGTAATAAAACTGCTTGGCACCAGTCTCCACCAAAAGAGACACACACACACACACACACACACACACACACACACACACACACACACCAATGCTCGGTGCATTCACAGACACAGACACACACACACACACACACACACGCATCACGTGATTACTGGGCTGTTGCAGTCTGATGAAGCACGTCAGCGTGACTGAAGAGAAATAAAACATATGCAGACCAAGAGAGGGAAAAAAAACAAAAACAAAAACAAAAAAAACACACAGCGGTCATACCGGTGACCTGTTCACCACGTGACCCGACCCTCCCACGCACATACAACCACCTCGTCACAACACTGAAAAGCACAGCACACTTTCAGTTCCAGCTTTATTTTGATGCACTCTGTGGCAGTGTCTTCTTAATGACATGTGCAAAAAAAAACAAAAAAAAAACAGCCTTTTTTTCTCTCTATCTTTTAGACAATTCACATTCATGGGTTGTTGAACAAGACAAGCTTGGTGCCCCACATGCCTGTGATGGTGGTGACAATGCAGAGCGAGGATTCATGCTGCCGCCTGTCGGTGTGTCTACAGGGGGGGGGGGCACTACGCATCTCATTACAGCCAGATCTAGTCTTTTGTTGCCATAAATAAATAAATCATCCGTTAATAGGAGCGCTGACCTGGAATAACAAGCTTTACATCAACGTTATGAACGTCGGATGTTAAGTCAGTATCCTGGTTGAAGATCAGTTTATCCAAGTTTCTTGAAATGACAAAACACTCGGATCAGATTAGAGAGGCTGGTCTGGGTCCAACCAAAATTTGAATTTCCTGCACTTGCAATGCAGCGGTACCGTCTCAAATCAACGAGTGTTTGAACAGTTAATGCGCTTCTTGTTGCTCGTCACAAGTAAATATTACGTTTACAGAAATAAGGGGAAAAACTAATTCTGTTGAAGAGACTGGAGATCCAGCTTCTGAATCAAACACCACTTCCACAGCAGGACGGTGACAAACACACACACACACACTTCAAGCCTGTTGTTGTTCTGACCACCTTCCAACATCGGCTCCACTGCACACTTCAACCATCAGCTGATTCAAACCCAACAGGAGACACGATCAGTGATGCCAGCTCGCGTACGATTCAATGAAACCACGCCGTCAATCACAGTTATGCATTTCCTCCGATAGTCAAAAAGGTTGTCGTCTCCGTGGGCCGTCCTCCGCTGAGCCGACCCGCTGATGAGGAGGAAGGAAGTTTAACAGATTGGCAGTCTCAACAATAAGATCACGATGAAGAGGAGCGTCTAGGATTGTGCGCTGTACCTTTAATTCTGCAGCTGACTAAAAGAATAACTCAATGATGACAACGAAGGCCATTCCCAATGATGTCACTAGAAGCTCAGTGGGACTCTGTGTGTGCATGAACAAGTGTGTGTACAAAGTAGAGGTAGTGTTTGTAGATGTCTTTGTATGGAGCAATGTGTGTGTGGGTGAGTCGGGGGGGGATTTTGGGTTTCGGCTGCTTGTTTTGGACCACCGTTCTCTCAGTGCAGACTTCTCACTGGCTACAGACGCACTCGTTTCATTCTCATTCCGACGCGTGACGGTCGGAGGTCACGTGACGCTCCGACTCCTCCCCTTCCTGACACGGACACGGTTAAGAGTGGCCTGTAGCCTCGGATCAGAACCATCGCTCCTCCTCCTCTCAACGAACACTGATTATCCTGTGGCATTTCAATTGTCTGGGTTTGAAACAGCAATTCAGCGACGAAGCTCGAATAAATTAAATCAAAAACAATGATCTCATTTCAGAGGGAGAACCACTGCAGCATCGAGACAGGACACCCTGCATCGCTCGTTAAAAAACAAACACACCCGTCATCTTCAACAGGTCGCAAAATAGACTTTCTTTTCTGCAATTAATAACAAGAAAACAAAGAAATAAAAACAATTAAAAAAAAAACTTTTTGGTGACTAATTAAGTGAGCCACTATTCAAGGATTCTATACATTTTTCTTAAATGCTATATAGGTATCTGAATATATTATTTGATTCATTTATTTTACAAAACGTGTGTGTGTGTGTGTCTGTGTCTGTATGTGTGTCTGTGTCTGTATGTGTGTGTGTGTGTGTGTGTGTGTGTGTGTGTGTGTGTGTGTGTGTGTGTGTGTGTGTGTGTGTGTGTGTGTGTGTGTGTGTGTGTGTGTGTGTGTGTGTGTGTGTGTGTGTGTGTGTGTGTGTGAGGAGGTCATTGAACGGGTGTCAGGCAGAGCGGGTGTCTCTGTGAAGCTTCTCTATCGTATCATATTTCATGAGGGAGTTATAGACTTTTGAAAACGCCAAGAGCCCTTTCTGCTGCCGCCGCTCGCCTCCATTCTACAGCCAATCACAGCGGAGGTCACGAGTGAGGTCACGGTCTACGGCGGCCTCCGGAAAATAACTACATTGAATAAAAATGACGATTTGTGTCGCCTCGCGGAAGTTAAATGTGTCAAATTCACAGCTGTGCTCGTGATTTCCACTGAGAGACTGAAAAGTGACGCTCAGCTCCCAGTGCCTGCTGGGTAAAAATAATAAGGGCGTGAAGGTTTGGCTAACGGGAGAGATTACTCAGCCGGTCAGTCTGCGTCTGACAGCACATCAGCTTAGTAACAGTCTTTCAGCAGGAAGAGCCGAGCGGCCGTCAGCTGTTAAAGGGTCGGATCACTAACTAGTCCCGTCTTAAGACTCACATGGGTGATTCTGGTTAGAGACAATAACTCCTCACTGTGAACCAGACGAGTACTCAAAAGAAGTGAAGTACTTAGAGGATTCTAACCTCCTCTGGGCTGAATCTCAACACAGAAACAAACTCAGAACTGATCACTAATATAGATTTTCTTTCTCGTTGAGATTCAGCCCAGAGCGTTTTAAAAAGGGTCAGTTCACCAAAATACAAAAGTGTGGATGATCCAGTAATGAGTCCGTGGTTTCAGGACTCCATCTCTTCACATGAAGTCAGTTCAGTGATCAGGAGGCGTATGACTCTGTGGAAACAGTGGTACATCTCCTGTGGCTTGGGAGGGTCCCGATCAAGTCCGATGATGTCATAGTGATGTCATCAGGGCGCGTTTAAAGACACTACAGAGTTGCATTTTTGGAGCCTGAACCACACCAAGGACTAAAAGTCTCTGCTCCATCAATTATGACAATTTTTGTTTGAATACAATTTAGATCACCCAACTGTATGGAAGCTCAATACTAAATCTGTGGCGAGTTATTTTATAATGGAATAGTCAAACTGCAGAAAACAGCCGCTGGTTTCAGGCTCTCTAATGCAACTTTTCTTTGTCATATTTGTTATTGAATTGAACATCTTGTCGTTTTGGAACGTAGCGTAAAACAAGCAATACGAATTAGACATTATCCTGGTCATATTTCACTATATTCTGATATATTAAAGAAAGAAAAAGTGAATGGATGAATCGGTAAAATGATCCGATGACTTCTTAACAATTGAAAGCAACAGGAGCAGCTCTTAGTCAATTCACCTCCACTGTCTCCGGGTGGCAGCAGAAATCCCAGAACGAGCTAAAATGAGAGTTGATTCACGTTTGACGCCACTAGAGGAGCGTGAGGTAACACAGCGTTGCAATTTGGGGTGAACTGACCCTTAAAGCCTAAACAACATCAGCGAAACATCATTCCTAAAGCTGAGGGAGCGTCTCTGGAGATCGTCCATGTGGCTACTGATCCTACGTCCTCCAAAGTCAAGAGTCCACGCTTTGAGATGACGGTGCGTTTAGAGTCTGACGAGCTGCTAAATGATTCAACGGACCGAAGTCCTCCGAGAGAGTTCAGCAAACACAGCGAGACCTCCTCCTCTGCCCGCCTGGTCCAAGGCACCAGGATGTCCATTCTCACTCCTCCGGCCTCGGAGTGGAGACCCGTCACTGCCACAAACCATCTGTGTGGCAAATGTGTGCATTACTCTCTCTCTCTCTCTCACACACACACACACACACACACACACAAGCGCGCACACACACACACACACACACACCTCCTGTGCACACCCCCCTTTCAGAGCACTCGGCATCTCACCAACACGTCATTCAGCTCCTCCGCCGCGTCATCCTCTGTATATACACATTAAATTCCATCTCTGCGGCACACACACACACACACACACACACACACACACACACACACACACACACACACACACACACACACAAAGTACATGGGACATTCTGTGTAGCTCCTGTGCTCTTCGGCGGTGCGCCTGTGTCGGCGGCCGGCTGCTCATCCCGTCCTGCTGCTCTGAAGCTCAGTTGGAGCTGGCCGTGATGGGTTTCTCCAGGTCCAGGTCCAGGTCCAGGGGAGCCGGGCAAAGCTTGAGGCTGCCGTAGCAGGTCTTGCAGACGCGGCTGGGCTCGAACAGCTGCTGGCTTGGCACTGGGATCTTCTGGTCGCAACAGCTGGCGCAGAACACGTTACCGCAGTTCCTGCAGAGAAGCACAGACGGGTCACTGCCTCTCCACACCTACAGTCACCACGGGTCACCACGGGTCTCCTGGTCTCTATGTCTGCACTCGGCCCCGATCTTCATGCACGGAAAACAGAGTTAGCTGGATTCGATTGTCAAACGTGATACAAGTCTAGATGTTTTAGCTGGAGCTCAGACCTGCAACAGTGCAGACTCACTGAGACTATCTGGATGAGGATGTTTAACACTTTTCATACAATTACTTATTTCCAGATATAAATGAGTCCTTTCCTCAGAGGAACCGGACAGAAATGTGGTTATATATGGGGGGGGGGGGGGGGGGGGGGTTCACAATTTTAACACAAAACAGGATGAAAATAAATAAATAAATATATAATAAATGAATTTGAATCTATTTACTGAACTCATTTTGCTTGAATTTGTAATTCAAGCAAAAACATTTAGTCTGCTTGAAGAGAAGTCTTTTAACTGGATTTGAAGTTAAAGGATAAGGTAATATTCCAAAACCAACATTGTGTCAGTTAGTAAATCTGTCCAAACTCAGCGGCTCCTACTTCATGTTTGAGTGTAAATATTGAAATCGTGGTTCTTTTCTTCTTTGTGAAACATCTGGTTTGGTCGCCTCGGTGAGGAGTATTTTCGGTGGTGGACAGAATGTGAGACTAACTCAAAATGAACTACGATGTGTCAAATGTTACCCGGTGCAACGCACTGATGTGCTCTCAATAGTGTTGGCCATTGGAAGAAGACATACTGCTGATATACTAGTGGGATCAACTCAGTGCTGGTTGAGGTCTGAATATCAGCAGACTTATCCTGTAACTTCTGAGCAGCTGTAGAGCCATTTCAGAGAACGACCATGTGATCCGCAACGGGGTGCTGATGTGAAAATGTGTCTCCTGTAAGCAAACTGATTTACGAAACATGATTGTTGTCGTTGCTCCGTCTGATCACAATCGGATCACTTTGGACGCATGATAGAACAGGTGGAAGGAGGAACCGATCCTCATCCTGTTCACTTCCACTCTGCGGTGACGCATCAACACACGCCGGGTTAGCAGAGGCGCTCCGGCACTCGGTGGCGCTAGCTTGATAATTCGGCCCATTAATAAAAGAACACGTTACCATCACTAGACAGGAAGGCAGGTCACACTGGAGGCTTCAGATAGCCATGCTCAGATTGAGATGTAAGGCCATGCTCACACACCGACACACACCTGAACTCAGCCTGAGCAAAAAGTTACAATTAAAGAAAAAGATCCGATTCACTCGGACTCTCTGGTCTTTTACAGCGCCGAGTGGACCGAGTGGTGTCCAGAACCATGCTGCGCTGCTGGGAGGTGAGATGCAGACGGCTGGTTTCGGGGGCAGCATGCTGCCATGTTGTGTGTTGAGGGTGGTGGTGGGGGTGGGGGGTGGGGGGGGCAGGATGCGGATGTGGTGCTATGGCAGGAGGAGTGTTGAGGTTGAGGAAGTCCACAGTTTGGGTGGTTTTTTTTTAGATTAGAATTTTTTTTCCCCCAGGTGGAATAACAATCAGCCCCTCGACCAATCACAGCCCTCCCTCCCACTGACAGCACCTCGCTCACACACAGCCAATTAAAAAAAATAAATCGCTGACTGTAAACACATTGGCTCAGCAGGACGCACACTCAAGTCAATACATCTCAGACATGAAGAGAGATTTCCCTGAAGATTTTCTGACAACTACGACAGAATGAGAGGGAAACCAGATGCAACAGGTGAGGAGGGGGGAGGAGCAGCAGGGAGGGGGGGGGGGGGGGGATTAGGCGGTGCAGCGATGCCAGGTTAAAAGGGTGGATGGTGGAGGGTGGGGTGGCGGAGGGGACAGGGGAGCCGGATCTCACCAGACCTCCTGGACAGGCTCCCTGCCACTGTAGAGAGGGGCAGACAATGGATAAGAGCTGCCTGAGCAGTGGAGAACACGTCACACACTAGAACACACTTCCTGCTGAAGATGTGCGACTAAAATCTAGAAAATCTAAGATTGCTACAATTGTGAGATGGGTGCATTGCTACACTGGTGATTCCAGACTTCTGTGTTTTGAATCCATGGCTGATTTTTTACAATAAGATTAATATAATAACAGATTATTGAAGACAGCTTTGTCTGCAGTCCAGACCACACCGGACGAGCAACTAGACGTCCAAATGAATCCTACTCAAACTCCTGCCACTCTTTGATTAAGTTAAATTGATTAGGGGTGACCCCGAACAGTCGACTACTCGATCTAAGGAGCCCGATTCAACCGAAGATCTCGTCGGATCAGCGGCGGTGGAGAATGTGGAAGTGAAACAAGAGATCATTCCAGAATGATCTCGTTCTGCTCACCTCAAATCACCAAATATCCAGACACTTTGAAGTACTTTGAATGGTCAAAGTTGTTCAGTCTGGCCCAGTTATGTTTACAAAAACAATCACTCTAATCTGATTCAACTCTGTCTACGTGGAGACCATCGTGATGTCATCTGGGTCATCTCAGCGTGGGCTTGAGTCACCTCATAATAGAAAATAATAGAAAACCTGCGTTTCAAACTGCAGGTGTGGAGTTGTAAAGCTATGGGTGTTAAGTAAAATCCCACCACGATGAATTTAAGATGAGGAGTGTGAACTGAAAGCTGCCTCAGCCCTAATCTGGACTAGTCTGGATGTATCGGGACACATGAACTCAGTCTGAACCGAAGAGGGAGGAGCTTAAACAGAGGAAACGTCTCTTTAAGCCTCGACGGGACAGACAGGAGAGGTCAATGGCAGGGGTCGTGACTGAAGGTTGGAGCTTCTGCAGCTCGATAACCCTCAGTACATACCTGCAGTGATGCTTCCTGGCGGCGAGCCAGAACCTGCTCTCACAGCCGTAACACTGGGCTGCCAAATGGTCGGGGGTACCAGCGGGTCACCTGTAATGTATAGACTAATCTCAGTTCACAGCTCCCGGCAACCATCATCAACTGCCATTTCTCAGAGATCTCCACACATGCGAGCTGCTTCCCCTCCCTGAAGCGATCGTGGCCCGGCCGCTCACCTCAGTGTCCTGCTTGTCCACCTGCTCCCAGCTGGCCTCGGAGAAAAGCTCTGTGCTGCAGCGAGACAAACAGTTGGGATCCAGGTTGTACTCAGAGTCTGTCATTGAGGTCTGCATGGAGGGAGACACAGACAATCAGAAGGAGTGTGAAGGAGTTCATCATGCTCAAGTTACAACTTAAAATGGAATCATCCAGGAGGTAAACAGACGGGCTGGTTGGTCACTTTCACGGTTGTCCTGTCAGCGTCTTACCACTTCGTCTCCCATGTCTCCGTTGATCCTGTGGGACCCGGCGTGCTGCTGATTCTCCAGGCGTTTCCACAGTTCCTGCACCTGCTTCTTCAGAGTCTCCACCTCCATCTGGTGTCCCGCCTCGATCTGCCTCAGCCTCTGCTGGATGACGTCCGTGTGCAGGGTCAGCCCGTCGTCGTCGAGGTGGCTGCGGGACGGCTGCTCCGGGCTGATGGCAGCCCGGCCCAGCAGGGCGTGGCACCAGCGGTGGTGGGAGCAGCTTCCGCGTGGATGGAGGATCAGGGAGTTGCAGCTCGCTAGGGACACCTGTCGACTCAGGGGAACCCTCTCCCCGTTCCCTTTGGCCCAGTGATGTCCTCCGCAGGGCTCCCCGTCGGAGCTGTCGCCGTTACAAATCCCCTCCCTGCCGAGGTCAGCGCTCACAGACTGAAAGGCACAGACCGAGGGTCGCTTGCTGCCCCCGTTTAAAGTTCTGATAAAGCCGTGCTCGCCCGCCTCCAGTCCTTTCTCCTTCCTGGAGCAGGGCGGTTGGTTCCTGCCGTCACTGCAGGGCTGACGAGCCGGACAGACGGGTGGCTGTGCTGCTGGCTCCATCTTGCCACAGGCCTCTTCAGTTAAAGTCTCTGTGGAGCTTTCCATCAGGGAGGCCCTCTTCTCCACCTGCTCACCGTGGTCAGATTCAGAGTCAGGGCAGGTCTCCTCATTCACGTCTGGCTCTGGCTCTTCAGGCGACCGGTCCACAAAGCCGTTAGTTATAGTTCTGTGGGCCGCAGGCTCCTCTGGCTCGTCTGAGACGGACTCACCGAGTCCATGTGCAAGCTCCTCTTGCACAGAAGAGTTCTCTACGTCCTGCTTCTCCAGATCCTCGGGGGCCTGGGTCACCTCCGCTGCTTGTTGCTCGAGCTCCTCTGCCATCTGTGTGGGCAGAGGGGGAGACACACCCTCCTCCTCGGCCCCCATTACGCCATTTACTGGATGGTGACCATTAGCAAGTGCTTCTCTCTGCATCTCCGTCCCGCTGACCTCAGCGCACTGACCGTCCTCTTCAACCTTTGCTACTTCCTCTGTCTCTGTGTCAACGGTGTCAGTGACACGTGCGACAGCAGCACCTCCCTCTCTCTGAACATCTGCTCCCGCCTCCTCCTTAGTGGCTTCCTGAAGGATGTTCTCCATTTGGCCCTCCGCCACACCCACCGCCACCGAGAGCTCCGCCTCCTTTGCTTCCTCTCCCGTTGCTGCTGCGCTCACAGAGGCTTCCTGTCCGAGCTCGGCGCGCGAGCCCTGGGGCTGCGGGCTGTCCTCCAGTTCAGAGTCCACTCCGTCTGGGTAAGGCCCCACTCCGTTAGGCCGCACCTCCTGGTCCGGGTTGCCCCCTCCCTCGGGCCCCACTGCCATGTTGAGCTCCAGAGATCGCCGGTGGTCTTGCCACTTCTCGTTGAGGCTCGGGTCACTGGAGCGGCGGTTAGGAGCCAGAGAGCTTCCCAGCTCACATGCGCTGGGCAAGTTGTCGAACGAACGAGTCTTCGTACGTCTGAAGAAGAATGAACAAAAGAAGAATTATGCTCAGGAAACAACATGTCAGTACATAATAATAAATCAGTGTGTCTATGACCAATCTGCAGCTGCACACACAATCATTACAAAATGTTTAGTCAACAAATAAATCACGTCAGTCTCATCAAAACAAGAAAAATGCATTCAGACTTAGTGTCTTTAACTTAGAGCCAGCAATCATAAATGATGCAATCATTGAAATGAATCAACTTCCTGCTGCTCTTCCTCGATGGTATGACCGTCATGTGACACACGGTAAGCATAGCGTAAAGTAAAACTCTATCTGTGAGCAAAGTATCTAAGCAGTGGAGTTGAAACACCCGGCCCGTCTGGCTGTGGGAGTCCTCCACCTGTGTTTATCTTACATGAGGGAGGAAGAGAGGGGGGGGGGTTGGGTGCCAGCACGCCAGGCTCACCTGCCCAGGGGCGCGTCCTCAGCGTTGCCACCAGGCACCGGGTAGGGGGCGCAGGAGTCATCCGAGGGGGTGGTGGGGGAGGAGCTGGGCAGGTAGACCGCCGTCCACAGCATCAGGTTGCGTACGTGACACACTGGGTGGAGAACCTGCAACAACAGCTGCAAAGCTTAGCTCGGTGTCATCGGGAGAAAGAAGGGAAATGATCAATAACAGCAGGAAAATAATGTGGAAACAAATAAGATAAGAATAAGATTTTCCCCTCATGGTAAGTGGAGATGATTTATGGTTATGAAACCCACAGACATACAGTGCAAACACAAAAACAACAGTAACCACAAGAATTCAAATCTCACAGGCCTCAACAATTAGCAAGAAATCATTATGACATGCATAGCTCTGGGGCTCATCTTTCCCACAATGCATTAGAATGATTTGTTTTTGTTTTTAATCCCACTGAGGCATTTTCTTTAACGTCGTTAACTTAAGTTCCTCGTTAGTCTTCAAACCAGAACTAGCAGCAGCCACTTCCTAGAGGACTCAAGGACTCAAGGACTCAACACTTAGCGGTAGACAGAGGACGTACTATCTCGGAGTGGGAGGAGTACAGCATGTTCCTCAGTGTGCGGTTTGCCGGTCTCAGCAGGGACCAGACGGAGCAGGTCCGCTCCTGAACGTGGCGGTCCTCCCTCTCCTTGCCGCTGTTACACAGGAAGGTGCCGAACAGACAGGAGTAGGTGTGCTGCACCATTTTCACCTGCGCACACACACACACACACACACACACACACACACACACACACACACTGACATGTAGAGGCTTGTATACACACTTCAAGTATGATAATAAGAGCTGAGATGACAGGAGCTTCATAATACGACTTAACACACCAGACTGGAACTGCATCAGTCGCTCACGATCAGAAAGTGACATGAAGACACTTGAACCAGAGGCACTACTGCATGACAGCGTTCTGAAGCATCTAACCTCAGGATTCTCTCAGACTCCACTAGTTCTGTTTGACATCAGACACCAAACGTTTACGCACCAGGAAGGCCTCATTAAACTCAAAGGAGCATGGGAACTGCCTCTGCAGCTGGTGAACACAGTCCAGCCACTGCAGGAAGACGGGGCAGCGCTCGTTCAGGTCCTCGGAGTTCTCTCCATGGCCGCAGCGGTCGGAGAACTTGTGGCCGAAGTCGAGCCAATCGGTCTCCACCAAAACCTGGAAGCCCTGCACAGAGACGTCACAAGATCTTTGACTCAATGGAGCGATGGCGTGACACTTTTAGACCAATCACACCGACGGTTTCCTGCTATCAATTCTATCCTAGATGCATTGGAATTATCGCATTTATTACACATCACATGTCAATGTTAGGAGAGTCTACATAACCCAAAAATTTCAATAAAAAAACGCTAACAATGGTCCGTGACGGAGCTGAAAGAGGAGGAGTCTTCAGTACCTCAATGGTGCGGTAGTAAGGGTCCAGCAGCACTTTGGACAGAGCGACGATCTGAGGTGTGCGGTCCCAGCCGTCGGAGCAGTGCACCAGAACGGGCCGGTGGTCTCTGTCAACAGCGTTGACCACCAGCAGCGCCGCCTTCAGCAGCAAGGACAGGTGCTGCAGCCACTTGGTGCTCTCTAGTGCAGAAAGCCAGCTGCAGGCACACAGACAGCGAACACATCAGAGGACCTCGTACGCCTCAGACACGTGTTCTATCAGGACCAGGACATAGCCTGGACCGGTGCCACATACCACCGCATCTACAGCTTCATCTAGTTAGCAGCAGCGTCTCTTAAGCTCGTATAGCTGAGAGCACAAACATGATGTAAATGTGTCACTTTCTTAATACTTTCCATCTTAGAAACAAAGTGTTAACTGATCAGTACAATTGTCCTGTATTGTCCTGATGTAAGCCTGTATTTACATAATGCACACTTATGCATTTATTGTTTTTAAAATCAGCAACAACTTTTTTTGGCCAAGCAGAAACAAGCTGTGAACAAACAACACATCAACTCAACTGTGTTCACCAGCTAGCTGCTAGCAAACGACAGACGGTCATATTCCAAAGTAATACCTGACCAGAGGGCGACATGCATACACCTTGACCTACTTCCAGTCTGAGTAAATGTTTCACTTGCCTCATCTTATCTGGGTCATTATCCTCACCATTGTGTGTGTTTTGTATATGAGCGCATGTAAAAAGAGACAGACAAGCCTGTAAATCTACAACTTAGTTCTGTCTCGCTGTGTAAACCAGCCAGCGTCTGGTGGGGCGTCTCACGGGGGGCTCGGCCGGACAGAACGGATGTATTTTAACACGACGGAGGGCAAAACTGGAGCAACCCGGCTCAGGATAATCCGGCTGTAATGGATGGATGGATGCTTTGTAAACTGATACAACAATAATGAAACACCATTAAATGTGCAAAATTCACTACAAGTAATACTCAAATAAAGAAAGTACGAAGGTTTATGTACATGTACTGTATGTTTGTGTAAAATACGCTGGATTAGGATCTAGAGTTGGGAGGATTTTTGCCCTCTGATTGGATCTCCTAAATCACTTTCAACAACGTTCTCTTAAGCCAGAATGATTCCAGGCTTTCTAAATCAGCCACAGATGTGATTACTAGTTACTGACAGTTACAGCAAAGTTTGGAGTTTAATAGTTTTAGCCTGCAGAGCTTTAACGTTACGACTATAGGAAGTCAGATGCACTCCTGGAGGCGTAGAAAAACCGTACTTGGCTGGATCGGGCATCTGAGTGCAGAGGAAACGCAGAGACTGGAAACTCTTGCGGATGGAGTGGATGTTGGCCATGCCCATAAACACCACCTCACAGTTGGGATAGTACTCTGGAACAGGAGGAAAACAATGGTTACATTTCAGCACACGGGACAATCACATCTGCTGTGAACTGAATCCACAGCATCCATTGGCCTAATTCTGCTTGTAACCAGGGGACTGAGCTAAGAAGACCTACCTGGGCATTCACAGCCTCCCCCTTTGGCCCGGTTAGCTACGGCAGCAGCATAGGACCTGGCGTCCAGGATCAGTAACTTGTGGGGCTGGGTGGCCAAAGTCTCCACCTCTGAGCTGTTGGTCATGGAGGATTCTGATACGGACATCAAGCACAGCAAAATGATCCCTCAGTACAGGTCGAGTGAATGTAGGGCTTCATTATCACAATCAAGTCTTATCCAGGCACCTCCATCAGAACCTAAACAGTTAGTGTGAGTTTGTTTACGTCTGCTGCTTCAGACAAGCCCTAACAGCCGACAATCTGTGTGAGATGGTAGGTGTGTGTGTGTGTGTGTGTGTGTGTGTGTGTGTGTGTGTACTGTATGTCAAGAGGGCGAGTGAGGCGGACTGAGTGCGAGCTCTCACCAAAGTCGGTGTCGGGCAGGTCAGTGCCGTTGGTGTAGCCGCCGTTGGACAGGTGTTTGCGGGAGCTGCCGTCCACGGCGCAGGCCTTGGCGATGGACTGGACCAGGTGCTCGTCGTCAGCGTTCCTCCAGCCCCACCAGCTGACCTCTGGCTGACCACAGCGGGCGATCACAGCTCCGGTGGTCTGGTGCCTGTGTGCGGAGGGGACCGGGGAGAAGTTAGCCAAAACACAAGAGAGGTGGTTCACTTCATCTGGGATCTAATCGTATTTACAGGAAGAATATACTGTTTGCTGCTACAGTATGCCAAATACAGGACTACAGAGATGTGGGTTATGACATCATCTACCATCTATTTCTGACGGTCTATTTCATTTTTTGACTGTTCTTTAACCAAGACAAAAAGATTGGCAAACCATCTCATATATATTTTAGGTGCTGTGACGCACAAAACAGGCATAAAGTAGAAGTTTTCCAAAAACTGGTGTTGGCCATGTTGACAAACTCTCAATAGAGCCAAATTGACAAATGTAGCCTGGAGGGAATAATCCATTAATAATTAGCTCTATGCTGTGTTTGTTTTTTTCCAAACAAAAGTGAACTCTGTCCACAGTGGCGCTGATAAAGAGCCGTAAAGATGCTATCTGAAGATGGTTTAATTCCTTTCTCAAACAAAATCCAAAAGTGCCAATCAGCTCCACAGAAGAAGGCTTTTTATTGCCGCGAGGCTGTTCACAAGTTTGACCTTCTACCTCGATTCAAACACACACCGACCTATAAACCACAGCAGGAAACCTCTTCCAGGAGCGGAAGGCTGCCACATTCTCCAGCTCCTTGTCAGTGATCCAGGCTGGCACCAGGAGCTGCTGAGGATAGCTGGGGCAAAGCCTGGCAGAGCAGATGGGAGAGGGAGAGCACAGATTTAACAAAGAGAAAGTGAGAGCACCAAAGGGCTGCGACGGCTCAACTAACGTCTCCGTCTACAGACACCTAATCCTGGGCTGGGCTCTTATCGGCCCAGGGTGCAGCACCAGTGGAGTACAATAACACAAACACCCACTGTCTAACACACACACACACACACACACAGAGACCGACTTGTGCTGTTTGCCAATGAAAGCAAAGAACGGCTCTATCTTCTCGCTGGGAGAGATGGGAAATCAAAACAGCAGCATGCATCCTGAATGAGAGCTACTATTACCTGAACTTGCTGTTGATGTCAGATATCCTCCAGGCGTTTTGTGTGTCAAAGCCCATCCTCTCAACCTCGTTCTTGAACCAGGAAGTCACGTGTTCGCCTACAGAGAGCGGAGAAGCCTGATGAGACCGGAGGTTCTACTGGGGGGCTATGTGAGGACGCGTGAGCGGCGGTAGGGTACCTGGTCTGCACAGCTCGCCGTGCTGCTCCTTCTCGCCGGCGTACACCTCCATGCACCAGGCGTGGAAGGCGAAGGAGAAGAGGTCCTCCAGGCGAGAGGGAGGGCGCACTGCTGCATTCAGCCGCTTCAACCATTCCTGACACTGCTCAAAGGTGGAGAACTGACACCTGCGGATCAAACGCAAAAGACATCATTACACCTTGATCGAGCTACAGAATATGATCAAGGCTGGCGCTTCAATATTGAAAAGACGGGTGAAGTGAAGACAGCGCTGGCGGGTACCGGTTACCAACAGGCTCGGTAGTGAGCAGGATTAAACTATTTGAAGAATTAGATTCCAGTCGTGGCTGCGAAGGATCGCGATCCAAACATTTCTTATAACTCCAGAGCATTGTTAAGATTAAAATGCATTAAAAAAAAAAAAGATAATTCACATCGAACTGAATATTCTGCTTCAGTCCATATCTGTTGGCGAGGTGCAAGCTATGTTTTCACGTGAGACGGTTGATTTAAGAAGAAAACTCCATCATATCCAATGAATTGCTTTATTCAAATTGAGGATTTGAATAAGGGTTTTAAGGGTGATGATGTCATACGACGGCAGACATTCAGAGCTTCATGTAAAAACCTGAATAGAAGATTGGACATTAACAAAAAAAAAAAAAGACATTCGGTTTGGTCCACATTGGATCACTGCTCTTCACCTTTAACGTGTGATTAACAGTAATTAGTTAACAGTAATTAGTGTTGACAGAAAGGGACTTCGCCTACTTGGATAGAAACCTGTACAGCTGATGGATCCTCCGCCACGCTACTGACAGTTCTATCAGTTTTGGTTAATTCTGGGCCCATCTTAGTCAAACATACGGTTCATGGCTGTAGGACTCTTCTGGTACCTTTGCAGTGGGTGCCATGTTTAAGTGGTAACCATAGCAACCTACGCCCCGTGGCTTCGTCCCGTTTTGAACTTGAAAGTTTCCTGTACCTTTAATAAACAGGAGGTTATGTATGTGTGTGTGTGTGTGTGTCACTGGTCATACCTGACGACTTTACAGTCCTTACAGGTGACGTGGAGCTGGAACATATCCCGACACTCCACGCTCTCTATGAGCTGAAGAGGAACCTGGAGAGAGAGAGAGAGAGAGAGAGAGAGAGAGAGAGAGAGAGAGAGAGAGAGAGAGAGAGAGAGAGAGAGAGAGAGAGAGAGAGAGAGAGAGAGCATCAGCACCCAGTCAAACATTAAACAGCGTAACGGACACATGGAACATACTGTACGTACCCAAACACATGCAGTCAGTACGAGTAGTGTGGCAGATTGCAACAGACAATCCATTTAGTGAAGTAGTGGTGGTCTACAGGAAAACTCCTTCACGCAAATAATCAGCAACTTCACATTTTAATTCAAATATGTAATTGTATGAAACACCTTTCAGCCACATGCTGCTCACAGATGACTTGTCCAGGAGCATTTCCATTAACCGTTCACATCACATCTCCCTGAGCTCTGTTAACAGACATCGTCTTCTTAACTTTGAGTGTTGGAGCACAAAAAAAACACTCCACACTAGCTCCAGAAGA